>NC_022020.1:24371345-24421340 GCF_000317375.1 Microtus ochrogaster
CTCTCTCTCTCTCTCTCTCTCTCTCTCTCTCTCTCTCTCTCACACACACACACACACACACACACACACACACACAGAGCCTGGCACAACTTGTCTTCTTGCCAGAGTCCGGTTGGGTAGATTGGAAAAGATTGGTATTGCCCAGTCTGAGCAAGGAAGAAAAGGCAGATTGGGGGGAGTAGTCTTTAGAAACTTAAAGTTTATATTATGGGGAAGGAACCTCTCAGGCTTTGTAACCACTGTGCTAAGACCCCAACTTAGTTGCTTTTGTGAAATCTCCTCAATAAATCCTGCAAGGCAGGACGGAGCCCAGAGCTGAGTAAATACTTGATTTTTTTTTTCACAACTAAGACCCAGAGAAGCATTCACTGGCCCAAGGTGACTGCCTTCCCATCCATCCTTCCCTCTGTCCCCATGGGGGTGGAGCCAATGAGAAGAGGTGAGCTTTGGGGTTTGCTGGGGTGGGGTGGGACTAAATTTAGTCATCGCTGCGTAGCCTCTGGGAGCAGCTGTTAGTGCAGAGACAGAGGCCTGAAGCTGCATTTAGTCTGGACAGAAATATCCTATCACCCACCCACCCACGGCTTGGGCAGCCAGGCTGTGGGCTTTTTCCCTGAGGGGCAGCTTGCCTGGGCCTGGCGACCCGGCAGGGCAGGCAAGATGACCCGATAGGCTTTTCCCAGATCAGGTTTCTATGAAACAGGAACCGCAGCCGGAGACTGGACCGTGGGGGCCAGGGCAGCCAAAGCCTGGGGGGCCAAGAACGCCTCTCCGGCCTCCCTCTCCTGCTCCTCTGCTGATGCAGCCCTCCCCTTCTCAGAGGCCTGGGGAAGCAGCAGGTTATTTATCAAGCCAGCCTCCCCGCCGTGCGCCTGCCCGCGCCTCCTCCCCACTCCTGTGCTGGCGGCCATGAGCCCAGCAGAGCAGGGTGAGCTGGGCGGGCGGGTGGCAAGATTAGCTCAGGAGATGTGAGTCACCCCATCCCCAGCAGCAGGCAGACACACACAACACAGCCAGGGACACGGTGTGTACAGCTTCAGCACACCTAATGCCGTGACCCACGGCCACACATGCTCCAGAGTCAGTTACATATGTGTGGGGACCTCAGTAACACCCAGTCCTGGTCAGTTCTGGTGCACATGCATGCTGTTCAGGCTCAGGCAGTGTTCTGTAGGCCTGGCTCACACCTTTATGAGGCTGCAGGGCTAGACCAAGACCACCAGCAGCAGTGCCTGTTCCGTACACTTGCACACACACAAGACTCTGCTCATCCCTGTTGAGGCTTACACACGAGGCCTTTAATCCCAGCACTTGGGAGGCAGAAGCTGGTGGATCTCTGTGAGTTCAAGGCCAGCCTGGTCTACAAAAGCCAGTTCCAGGACAGACTCCCAAGCTTCAGAGAAACTCTGTCTCAGGGCGGGGGCGGTGGTGGGGAAGACCTCCCCTAGGTCCTGTTGTCTTCCGAGTCTGTGAGGTAGGGTTGAAGGAGTGCTCTCTCCATCATTAGGCTGCTGTGATCCTATTTGCGGGTCCAGTTACCCTCATCATAGAGAGCTGCAGCTCAAGCCGAGGATACCGGGAGAGGTAGGCAAGGAAAAGAGGCAAAACAGCTGGGAGGAGGAAAGGCTGGAGAAGGAGTGCTGTGGAAAACCCATTTTTCCAGGAGCACTGAGTGGCCAGCTCTCCCCATTCACAGTGGGGTCTGTGAGAGATGGGAGCATCCCAGGAGCTGGTGGAGGAAGGATACCTCCTGGCACAGTGAGCTGTGTCCAGAGAGTCTGTCCTTCTGCTATCCTGGCATTCACTTTACTCTGTCCCCTGGGTTCCCAAGACTTCACACGGTGCTCCCCCTGCTAGCACCCCGAGGCTTGGGATTTAGCCACACCTCTTAGTCCGCATGGCGCTGGGCTGACGAGAGGGCCTGGGCTGTGAGGTTGGCAGTGTGCCTGCAGTGGTGTCTAAGCCTTAGCTCCGTTGGGGCCAGGGCTTGCCATCCCTCCCACATAGAACTAGAGACAACCGTTTTCTATACGAGAAGTGAGAGAATTGAGCTTGGGTGGACGTGGCCTAGTAATCATGAGGGGCATCCACACCACTGTCCAACACTTCTACAAATCATTTGGGGTGCAGCAGGCTCCCACCTCCCGGTCTCCTCTATATTGGATGGTCTATATAAGCCTGAGAAGAAACAGCAGCAGTGATCACCTAGAGAACTGGATTTCTCCCTAAGCTGGAGGCTTGGATTTTGGCTAATATGTGCGGTGTCATGTCCCAGCTTTCTTTGTTTTGTTTTTCTTGAGACCTTGGCTGGTCTTGAACTCAAGTAGGTAGACCAGGCTGTCCCCAAACTCACAGAGATCTGCCTACTTCGGCCACCCAAGACCTGGGATTAAAGGTGCGCACCACCACACCTAGCTTGCCAAGTTTCCTGGCTTCATCTTTGTCATCTATAACACAAACCAAGTCCCATCTGTGTATTAAAGCTTTAGTGACGCGAGAGCTAAGGTCGCGAGCACAGCTCATGCCTGGCTCCATTGAGCCATACTGGGGCCAGTGAGCCCGTCTGCTCCTCCAAAAGCTAGCACTTTTCTGGAGGTTGCACTCCTCAAGAAACATCCTTAGATTGCCTTGAACACAGGCCCTGTCTGGAGCTCTCCTCAGATGAAGGCAGCTGAGTGGCTGGAGGCTGCAGTTCCACAACCACTGATATAGAAGTGCCAGCATAGGGTGGGCATGGAAAGGGTGACCATAAGTGTAGGTGGGCTTTCCCTGTGGTCAAAAGAGGCATGGGCCCAGCCAGCTGGTACTGCCCTCCTAGTAACTTTCAGACTCAACCACATGCTTATCTATCTCCTGGGGTTTGCAGGTAGAGGACAGGAACTGCTGGGGTGGGAGGAGCAGAAGATAGGTATGAGGGAATTGGCAGCTCAGAGGAAGTCTAGGGCCTTGGTCATCCAATATGGCCTGAGCAAGTGATAGCCGCAAAAATAACAAGGCGGCCCCATATCAGGACTTTCAGGTATGTGGTCTGCAGGCCCCAGGGCGTTGGGCCTGTGATTTGCTGTATTCCAGACCTGGGTTTTGAGCTCAGCAAGCCTCAGCCGCTTAATCTGGGATCTCCCAGACTAGATCTAGACAAAACAGGGTCAGGAATCCTGACTCCTAAGCCCAGCCTGTACTTGTGCCTTCAAGAGGAGGTATCCTTCTCCGCCTCAAAATCACAGGTATCGAGTAATGCTTGCTGGTGACCCTTTGGACCTAAGTAGAGTGTGCACCCCCACAGGGTGTCCCTGCTGACAGGTTCTGAAAAATGTCAGCACTACACTTGAACCACCTAGGCACTTGCTGGGAGTCCTTTTCTTTTCTCTGGGAAACTCAGAGAGTGGTCGCAAGGTCCTTTAAGCAAACATTTCCTTTTGTGTATACAGGGGCAGTCATGAAAACACGACCCTGTCCCCCATCCTCTGGTTGGTTTACCACTTAACCAAACAGTGCCCCAGACTCCACGTGACCATTGGGGGCTCCCTAAAGCTTCCCTAAGTTAGGTTGACCTGGTCCCCACCCCACCTCAGATCACTTCCTGCTTTTGGTCGGTGTTCCTCTGAAAGGCCTGACTCTTCCTGCCCATTTTGAAGCGGAAGACCCTCTCGGGTGCCCTGTGCCACCTCAGTTTCCAGAGCTGCTGCTGTCCTCATGTTGTCAGAGAGACCTGGGGCAGCAGAGTGGACTCTGGTATCGGCCAACCAATATTTATAAAAACCGTCACCTTTGCTACCCAAGCTTGGGTGGCCTCGGCCAGTCACTACCCTTGTCAAAGCCTCAATATCCCTACCTGTGAAGTGGGAGAGCCCTTGTCTTTGGGCCCCCGTGAAGCTGAACAAGATGGTGTGGACAGAGTAGAGTACCTTGCTAGACTCTCATAGTTGGTGGTAACTCAGCTCCCTCCCCCAGCCCTGGTTTCTGTCCCTCCAGCCTTGATCTTGAGGATTCTGGGAAGGGTATGGTGCCAGTCTGCTGGCTCAGCCGGCTTGGCCACTGACCTTCAGAGCGCCCAGGCTGTCAAGGCTGCCTGACTGCCTGTCGGTTGGGTGGCGGGGAGCGCCAGCCAGCTCCTTCCTTGCCTGACGCCACCCGCCCCTGCTCCCACACTCCTCTCTCCCTCTCTGCGCCTGTGTGTGAGCTAATTAATCTCAGCCCCTTTGGGAAATTAGACCGCAGCCGCCTTCTCAGCCTCATGGAGCCTGTGCTGCTACTGGGCCAAGACCTGCTATGCTTGGGGCCCTGAGGTGGAAGTGGGGGTGGCAGCAGCAGGATGAACTCAGCAGGACACGGGTCTCTGAGAACCCTTCACTTTTGGTGAGGGTCTCTGGCCTTAGTTCCTCCCTTCTCAAAACAGTTTTTGTAAGGACAGCAGGCAAACTCCCTGTTACAATGAAACCAAAGCCTGTGTCCTTTTAAACCTGGCTCCAGGTTGTCATGGCCATCCTTACCCTGGGTTCTACCTCAGCGTGGGGTCATTCCCTTCCTTTCCCAGCTAGGAGGCTGATGGAGACAGATGTAATTATGGAATTTTGCTTGGGAAATTAATTTGAAAAAGTTAATTAATTGGTGGTTCCGGAGGTGGCAAGCTCCACGCCCCCGGATGGCCTTGCTTACGTCAGTGCTGACCCACTGGAGACATGCAGCTTGCTGGGCAAGCTGGGAAAAGGGACCCCAGTGACCCCACTAGACAGCCCTGTGACAGGTAGGTGAATGGGAGCAAAGGGCACGTACGTGTGTCCTGGCCCATGGTGGGTCCCTAGGCTGCTGAGGGTGACTCTGTCCTAAGGACTCCCGCTTGTCTGTGCAGTAGTGGCCTTTGTCTGCTTCCATGGGACACCGATCTCAGTTCCACGAGTGTCCACTTCCTCCAAGAGTGGCATGGTTGTACCATCTAGCAACCAGAATGTTAAGCTAGAACTCCAGCAAGATAGAGCAGAGACTAGCCTCGTCTTGTCCCAAGGAATGAACACCTCAGCACCTGTCCTGGGTGAGTGGGTGAGTAGTACGCGGAACAAAGTCACCTCCCCTCCCACAGCCTGTCACCCCAATGCCATTTTACTTTCTGCTGCTGTCCCATCTACTTGTCAAAGGACACAGCTGGAATGAGCCAGGCGGCCGGCAGCCCTGTGCGCGCCATAATAGAAATCTCCCTACATCTTCAGATCTCCTGTCAGGCCACTGACCACATGCTTCGGTTGGACTGAGTTCTAGTTTCTGAGGATGTGTGGGGCCTCTTTGCCTGGAAAAGAGAATGATCAGGGATGGGACATATGAGAAATTGAGGATACTCCTTGCCCTGCCCCTATTACCGGAGTGTACCCCCAAGCTGTATAATCTTGGGCGAGCCCCTTGTTCTCCCTAAGCCTTACTTCCCTCATCTGGTTGCATATTCTGAAAGCTGTGGAAGGGTCTGGACAGGTGTAATCAGCCAGAAGTGTTTTCTCTGCCTCCTAGAGGCAGGCTAAGTGGGGGAGCAGGGAGTCCTCCGGGGCTCTGCTGCTCACACACGAACACACATGCACACACGCAGAGTTTTGGAGCAGAACCTGGTATACATGGTGCAAGAGGAGATGATGTCTGTGAGCTGGAAGGGGTCCCAGACCAAGCAACTAGGCCACAGTCCTGAACCCGGGAGGTGGTTAGCCTGGTATGTACTCCTTCATTTCTAGAATTTCTAGGGGCCTGCAGTGACTTTAGTGTTGAGATGGCTCGGTAATTAGGGGCATTCCTCTCTCTTCCAGAAGACCTGGGTTCAATTCTCAGGGCCCAGATCAGCTAACAACCACCTGTAACTCCAGGCCCAAGGGATCCAAACCCTCTGGCCTCCAAGGGTGCACGCACGCATGCACACACACACTCCAAATCTTTAAAAACATGCTGGGCATAGTGCTTTCGTCCCAGCACTTGGGAGGCAGAGGCAGGCAGGTCTCTTGGGTTTGAGACCAGCCTGGCCTGCATAGTGAGCTCTGAGATGTTGTAAGGAAAGGATTACACCTGTCCATCGGGAGGAAGGAAAACATCTCTGAGCCGTGTATTCATTCGGTAGCCATTTTCATCTCCTGTCAGTCTGGTGTGATTTGTAGTTTTAAGTTTCTTAGAGTTCTGATCCCTTCCCTGAGCATCCTGCGGGCTAGCCAGAGGGAAAGAGGTCCCCACTTGCTCCAAGACCCGCTACCACCCGCCATGTTAGCCTATGGGATCTGTGCAGAAGTTCTGTATAAACTGTTAAATGTCACCGTGTCTCCCGGGGACTGGGAGCTCCCAATGGGTGGTGTCCATAGCATCTTCCGGTATCCTAGGACCCAGTACTCCATAGACACTTTGGGCTTCTCTGTTCCTATTTTACGTGTGTGCCAAAGCCCTGCGAGGTCAAGGTCACTTGAGCCCTGAGAGCTTGGGAGTGAGGGGTTCTAATCTTGCTGGGCTTCAGTTTCTTTGAAAGCAGGGATCTTTAGTACTTCTTCACCCTCTGGTGTTGGGGCAGGGAGTGGTTAAAGAGCCCCTGGCTGTTGCCAGTTAAAACGATCTTACATGTCCGTGGCTATTACCATTGATGCTGTTAGGTTGTTATCTTGGCGTTATTCATGCTTCCTGGGCCCCAGCAGCTGCTGTGCCTATGCCTGGACTTAGAGCCGGGTCCTCTGAAGAGACGTTGCAGCTCCTAATTAGTGCTCCAAAGAGAGGGCCTGGGTATTTAATTTTTGCTGCAGGATCCCACCCGCCAAATGCTTCCCCAGTCCTTCTCCACTGTACTGGGTTTGGACTTCTCTCCCAGTCTCAGGTAGAAGGACTGGCCCCAGGCGGAAGCCTCCCCAAATTTCCCCTGCCACTCCCTCCACCTCCCAGACCTCTGGGGCCATGAATCATTTATGAGGCAAAAATGAAACCAATTAAGGACAAACTTTGAAAGCCTCTAATTGCCGCGCCTGGTGGCATGGAGGAGTGAGGGGCGGCAGTTCTGCTCGCTGTGGAATCTCCTTGGCCCCAGCCTTGCCTTTCCAGGCCGTCTCCGGGCGCCACCACCTCCTGGCCGCTCACGGACGTGCCTGCGCTGCTCTGGGCAGCCGCCTGGCGCCCGCCCCGTCCTCCCAGGCCGACTAATTAGGCCCGGCTCCCTCCTGCGCTGCCCGCTCCAGGCCCGAGGTGATGGCGGCTCAGCCTGCCCTTCTGGGGCATGTGCCCCAAAGCTGGCCGCCTTTCCCAGGCTGAATGGCTGCCCGCCTGGCTTAACCCAAGCAAGCCCAGGGTGCACACTGCAAACCAGAGGGGCTGGGAAGAAATTGATGAAGGGCAAGCTGGGGACAGGGGAGTGGCTGGCAGTTGAGCTTGTGGGGTGTTGCGTTGATGAGTAGGGCTACCCAGTGCCTGTCAACACTGCCAGGACTGACAGCAGTGACCCTGTGCAAAATCTTGGGTTTGGGGAAGCAGGCAGGTGGAGGGTCAGAGCCTGGATCCAGCAGGACCTACCTCACTGCAGTGAACCAGAAGTGCCAGTCTTAAGTCCTGCTAGCTGTGCTGGGGGCCATGCAGGCCCTGGGCACTCAGGCACACTGTTTGCTGAAACAGAATTTCCGTGCTTGTGTTTTTCCATAATTATATTAGCAGGTGGGATTTTTCCTCGGGGAAGCACTTTGAGGGGGAGCGCTGTGGCTGTGTCCCCGCCTGCTCCAAGCGTGAGCTCACACTCAGCTCAGCCCGCCTGCCTGCCGTAATGATTTTTTAATTATGCAGCCAGTGCTCGGAATTGCTAATCCACCTCTAGCCCAGCGTCCCCTGCTGCAGTTTACACCCCAGCCCCTTGCTGCCAACCCCCGAAGGGCAGTGCCCAGCTCTATACCCATCACTGCATGCTGAGGGACACACTGACTCCAGTGGGGGAAGAGTGCCCAGAAAGAGGCATGGGGTGCCTTTCCCCCCTCTGCAAGAGACAGGCTTGGGGATGCCGCTCTCTTTGTCTCCCACCCCAGCCCTGGTCCCAACCTTGCTTGCGTTGACCAGAACAGTTGTGTCTCTGGAAAAGGGTAGGGGTGTGATCAGTGCCCATCCCTCCTGTCTTGTGTGACCCCAAGGACATACGCGTCCAAGCACTGTCTTTGTCCCTGTCACACCTACGAGTCATCCTCTGCTTCACGTCCACACATACTCAGACACAGCTCAGCTGTAGCAGTGACACGTTCCGTGCTGCTCACACTCAGCCACACCTGAGGGCTAGTGTCTCCCCCAGTCACCCAAGGCTCTCTCCCTTCTGCCCGTGGTTGGCCTGTTAGAGCCTCGATCGACCCTGGCCTGGGGGAGTTGGGGGGCAGACTGCAGCACAGTGGCCGCTGGTGGCTGCGGCTCCTCTCCAGGCGCCCAGCTGTGGCATCTGTCAAGGTCAGATAGCGACTCCGGAACCAGCCAGCTTGGCCCCATGGCCCCTCTCGCCTCATTATTTTTGTGTTCCGGGGTTGCAACAACACCTCCCCCCCCAGTCTCCTGCCTCTTGCCTTCCTCCCCCACGCCTCTACAGGGAGGGCCTGCGGTCTCGGGGCTTTTGTTTCCCAGTTTTTACCAAGCTCAGGCCAGGCAGGCGGGCAGGTGGCTAGAAGCTGACCAGAGCTGTTGGACCTTGAACGGCAGACAGGTGCCTCCCTCATGGCTGAGCGTCTCGGCCAAAACAGTGAATTAGTTTCTCAGAGGGACAAACTGAACCTGGGTGCCACCCAGCCCCCACCCACCCCAGGCACACCTGTGGGCAGCTTCCTGTTTCCATAGGGGCCCTAACAGCCGGCACCAGTTCCCATCTGCACCAGCCTGGCACACTTAGGCCCTGCCAAGGCTCACAGCACGCACACTGCCCTCTCAACGGCTAAGACAGGTTAACACACAGACCTGAAGAACCTGCAGACAGGCACCCACCATAGTTAATGCTCTACTTGCACACAACGCTGGTGGCTGTGTGTTCGGAGGTGTGGAACACACACCCTGCCACCTTACACACTGGGAGCTTAGGGTCCAGGTACCCCCACCTTTGTTGGTGTATAACCGTGTGCACAGTAGCGCTCCAGTTCACAAGGGTTGGCCCTTGGATTTCATCTGCGCCTGGGCACACCCACAGCCCTCCAGACACAGGCTCCCAGCATAAATGTCTGACATGCTTCCCCTGGTGCCACATAGCCCCCTCCTCAGGATACACACTCTGCGTCACACTCCCTTCCTCCCAGGTTTCTTAATTATCTACCCAAGGGGCTTTGGTCCCCTGAAACATTAAGAAGAGGCCTCTGCTCGGTGTGTCCTGTATGTCCAGAACTGGGAAAGGGTGGTTTGGCAGATGCACTGCCCCACCCGCCTGGCCCGAGAGCACCCTGGTGCAGTAGGGTGGGGGGCTTCCAGCAGGACGGGTGGGGAATATGCCCGCTTAGGTGCTGGCCTCTAGTTTAGGGTCTGTAAATATGGGGGTCTGGGGGTGTGAGTGGGATGTGGGCCTGGTCCAGATCCCCTAGAGTCTCTGGGGCAGCCACAGCCATCCATCCGCTCACTTCCTCCTCCAGCTGTGAACTGCTGTGGTTGTCCCTGGGAGGGGGAGAAGCTGGAGGCTTAGCGGTTGCTGGACACCCCCCCACCCCCCAGGAAACTCAAAACCCTGGGCCAGCCGGGTGGCGGGTTGGGGCCGGTACAAAGAAGGCCTCTGTGCAGCCTGACTGGGCTGCCCACAGGATTCTGGGGGAGGCAGCAAGAGCCGGTTTCCGTCCTCGTTCTGCTTCCTGCGGAGGCTGCCGGAATGCCCGGAGCTCTTGCCCAGCCTGGCCCGTCCGGCCCACCCGTAGCCCCTTACCTTGACTTTGCCTGGGCTTGGGGTCTAGCTGGAGCTGTCCTGGCAGTGGTGCTTGGTGTGAGATGCCTAGAGCCCCAAAGCCACCAGAACGACCCCTGGGAACTGAGCCTTCTCCAAAGCCTCCATGTGCCTTGAAGCCCCTGGCCGGTATTGGAAAGCCAAGCCTGGAGACACGGGTTCAAACCCTGACTCTGCCACTTACTGACCTTGTAACCCTAGGCAGGTATTTCACACCAGCTAAACGGGTGTAGTGAGAACCTAATAATAAACTACAGGGGCTGGGTGTGGTGGCGCACGCCTATTACCCCAGTATTGGGAAACAGAAGCAGGCAGGTCTCTAGAGCTAGAGGAGAGACCTGTCTCAAAACAGCAACGACAGAAACAAAGTACAGGAAAATGCTTAGCACAGTGCCTTAGGCCACCAGAGCTAAAGGAGACTTCTTTAGCTTCTTGTCCCCAGTAAGCCAAATTCCCTCTGTGGCTTCCTCAGAGCCTTTCCCGCCTGCAAATCCTGTCACCAGCTCTGGCCTCCTGTCGACCTCTAGGTCACTAACCCTCTGTGGGTAGCCGATGGGGAGCCAACTCTCCAGACCTCTTGTGTATCTGTCCTCTTCCCATTCAAGCCCAGGAGCATTGAGAGTGAGATCACGAACCTTCTCCGGGACTGGAGAGGTGGCTCAGTGGTTAAGAGCACTGGCTGCTTTTGCAGAGGACCCAGGATTGGTTCCTGGCACCATTTTCTTGGTCAGCAGAAGTGCACACAGTGCATATGCTCACATGTAGGTACTCATACATACATACGAAATAGAGTAAGTTTCTATTCTACAGATAGGAAATGGATGCTCTATGTAGGGAAGGGGCTAGTTCAAAGTCCGTGGGGAGGAAGGCCAGATCAGAGCCACAGCTCAGACCTTAGGACTCCAGTGCACACCTTTGGCTTTCTCTGCCTGTCCTGTGCTGAGACTCATCAGGGTAGAGGGGCTAAGGTCTCAGGTGGGTGTCTGCAGGCATCACTCTGTGAAACATTTAGTTCAAGATTCAAAGACACCCCATGGGGAGAGTGTCATTTTGTCCATCCTAGCCCGCTGACCATTTGCCTACCTTCGGTAGGGCAATACATGGAGTGTCTATGAGGGGTGTAGGCGCTGAAGCATGCAGAAGAAAGACTAAGCCCATATTAGCTCTGGTCCATGGGGTCCCATATGACATGTCATGTGCTGAAGTCACAAAATGAGGAAGGGCATTCCTGGGCCTTTGCTGCCTTTAGGGTAGGAACCCAGGGGAGGTTCTGGGAGAGGAAGTCTGCGTTTCACTGCCTGGAGCCAGGTCAAAGCACACCTCTGGCCAGGGCCTCTGTGCCATTCCAAGAAGGTCCTCGCAGCCGGGCGGTGGTGGCGCATGCCTTTAATCCCAGCACTCAGGAGGCAGAGGCAGGTGGATCTCTGTGAATTTGAGGTTAGCCTGGTCTACAAGAGCTAGTTCCAGGACAGGCTCCTAAAGCTACAGAGGAAACCCTGTCTCGAAAAACCAAAAAAAAAAAAAAGTAAGAAAGGTCCTCGGAGGTAGTCTAGGTAATTCTATAGGCAAGAACAGGCTGTGTTGCTTTGTTCAGAGCTTTCTTTATCTGAAGCTGAACGTTTTAAGTCACAGGTCTGACTGCCACAGTCCCAGAGGGAGGGGCAAGTCTCACTTTGTAGCTTTGGCTGCCATGCAGCTCTGTTTAGACCAGGCTGGCCCCAAATTCATAGATCCACCTGCCTCTGTCTCAAGTGCTGATTACAGGTGTGTGCCATCAAACCCTGCTTCCTTTTTTGTTTTGTGTGTGTGTGTGTGTGTGTGTGTGTGTGTGTGTGGTTTTGTTTTGTACTGTCTTGGAATGTTAAGTCTTACTGAAAATCCCCTAGTGGTGTCAAGGGTGTATCTCACCCCAGCCAATTTCTAGGTCCCTGGGTGGTTACAATGGCCATACAGATCTGTCCCTCCATCCTGGGTGTATGTCCTGATGACCTCAGGCTGTAGCTGCGCTTCCTGCCACCAAGATCAGCACACCTGTGTCTCTTGGGCCCAAGAGGGCTCTCAACCTCTGTAAACTTCCCAGACTGAATTATGAAGCTCAGAGACAGAACCCCCTCCTCAGCGTGAGTGGGTCAGCTCAGTTCAGTCCCTGGAACCTGTGGTCTGGGCTCCCTGCCAACATGTCTGTCCGTCTGTCTGTCTGTCCTTATACTATTCTTCAGCACTGCTCTCCTGTATACCCCAGCTAGGTAGAAGTAGTAAGCCAGTCTTTGTGCTCTGCAGAGCTAGTCCCACCAAGCCATGCTGAACTGTGCTTAGCCAGAGCCCTGGGGTTAGTGCAGGAGGCCCGACACCCTGGGAAACCTGCCCTCGGGCGATGGTACTTGGATTGGTCTAAAAAAATCATCGAACCAGTGACAGGAATGGTGGCTAACACTTGTAACCCCAGCACCCAGGAGGCCGGGGTTGTCAGAGGCTTTCTCCCCGGAAGAGACATTGAATTATACTGTAAGGTCCTGTCCCTGATCTCAAGGCTCTCTCTGTCCAGCTGGGACCCTGCAAAAACTCAGCCATACCTGGCACCTGCTTCCACCCAGCTCTTCCTAAGGCTTTCAGCTGTATGTCCTCTGGTAGCTTCTCCCTATCCTTCGCTATTTCCTTGGCAGCCTCTTCCTCCAAGCAGGCCCTCCAGCCTCACTCAGGTCCCCTGTGCTCCCGGTCTGTGACCTCCTTGCCCCTTCCTCCACATTAGCAGTGCATGGAGCCACTACTGGCATAAGCAGGGAAGGGGGTACTATTAAACATGCACAAGATCTAGCTGCAGGCCTCCTAGGAACATAGCATCAGCCCCTCCCAAGATGTAAACTCCTCCCCCATGCAGTCAGTCCCTTCTGGGGCCGAGGGTGGGATGAGGCCACTGCCACTACCTCCGGTGACCTCATTGCCAGCTGGCATTATGATGTCACTGGCCTAGCATTCTGAGTTGAGTTCCCGCATGTGTATCTCTAAGCCTCCAGGTGGGGCACTCCCCTGGGGGCCGGTGACAGCTCACCCTGACCACGAAGAGGTGACAGGCATGGTAACAATTTGGTGGGAGGGCAGTAGTATAACTGGGCTGCTTTGCCTTGGGCTGTTCTGTTATTGCCCAAATAGAACAAAGGCGGTCAGAGAGCAGGTGACCAGCACTTAGCTCTGGGTTCAAGTTCTACCACTGCGAGACACTAGCTGTTGACATCAAGCCAGCAGCCTGAACTTTTGTGAACTTTGTTCTCTTCATCTCTGAAGCTGATTAGAAGTTCCTGTCTCATGGTTACTATCCTAACATGAAGCACACACACACCGCAGCACAGAAGTTGTTCAATAAGTGTGAGCAGCTAGCGAGGGGTTCATAGTTAAACACTAGTTGGGCTTGAAGAGAGCAAGGTGTGTGCCTGCAGAGGGTAGAGACAGGAGTAACCCCAGTGTTAGCAGATGCTCTCATCTCTGACTTCCCTTCCAACAGCCAAGGTCTCAACCTCCATGGCCTGCTGTGACCGCAGGCCCTCCTTCCATCTCTTCTTCCCGAGCTCAGGTTAGACACAGCCTCATCAGGTGTCCCTGATTCTCACTCTTGGGCTCCTCCCTCTATGATGGGCTCTGTCATTCTCATCCCTGATCCCCTAATAAAACCCTCTGACCTCCAATCACGACTCTGCTGCATCCCACCGGGTCTCTGGCCCATTCCCGAGTTCTATTGTCAGCTTTCTCTGACCTTAACCACCTGTCTCCCTCTCAGGCCCAGCTCTAGGGACTGGTTCCTTCGCCCCTAGGCCCTATCCCCACCCGTCAGCCCCTGGTCCCAGCTCCAGGCCGCCGGGCTCCTGCCTGGACAAAGGGGTCCTTTGTGGGCTGACCGCGGCTGGCAGGGCGGCGGGGCGCTGGCTCCGCATTGCTGATGAAACGGAGCCCTTTGTTGTCCCCTCCTCAGGCGCAGTATTTCTTTTTGGGGGCTGGATGCGTTCCTGGCAGGGCGGATGATGGATGCGCCCGCCGCTGCCGCCTGCCTGCCCGCCAGCTTTCCCTCCCGCTCATTCCCGCTCCGCTTCAACGCAACCCCAGCTCTCTTCCCCTGCTGCCTGGGTATTGCCAGGCCCTTCCTGGCCTGGGAGGGGTTGCTGTGTGCCCTGCTGTAAAAGGCGGGGGCCTAGGAAAATGTCCCTTCTGTTTTCTCTTCCTGTGAGTGGGTTAGATGGGGGCCTGTAGTCAGGGGTCCATAGGGACCAGGGAGGACATCAGCCTTTCCCTAGGTCTGAAGGGGATAACACAGCCACAAAGGCAGGTTTAGAAGAAGCTTGGGGACTAGGCCTAAGCCACGAAGACTAGTTTTGCATATCTGCTGTCTGAGGGCTGTCGCCCCTGTGACCAGGCCTCGTGCTTATCCTCCCTCCCCCACCTTCAGTTTCCAGGGTTGACAGACCACAGTGTTCTGCCTGCAGCACCTGTTCGGTGACATATCACGTTTTCTGTCCCAAGCTCAGTATGCCTTAGGACCTGAGGGACTGAGAGCAGGTGGTCCCTGGGAGAACCGAAGTGAGAGATGAGGAAAATTCTAGGAGGGGACCAGAGATGAACGGAACACAAGGCCTGTTCACAACATACAAAGACTGGGGATGGGGACAAAAGCAGGAGCTCAGCCTGAGCAAGTAAGCACCAGCCCTGAACCATGCTGCTTGCTGTGTTGAAGGGAGCTGACTTCTAATTGACCTGCCGGCCCTGCACGCAGCGCCAGCTCCTGGAGCTGGTGGAGGGAGGGAGAGCTTGAGCAAGCAAGAGCAGCGTTAATGCGACTATCGATTTCTGCCACCGGCCAGCGGGCCTTAGAGGCGGGGGACACACAGGCTTTTCTCCTGTCGCTCTAGCCCATAGACCTTCTTCCCTGTCTCTGTAGTTGGGCTGCTGGGTTGTGGCCCTGGGCAAGGAAGTTGAGTTCAATGAGCAAGAGCTAGAAGAGGTGGCTTGGTGCTTTCTGACTCTTGTCCGTCAGCACACCCGTCCCTCTGCACATCCGAGGTCACTGGTCTCTAAGGAAGAAGACCTGAAAAGGTGATTTAGGCTGACCCATTGGAGGTGAGATAGCACAAAATCCTCAGAATGGTCCCCTTACGGCCCTGACCTCTGACCGTGCCTTCCTGGGATTGTCTGGGTGGATTCAGCTCCATGGAGATCTGAGGAGGACCTGCTTCCAGAGTGAGGCTTCAGTTGCCTCCCCTGGAGCACTGCAGTTGGGTGCACTGACCACTCCTTGTGGCTACTTGTTGGCAGCCCTGGAGCAGAGGGTCGGACTACATGACCTGGTCCAGGCTGAGTATCCAGGGCAGCCTGGTGGGTGTGATGGGGTTGTCCGGGGACAAAGATCTGATGTGTTCCCAACTCTCAAGCCCAGGGCAGGGTGGGGTTTGCCAGATGTTCCACTGCCCCTTGAGCCACCAGCTGCTCAGGGGCTGGGCCTTATGCTCTCACTCCTCCACTTGGGATGCCAGACTGAAGGGGGCTACAGGGAAGGGATACCAGAGAGCCAGGACGCAGGAGGAAATCGCCACCCCACTCCATCTGGACCCGTGACAGGGGCACTGGCCACTCACATGCCCTGCTCAAGGCTGGAGTTCAGAAGCCCCCTGTCCTGGGAAAGGCCCTGGGCCTCAGAACTGTGGAGACAGCCAGAGGACAGGCTCTCACTTGCCTCCACCTCCATCCCAGCCCTCTGGGTTTTCACTGCACCCCTGGAAGCCAGGCCAGGGCACAGCAGGGGCTGAGGTGATGGCTGTGGTTTGGGAACAGAGAAGGGAGTGTGTGGAATTTATGCATGTCTTCCCGCTCTTGCAAGAGGGGCACTTCAGGCTCTGTGCTTCTCCCTTGCTTTGTAGAAGGGTGGATGTTCCTTCAGACAAGGGTGCTGTACTCTCTCAGACTTTGGATTAAACAGAGGAGCCTGGATCCTTTACCTGCAATCTCCAAACAAGCATTCCGGTGTTGTGGTCAATATCTTTCCTTCTCTCTTTTTTTTTATGAGTGGGGACCAAAGAGTGTGGAGGTCATTAATCCTCCAGAGTTAGTTAGCCTCTCCAGATCTACCCCAAGGCCAGCAGCCACTTTCCTTCACTCTTAGGTCTAGATCTACACAGGGCCTCAACCTCCCTGTGCCTCTCATTGGGCATGTATCTATGGGCTAGTAGCTCTCATAAGCCTTGTTCTCCCTGACTGGGAAATAGAGGATTACCCTACCACTTTGTAGAGTTCTGCTGAATCTTAAGATAGCCCAAATAAATTCTTCACCAAGATTGGCTTGGCACTTAATGCCTTATCGGGCTTCTGGTTGTTACCATGGCAATATGGGTAGTGGTCCTGAAGGAAGAGGGTTTACTGACCTTGTCCCCACCTTTCCCAACAGAGTACAGACGTTCCCACGCGGACACCTGACCATGTGCCTGCCCTGAGTGAGCCCCACCAGACATCTCGATTGTGGGCAACTGGGCTACACACTCATCTGTGAGCCCCCAGCAGTTTGCAGGCTCTCCCAGCAGTGGGGTCTGGGCCTCGGCCCCACCATGTCGAGCCTCGGCGGTGGCTCCCAGGACACCGGTGGCAGTAGCAGTAGCAGCGGCAACAGTAGCACCGACAGCAGCAGTGGCAGTGGCCCAAAGGCAGGAGGAACAGACAAAAGTACCACAGTGGCTGCGACCGCACCAACCTCAGTGGCAGATGATGCCCCGCCCCCTGAGCGAAGGAACAAGAGTGGCATCATCAGTGAACCCCTCAACAAGAGCCTGCGTCGGTCCCGCCCACTCTCCCACTACTCTTCCTTTGGTAGCAGTGGTGGCAGCGGAAGCATGATAGGGGGGGAGTCTGCTGACAAGGCAGCCGCAGCTGCAGCCGCAGCCTCCCTATTGGCCAATGGTCATGACCTGGCTGCGGCCATGGCCATGGACAAAAGCAACCCTACCTCAAAGCACAAAAGCGGTGCTGTGGCCAGCCTGCTGAGCAAGGCGGAGCGGGCCACGGAGCTGGCAGCCGAGGGACAGCTGACGCTGCAGCAGTTCGCACAGTCCACGGAGATGCTAAAGCGCGTGGTGCAGGAACACCTGCCCCTGATGAGCGAGGCAGGTGCTGGCCTGCCTGACATGGAGGCTGTGGCTGGTGCCGAGGCCCTCAACGGCCAGTCCGACTTCCCCTATCTGGGCGCGTTCCCCATCAACCCAGGCCTCTTCATCATGACCCCAGCTGGTGTGTTCCTGGCTGAAAGTGCTCTGCACATGGCCGGCCTGGCCGAGTACCCCATGCAGGGAGAGCTGGCTTCCGCCATCAGCTCAGGCAAGAAGAAGCGGAAACGCTGCGGCATGTGTGCGCCCTGCCGGCGGCGCATCAACTGCGAGCAGTGCAGCAGTTGTAGGAACCGAAAGACTGGCCATCAGATTTGCAAATTCAGAAAGTGTGAGGAACTCAAAAAGAAGCCTTCCGCTGCTTTGGAGGTAACAGCACCGTAGAGGGAGGTGTGCGGGCTCTCCCATTTGTCTGGCAGTCCAAACCTACCCCCGAGTCCTGGAGCCCACCTTTCCTGCCTGCAAGTGTGGGCCATACCCAGCCAGTCCTAGGGCCTGAAGGTCTGGCTGCAAGGTACCTGTTCACTGCCCTAAAAGGCAGAGCCACATCCTGAGATGCCAGCAAGGCATGGTTTGCAGGTAGGGGCTTGGCATTCCCAGTTAGGCCCTGGTTCTCTGATGTCCCCTCCTAGGGCCTGGGTCAGGTATTTCCACATAGGTACCAAGCTTCTGTCTCATAGACATGTTCTAAAGCAGTAACCCAAGACTCTGGTTGTGTGTTAGCCCCATCCGAAAGGTTCTGTCTGTGGACCCTGTGGCCTTGAGAGTGCCCTACGACTTGCCTCCCAGAGTCCTGTTCCTCCCTCCCCCAACACACACAGTGCACATGCAAAATAGAACAGCTTCAGTGCTGGCTGCCCTGCCTGGAGACGGGGAGAGACAGCTCAGCTCATTCCTAACTGTGGTCCTGGCATAGCTGTGGGGGTCTGTCGACCCTCTCTCCCCAGATAAGGTAAACTAGCTGGGTTCAAAAGCGGCTTTGCCGTTTGCTGTCCCTGCCACTCCTTCCCACCCCTCTTGGAAGTAGACTTGATTCCATAGTAATGGTGTCCTAGCCATGGCCTCTTGCCACCTCTCTGACTGCAACCTCCCATGTGTCTTGCTTACCTACCAGCTCACCAAGGCACCCACGCCAGTGTAGACACCCACATGTACACCTGCTCCTCTCATCATAGCGCTCTCTGCTCACTGAGCGCCAGATATCGGCCTCCCCATCACAGTCCCGTGTACAACACACAGTCTGACACAGCGCAGGCTCGTGTGACAGGACGCAGCTGTGGTCCCAGGTATGGCCATCTGGTGCTCTGGGCCAAGGGAAAAAGGGGTCCAGAAGGCTTCTGAGTGCGGTGGCTCAGGAGGCCTCTGGGCCCTTGGGTAGCCCAGCAGGTCATGGCTCCTTCTTTGGCTGGCCTGTCCTGGCCAGGATAACAGGAACTCTTCGGGGTAACTGCCCGTCCTCCGTGCTCGTCCCTCCGCCATTGAGCCGGCCTCGGGGAGCTTCTTGCACCAGGTCCACCGGGACCCTGACTGAACTTTCTCCTTGTTTTTGTCTCCTGCCCCGCCAGAAGGTGATGCTTCCGACGGGAGCCGCCTTCCGGTGGTTTCAGTGACGGCCGGGAACCCAAAGCTGCCCTCTCCGTGCAATGTCACTGCTCGCGTGGTCTCCGGCAAGGGATTCGGGCGAAGACAAACGGATACACCCGTCTTTAGAACCAAAAATATTCTCTCACAGATTTCATTCCTGTTTTTATATATATATATTTTTTGTTGTCATTTTAACATCTCCACGTCCCTAGTATAAAAAGAAAAAATTTAACTGCTTTTTCAGAAGAAGAACAACAAAAGAGGTAAAGCGAATCTACAAAGTACCGAGACTTCCTGGGCAAAGAATGGACAATCAGTCTCCTTCCTGTGTCAGTGTCAATGTTGTCTGTGCAGGAGATGCCGTTTTTGTGTAGAGAATGTAAATTTTCTGTAACCTTTTGCAATCTAGTTACTAATAAGCACTACTGTAATTTAGCACAGTTTAACTCCACTCTCGTTTTAAACTTCCTTTGATTCTTTCCAACCATGAAATAGTGCATAGTTTGCCTGGAGAATCCACTCACGTTTATAAAGAGAATGTTGATGGCACCGTGTAGAAGCCCCTCTATCCATCCACGTGTGCAGAGCTACAGCCAGAGCCCACTGGGACTGGAGTTCCTGTCCCAGGCCCAGCCTTGTTGCACCCACTGTCCCCTGGCTGGGACCCCCTACCCCAACAGTGACAGATTTTGGAGAGATGAGGATTCTATTCATTTGTTGATCCACTAAGATCTGGGGAGCCCGCATCTCAATCCTGGCTACTTCCCCTAGAGAAAGCAAACACTCTTTTCTCAGCCTTGCTCTCAGCAACAGAAGAAAGGGCTTCTTCGCGGTCCCTCACCTACCTCCCGGTAGGGGTGGGTGCCCAGGGGGCTCCCTGCCCGTGGCCAGCTCCCTGCTGAGGAACATGCTGTTTGTATTGTTTTAGGAGACCAGGCTGTTTTGTGAATAAAATTGAATGCATGTTTGTGTCCTGATACACTGCTGGCTTCTTGGGATTTCGGAGGGCTGGCTTGGGGCTTGGGTTTGTGTGGGACTATCTTGAGAGAAGGGTACCCTGAGGATACTTAGAGTTGAGTCTCTTGGAAAAGAGAAGTCTTTTGGACTGAGGGTGGGGTGTGGGGAGGGTGAGAGCCATCCTGAAACAGCATGGAACCATGTTTATATGGGAAGTCTGGTGCATCCCAGGCCTTGGGACCTAGACCACTAGGGGTGTCACCCACTTTGGCCATACTGCTCCCCAGCTTTTCAGTGTCAGGCAGCCTGCGTTGTTAGGCAGGCTGTCTATCTGGGTCTTCTTGCATGGCAGCCACAAGTGAGTGTGAACTCACCCAGCTACTCACACATGTAGTAGTTTCCTCCCAGGTTTCTGGAATGTGACTGCCCTCTGTGTGTCCTGTCCTTGGACCCCTTCCATTCCAGCCTGAATTCAAGAAGGGCATCATCTGCTCTGGCCTCCAGGTGGTCTAGAACCTCAGAAGCCGGGTGTCTGGGGAAATCATTGCAGGGCCCCACCGTCCAGGCAGAAAGAGGTGTCATTTGCATGCCCCTCCCCGTACTCCTGGAGGCTAACCTGACGATGAGGCCTAGCCTACCGCTGGAGGAGTGCCCCCCCCCCCCCCGCCAGCTGCTGAGCCTGGCAGAGGTGGATGCTAGACTTGAAGAAGGACTTCCTGACAAGGTTTCAGGTGGGTGAGAACTTTGAGAACAAAGGAAGGTGGGGTTTTCTGAAGCTGAATGGGTGGTGAGGTGGGGGAGATGGGCTGTCCCTGCGATTGTTCCAGGAAGGGGAGAGCTGGGAGGAGGTATCCTGACCCCCAACCCCGTTCCCTGTGTCACAGGCTCCCTTGGAGCACCAGGGGCTCAGCAGCCTGGCCTGGCACAGCAGGGGTAGGCAGGGGCGGGGGAGGTAGCTTTCAACTTCATCTCTGCCTGGGAAAATTCCCTTTCATGTGGCTGCCTGTGATCTCTCCAGGCGGCTCTGCCAAAGGGGGGTGTCCAGCAGGGAGTAGGGGGAGGTGTTGCAGCTGGGGGCACCCTCACTCCAGTACAAGGCAAACTGCAGCACCTCCAGAAACTTGGGGGAAGGGGGGTCTAAGAGGGCATGGGGGATGCTGGCCAGCAGGGGGCACTGGGCTAGAGGCCTTTGCTGGCAGCATACAGGCTGCAGATGGCCTAGGCCGGCCCTCTGGCACACCTCCAGGTGTGGGGTGGGTGGCTCCAGTACCAGCCTTAATGGGAGGGGACTGTGACTCGGCTGGCCTGGACCCACCCCACAGTACAGAGACACCCAAAGTTCAGAGACCCTCATGAACAGTTTCTTAATGTACCCAGAGGCCAGCCACAGTGTCTCTGAAGGAAGATGGCTGTGGGGCCAGATCTTGCCCTGGAAAGTTATTACTCCCAGAAAATGGCCTAAGGAGAAACGCCATCATGAAGGCGGGCCCGGTACATAGTAAGCTCTGGTCGGTGGCTGTTCTCAGGGCTGAGGAAATGGTTCCGTGCTAAGCCTGTTCACTGCTCTCACAAAGCACTGGAAATTGGTTCCCAGCACATGGCTCACAGCCACCTGTAACTCCCACTCTGGAGGAGCTGACAGCCTCTTCTGGCCTCAGTCACCAGCATATGAGCACACATATGTACACATTAGAACAAACGCTTAGGTGCATACCTGTAACCTCAGCTGTGGGGAGGCTGAGACAGGAGGACAACCTGGACTACAGAGGCCTCGTGTCAAGAGCACTGCGTCCCAGCATTGAGGAGATGGAGTCGGGAGATAAGGAAAACCTTACTTAGTGAGTTTGAAGTTGGCCTCTGCCTCCTGGGTGCTGGAACTAGAGGTGTGCCTCACTACACTCAGCTTTTCTTCCCGAGGCAGAACCTGATGTAGCTCAAAAGGACTATAGAGTGGGTTCCAGGACAGCCAGGACTATGTAGGGAGACCTTGTCTCAAAAAAAAACTTGAGCCGGGCCATGGAGGCGCACGCCTTTAATCCCAGCACTTGGGAGGCAGAGGCAGGCGGATCTCTGTGAGTTCGAGGTCAGCCTGGTCTACAAGAGCTAGTTCCGGGACAGGCACCAAAGCTACAGAGAAACCCTGTCTCGAAAAAAACCAAAAAACAAAAAACTTGAGTGTGGGCTTTTCCCCAACTCACCAGCCCACTTTATTCTTGAGAATATCTTTCCATTAAACTTTAATTTAGTGTGTGGGTGTTTTGCCTGTATGTGGTCTTTGTGCTCCACATGGATGCTTGGTACCTGCCGAGGTCAGATTCCAGGAGACTGGTGCCATAGGCAACTGTAAGCCACTGTATAGATGCTAGAGACTGAACTCTGGTCCTCTAGAAGAGCAGTCAGTACTTGTAACTGCTAAGCCATCTTCCCAGCCCCAAAACTGAATTTCTTTAAAATAAATCATTCACTAGACCTCTCCAAAAAAAGCCCTTTTGGCTGGACCTGACCTTGACATTCTCCCTAAGGCTGAGTCCTGACACACAGCCCACATGCAGTCTGGCCTGCTGCTCACCAGCCAGTCTTCCTGCTTTCTGGCCATAAGGTTGTAGGGTCTCCAACTTCTGTGACCTAGCCTTTGCACACTTGTGGGTCTCCTTGTCACCTTTATCCCCATCTTGCACCTCTCCTGCTGACAATGGACCCTGGGGTGGGGGATGGAGGTAACCCTTTCCCTGCCAGGACAGTAAATAAGGCCTTGTGGTGATTTAGGAGCCTTCACCCAGCATCCTGTAGCCCTCCTGGGGGTCCAGCATTCAGAACCAGCTTTGAGGGTTGCAAGGTATGAGAGGCTGGACACACTGCTGGAGTCAAGTCCAGCGTGTGTGTGTGTGTGTGTCTCACACTGCTAGAGACAAGAAGAGCAGCAACACAGGGACCTTGTGTGTGTGAGAGAAAGAGATGGACGGTGGGGGCCGGGGCTCTTAAGGCCCAGCAAAACCTTGTGAGGTCATGTCCCGGAATATGACTACTTGTACCATTGAGTGTGACATGAAAGTGGGTTTGAAACGATGTGGAAGACATCTAAGACCTCATGTGGCCACGGGTTCATATATGAATGATGTCATTGAGATGTTCAGTGATGTTTGTGTGGTCCTGTGACCTTGTACAGTCCGGTAGCAAACCCAGTGTGACATCAAGTTGTACAACGGAGTGCGTAACATTGGGCGATACTTCGTTTATGGTATTGAATATACAACTACGTTGACCCTGGGACAAAACTTCATAATACTAAGTGTCCATGACTGTCATCGATGTGGCCCTGAGATACCAGAGAGTATTTGTGATGTAAGTAGTGACTGTGCTGGGTCCCTGCATATTGCCTGCACAATGCTGGGGGGGGGGTGATATAAATTTGTCAGTGTGCCCATGGGATTCCTAGGGGTTGCAGGCCCATTGCCCTGTGTGTGTCTGCCTCCAGCATCTCCTGCTCCCCACCCGACAGCTGTGCAGTTCTAGGGAGAGCACAGGGTTCTGGGGCATCTCATTCCCAGCATGGGTCCAGAGGCTCAGGCTGCATCGGGTGTTGGCATGGGACAGCAGAGGCTTTTCCCACAGTTGAAATGCCCCTCTCCCAGACCTTCCACTGCTGGCTTCAGCTCCACAGAATACCCTGGCAACTCTGACTCCTTTGTTCTCTGTGGCCGCCAAAGGCCTCCCACTTCAACCCCATACTGTCCAGCGCCTGCCAGGCAAGCGACCCTTCCCCCATGGCGCAGCCAGGCTTACCCACGGAAACCACCACCACCACCACACACACACACACACACACACACACACTCCATGTCTCTGTCCCATGATCCAGGTCTAACACAGGACTCCAGTCTGTGAGCCTGCTTGGTGTACAGGAAGAAGGAAACAGCAGTTCCTGGGGCTGTACTGGGTGATTGCAGGCCAACACCTGGGCTCTGGAAGGGTACAACTTCCCCTTGGCACGTGGCCAAGTTGGAAGCTCAGCCTTCAGTCCAGACTGGTTTCCGTTTGAGTTGGTTTTGGTTTGGCTCAGGTCAACTGTCAGGACTGGGATTATGACCCGCTTTGTAGATAAGGAACGTGCATGACTCACCAAAAGCAAGATGCTGATTAGCACCCAGGCTCCTTACTCCCTTGGGAAGAGGACCAGCTGCCTCCAACAGAGTTGGGAGGGGGCCTGGGACTCTGGACATATGGGTTCCTCCCCATGTACTGGTCATGGTGTGTCAGGCACCATTGTGTGTGTGTTTCTCCTTGTTGGATGACCTTGGCCAAGTACCCTTGCCTCTGTTCTGGAAAGAAGGGCAACACAGGGCGTGTAGAGTAGAGACTTGACAAGGTGCATTGCATAGCAACAAGGTCACCTCACAGTTAGTGCCAAGATCCACAGCAAAGACATGACACTGGTGACTCTGGGTCAGATTTAGGTATGGAGCCTCCACTCCCAGCCCCACCTAGCTCACACTACTAAGAAGAAGGTCGTGATATCCACGTGGCTCAGCCTATCAAGGCCTTTTCGGTCTGACCTGATTGCACTGCCAGCTCCCACTCCCTCCCAGGTGCCAGAGATACGCAGATGGAGGTCACTTGCACAGCCTTCCCTGTCCCATCGTCACCCCACCCCACCCCTGCCCCCAATGGGCTGCTGCTGTGACAAGTGTAACTGGAATGAACAGGCCACAGTAAAAGAGATCTCAACCCAGGGCTGGAGAAATGGCTCAGTGGTTAAGAGCACTAACTGCTCTTCCATAGAACCCGGGTTCAGTTCCTTGTACCCACATGGCAGCTCAACAACTGTCTGTAAGTCCGGTTTCACTCTCACACAGAGAGACATACAGGCAAAACACCAATGCACATAAAATTAAGAAAGAGAGATCCCAATCCCCTGCAGATGGGAATTGGGCCTTGTCCCCATGTCATATAGCTCTGCAGTGTGCCCTGCTCCTCAGTGCCACATCTGCCCTGAGGTCTCTGCTTGCTGGGAAGGGTGGGAGGGTCTTCTGAGACTGCTGGCCAGGCTGCTGAGCAGACACTCATTTCTCTGCCTGCCACCTCCCATCTCCCAACAGCATTACAATTCCCCTCTTCCAGAGAACAAGGGCAGGCTTCAGAGGCAGCAGGGGGTGGGAAGAGGAGGTGGACCAGGTCCTCTGCTAAGGATGGTCACTAACCACTAACCCTGCCTCAGATGCCAGGCTTTAGGGGCTCACATCTGTTTCCTGTCCTTTCTGACTGACCCTCACTTTCCTCTTCAGCGCACACACACACACACACACACACACACACACACACACACACACACACACACACCCTGACTCCCAGTAGCTCAGGTGCCCCCACATCTCCCTTGTCACAGTCACAGTAGCAACCACTCTGACATCACATGCTGTCAAGACCATAGTCCTGAGTTCACGAAAGGCGGCATTGGCACCTGTCACAAGAACTGTGCTAAGAAACATCTGTAGAGCCAGATGTGTGGACCAGGCCTATATTCAGTACTGGGAAGGTGGAAGCAAGAGGATCAGGAGTTCAAGGACAGCCTGAGCTACACATCAAAGACTGTCTTCTCACAAGAAACCTGTGAGCTAAATAAAAATCTTCCCTTCTTTGACACTTTTTTTTCCCTGTGAGCATTTTTTTTTATCATAATTGAGGCACTGTCCATAAATGAGGAAAACTTACTAAAAAGAGCCTCGGCCTCCCTAGGTAGAGAGTATGACTCAGTGCCTACAATGCACTGGGCTGGGTCCCCCAGTACTGCAAACCCCCAAAAGCATCCATAACACTTAGATTAGAGGTACCAGTGAAACCCTCCTGCCTTCCAGTGAGCTTGTGACTGATAAATCAAGCACTGGGCCAGTTCATTGCATCCATAATGCCCAGAAAACCATGAGGAGAGCATTGATCAATTATCCCCTCCTCCTTATAGATGACAAAAATAGGGCAAGAGAGAGAGAGATACAAGACCACACAGCTGATTTTGTAAACACTTGCTTATGCTTCAGACTTTGTCTGGAAACAAACCTTCCCCCTCCTGACAGATCTAAACCCAGTGGAGCCAGATTTGTTTGTTTGAGACAAGGTTTCGCTATATCCCACGTGGGATCCTCCTGCCTCAGCCTCTGAGTGTTGTGATTACAGACATGTATTACCACACCCAGCCCATAAAGTCCTTTAACCAAATATTCGCAAGTCTAGCAAGGTTTAGGAAAAAATACCTGATCAGAACTGCTGTATAGGGAGTAAGGGCTTAACCTAGAGCAGCAAGCGTAGAAATTCTGGGGGTGCAAAGTGGACACAGCCTAAGTTTATCAGCTCCTCCCTTTCCCCACCCGGGAGAACCCACCCCAGCTCCCAGGGCCTCCTGCAACAATAGGATTGACAGGCAGCTGCTGGGGGCCCAGAACACTGGCCACCGTGAGAGTGAGGGCAAGGGCAGTGCCCGCTCTGCAGCCGTTGATAAGGCGACAGAGCCCTCGGGAGCGGGGACACGGTGAAGCCATGGAAACAGGGCTGAAGTGTGAGGCTGGCTCAGCCACTTCCCCAGGTGGCTGCCTCCCAGGCCTGGCAGGGCCCCAGCAAGACAAGTCCAGCCACAAGCTATGTGTCTTCCTGCCCTCCCAGGGGCCAGCCTGGGCTGGTGGCTGGACATATCACCCCAGCCTGCTCTCCTAGGGTCGGACTGGGGTCAGTCTTTGGGCATCGGTAGGGAACACCAAGAGTAGGCAGGGTGCTCCACCAAAGCCGGCTTCCCTATTTAGCTCCTCCTAGTGTGCTACCCACTCCTCTACTATAAATATGTGTGTATTATTTACCTTAAGCATTTTGATAAATCATAATAGCAGAGACATCTGCTGTCAAAACTGCAAACTGCATTTGGGGCTCATCTTGTGGATGATCGGGATACGGACCAGGAGTGCATGGGAGCTTATAACCAGAAAGGGCTGGGTCTTGAAGGGAACCCTAGGTTCATCTTTTGGGGTCCTTCCTCACTGGCTGCTAGGCACAAAGCCTTTCCAGAGAATCTAACAACCCCCCTACACCCCCCCCCACACACACACACTGTGTTCCTGCTTCCTGCGTTCCTCAAAATTAATGCATCAATGAGAGGGCTGAGAAGTCCCCAGAGCAGAGATTAACTCCTGGGGGGCAGTGGGATTGGCCCTGAGAGGCTGGAGGGGGGGGGTTGGCGTTAACGCTCAAGCCTCACAAGATTAATCACCCTGCAGCTGGCCTCATCACAAGAGCACCCAGTACCCAATACCCACCTCTCAAACACCCCCAGGAGGGGCTCTGTGTTGGGAATCTTCCCTGCCTTTCAAAGTCCCTACAGTGGCCAATCTAACTTGTGGGAGGATTTTCCTTTTGCCTTTTCTGGCTCTTTCCTGGTGGTCTCAGGAACCCTGAGGATCAAGCAGCAATCCCGTGGTCTCCTTGGTTTTAGTCTAACTCAGCAGCCCTGAGAGGAGGAGGAGGAGGCCCTGGCTTGCCTGACATCCTGGCCCTAAAAGTAAAGCTGGTGAGAGACACCCCCAGGACCTGTTTACATGGGGAACTCAGAGAGAGGTGTGGTGAATTCAAATGTCATGCTCCCTGAGCTGCCCCTCCTGCTCACCCTGACATCCTAAGTAGAAACAGGACAAGCGCCTGTTAGAAAAGCCCTAAGGTGAGGAGCCAAAGTTCAGGCTCCTCAGCCAGACACCCCACTTTAATCTTCAACAAGTTGCAGTAAGTGGGGCTCAGGTTAGACCGGAAAATAGATGAGTTGCCGTCTGCTTTCCTCTGCTTATCTTCCTCCAAACAAGAGACACCCCTGGTCCCGCAGAGGTCCCATTGGGTGAACTAACCCGTGTGCTTGCTTGGGCCTCCTGGGTAAAGAGCAGGGTGGTAAGGGGAGAGGCCTGGTCTCTGGTGAATGTCAGCTGCTAAGTGGTGTTGGAATGGCTGTATGGGCGGCCTGTTGCAAACAAGACGCTGTGGAAAAACTGTTAGATCTGAGCGTGAGGATCCCAACTTCAGTGCCACAAGCTGGCGACTACCAAGGGTTGGTACAGCAAAGGGAACCAAGAAGGGACTCCAAGAAGACAGAGGGGAAGAACCTAACCAGACATAGTGGGTACTCCTGGATCTGAGCATTGTGTCCGTATGCAGGCTCTTAGACGAGCAAGGGGCTGCTCTTCACCGCCCCCCCCCCGCCTCAGTTTACTCGTCTGTTACTGGCATCACGTCTCCAAGATCCCATGAGGGTAATATGAGAAGCCTGTGTAAAACATTCTCGAGAACTCCCTCAACTAGCTATGTGCGGGGCTGCATGCCTGTAAATGAGAGGTGGCTGAGAGTTTGAGGTCAGCTTGGGCTATAGCATAGCATGACTCTGCTGAGACACACACAGAGAGAGCATGACCCTGTTGAGAACAGAGAGAGAGAGAGACAGGGAGCACCACCCCTCATCCTCAGAACCACAGTGCACAGGAGAGATGAGCGGGTGGGAAGAGGCAAAGCCAAGAACAAAGACGGTTTTCTGGACATAAGTGAAGGACCAGCTTCTTTTTGTGTGGGATTGAGGTTTACATGTAAGCATGCATCCATGTTTATATGTATCCGTGCATGTTTGTTCAGATGGAGGTCAAAGGTCAGCCTCAGGTATCATTCCTCAGGAGCCATTAAATACACCTATTTTTTATTTTGTTTTGAGACAGAGTCTCACTGGGACCCGAGGCTCATCAATTTGTCTAGGTTGGCTGGCTGGCAAACCCCAGGGATTCACCTATTTCCACCTCCCCAGGTCCAGAATTACAAATGTATGCACCCACTCAGGTTTTTATTTATTTTATATGCATGAGTGTTTGCCTTCATTGTATGTCAGTGTCTGTGGAGGACTGAAGAGGACATCTGATACCCTGGGACTAGCATTATAGATGTATATAAACCACCATGCTGGTGCTAGGAATCGAACCTGTGTCCTCTGGAAAAGCAAGCAGTGCCTAAACCATTATGCCATCTCCTCAGCACCAATCATATTACTTGCTTGCTTTTTTTTTTTCTTTAATTAAAAAACTTTTTTTCACCGGGCAGTGGTGGCGCATGCCTTTAATCCCAGCACTTGGGAGGCAGAGGCAGGTGGAGCTTTGTGAGTTCGAGACCAGCCTGGTCTACAAGAGCTAGTTCCAGGACAGGCTCCAAAGCTACAGAGAAACCCTGTCTCGAAACAAACAAACAAACATAAACAAACAAAAGCCACAAACTTTTTTTCCAGACAGGTTGACCATGGTGGCCTCAAACTCAGAGATCCGCCTGACTTTGTCTGGAGAGCTGGCATTCAAAGGCCTGCGCCCACCACTCCCAGCCAAACTGTTTTCATAAGAGCTTTAGGGTCTGGTATGGTGGCACACACCTTTAATCCCAGCACTCCAGCACTTGGGAGGCAGTGAATCTCTGTGAGTTTGAGGCCAGCCTGGTCTACAGAGCAAATTCCAGGACAGGCGCCAAAGCAACAGAAAAATGCTGTTTCGAAAAGCCGAAAAAGAAGAAGAAGAAAAAAACAAGAAACAAAGAGAGCCGCAGGAACTCCTTGGGCAGTAAAGCCATGCTGGTGGGAGCCATGCAACTGCAAGGATAAGTGCTTGTCCTTCACCTTGGGACAGTGGGAGCCAGTGAGTGTTCTCAGGACTCAGCAACATTTGGAGGCACTGCAGCAGGGTGTTGTTAGCCTTCAGTCCACTTGGGTGTGCGGAGCAACTTCCAGCTCCACTCTGGGCTCCTGGAGCTTGTCAGAGGTCAAGACCCCTGCTAAGAGAGACCTAGCTCTTTGTGAGATAGCAGAAACACTCCATTTCATGTCAGAAGCCTTAAGGTGAGGTGTTCAGGAAGTGACCTATCCTCTTAGGAACCTGGACAGAATGGATCCAAGTTACAGACTGGCTTTAGGATTCTTACTTCCTGGACATGGAAATAAGGAAACATCTGGATCCCAAGAGACCCTAACCTAGAACTGGCATGGTGCTGGGTTGGGAGGTAGGGTCTAGGATTTCCATCTGAGCCCAACTCAGACTGGTTTCATGATTTCAAACACAGGCATAGTCAGCTCGCCTTTCCGGTGCCCAGCTTTCTTCACTGGAGTGGGAGAATATCATATAGCAGCAAGCAGCCTTGGTGCTGGTCCTTTCCTGGGTGTCCAACGCCCAGGGGTGGACTTAATTTAGAGTGCTTCAGCCTCGTCCCTGCCCACGTAGACTACCTTCTGCTCTTCTAGCCACACCCCTTTCACCTCTGACCTTGGGGCCAGCTGCCTCTGTTGCTATCATTTGTTGTCATGGGAACCCTACAGTTCTGATCTAGCCCAGGCAAGCGCAGGCCTAGAGCTCATAGCAAGAAACTCTGATGATACTGGGGTAGGAGAGTTGGGGCTTCTGTTCCTACTAGTTTAGGCTTTCTTGTTGGGAAGAGGGCATTAGAAAGAATGCATGACCTGGGGCCAGCAAAATGGCTCAGCAGGTAAAGGCGCTTGCCACTAAGTCTAACAGTTTGGCCTCTAGGACCCACATAGTGGAGGGAACCAATCCTGGCAAGTTCTCTGACCTTCACGAAGGTGCTGTGGCATTCATACCACCCTCCTCAATAAATAAATAAGTGTACTTAAGATTCAAGGAAAAAGAATGACTTGAATATGGGTGGGCTACAGTGCAGATAGTCAGGGCCTGGGGTCCCTGAGTCTTGTTCCCCTCTGTGCTCACCTTCTCTTGACTTAGCTTTAGGTTGGTGGGGACCTTCCCATTTCCCTCACTGCCAACAACCAGATCTCAGAGCCCTGAGCTCAGCTCATTCTCAAGGCTAAAAATACCAGGAAGGCGGCAGCAGCAGCTCCCTAGACACCCCATCCACCCGCCCCTCGCTCCCAGCAACACACACACACACACACACACACACACACACACACACACACGGGAATATACTTGTACTCACCCAGGCCCGGCATGGACCTTATTCCAAGGTGCTGTCCGAACTTAATCACATAGGACTCTGCCTGAGCTTCCCAAAGTCCCCACTCTGTGTAAGGCCAAAATATGGGTTCTACTCCCTCCTCTGACCCCAGTTTGCTGTGTGATCTTGGGATAGTCTCCTGGCTTCTCTGAGCCTCAGTTTCCCTTTTTATGAAATAAAGAAGCTGCATAGAAACGCAGAGGCCCAGGGATGAGAGGTCAGGGCCCTGGCTGACTACCTCTAAGGCCCTCGGAAGCTCTCACTCTTTTGTTTTCTTCAATACAGGGTTTCTCTGTGGAACAGCTTGGAACTCAGAGATCTGCCTATCTCTACCTCCTGAGTGCTGGGCTGTTCTCACTCTTCTTAAGTGGCTATGCCCTGAATCAGAGCAACCCTTCTCTAGCATTCTTACAGAACTGGGGAGGAAGAGTGCTTGAAAACCCACAGTAAGGAAGCAGAGGCAAGTGGATCTCTGTGAACCTTCTCTACACAATAAAGACCCTGTCTAGACAAAAAAGAAAGGAAGGAAGAAAAGAGAAATAGGTATATAGATTCAAGTCCCATAAACAAGGCAGCACGGTCTTTATTTCTGGAGGCTAGTCGGGAAGAGACACGTTCCGAAAGAATTCTGGGATATTAAATATTAAATATCCTAGTGCAAGCTGGGCAGTGGTGGTACATACCTTTAATCCCGGCACTCCAGTGCGAGGGAGGCAGAGGCAGGCGGATCTCTGAATAAGTTCCAGAAAAGAGAGGGCTACACTGGAAAACCCTGTCTCAAAAACAGGTTGTTGGATGTTGTGGCCTGAGACCCCAGCTGGGGTCTACTGTGCACCAGATCATTCTTCCAAGAGAACCAGTCCAGTGCCCATTAGTTTGGTGAAGGCATCTTCAGACTGTGAAAGGGTGCTCTTAGGTAAAACATTAATAAACTGCATCACATTGGTGGGGAAAATTAAATGTAAATTAGATAATTAAAAATGAAGCTGATGCCTGCTGGTTGGTGCTATTACCTCTTATTAAACGTTATGAGAGGTGGCCTTGGGTGGAGGCTGGTTGCAGGGTTCCCGAGGAGGGCAGCAGAGGCATGGGGCTGCTGCCTACTGGAACCCATTTTGGTTTTGCAGGTCCAGCAGGTAGGCAAAAGGATGCTCCTGTATCTAATCTGCAGAGACTTCTGTCTCTTAGGCCGTCACCTGCTGCTCACCGAGCCTCAGTTTCTTCATCTGTGACAGGATGACAGTAACAAGGTGCTCGCAGCACTGGGGAGGACCGTGGATTCCAGACCAGCCTGACAAGGGACTGGAGATGCGGTCAGTTGGTAGAGTGCGTGCCCTGCCAGAAACCCTGGATTCGATCCCCAACACTAAAACCAGACTTAATGGCCCAAGTCTGTAATCCCAGCACTCTGGACGCGGAGGAGGCAGAGGCGGAGGCCAGGAAAATCAAAAAAATTCAAGGACATTCTCTGCTAGTTCCAGGAAGCCCGGGTTGCTTCAGGCCTTGAATTTCAACACACAAACAAATAAAGGTTGGAGCCTGTCAAAGGTAGGGCACGTTGTGTTTGTTAAATAACCCTGATTAATAGTAGTATCCCCAAATCTTCAAGATGGGCCTCAGGAGCTGGTCCCTAGCTGACAACTAAAGACGGCACTTCTGCATAGGCAGCCCTGTTAGCCAAGGGATGGGTACTTCGGGTGGATCTAAGCAAAGATGGAACAGGAGAGTAAGGGTCCACAGTCACATGCCTTCTGACGTAAGTGACCCTGGGACAACCCTCCCACGCAAAGGTCCTATTTCCTGCCTCAAGATGTTGCCCTGGCTCTTTGTTATTATTTTTAATCTGCCCTGAGTTGTTGGCCTTGTGCTGAGTGTGGGGATCCCGAGGTGAATGTTTCCGCAGTGGGGGAGGCAGCCTCGGGTAATAAGTCCCAAAGGGGTGGCTATTCCGAGCAAGCCCAGAACAGGCAAGCCTGTGTGGAGGGGGAAGCATGGACGTCCCAGGACACTCCAGAGCTACTTTGTGGCTCCAGATTCCCCAATCCCCGACGCTGGCACAGTGGAAGCTGGGCGAGGCAGGTAGCGGGCCCGCAGCAGCCGAGGCAGGGAGGATGGGAGCGCGGGCCAGGCCCTTGGTGGGCCGTGCAGGGTGCGCGCCGAGGGGGTGGGAACACGGAGCGTGTGAGTCACCGTTTCTGGGCCAGGCAGGCGGTGACTGCGGAGCGGGGGGCGCATTCCTGGCTGGCAGGGCGGCCGGCACTAATGTCTTTCCCACATGGCCCCGAGTTCCCCGCTCGGCACGATCACACGGGCAAGACGCTCCCACGGCCACCCCCGCCCCAGCTGCCTTCTTCCCACAGAACCGCGGAGGGGGAGGGCGGTGGCGAGGCGAGCGCAACTGGGTCTCCCGAGGTGGACGGGACCCTCTCACGGTGCCGGGCTCCCTGGGAGCTACCGAGGACGGGAGGGACCGCCGTGGATCCTTGGCCAGTCTCAGTCCACCCTGTCCCAGCCTGCACACGGGGGGTGGGAGTGTCGGAGAAGCACTGTTGGCGAGATCACCAGTAACTTCGGTCCCCTGGGACCCACGCCGTCACCTCCTCCTCTTCTTCCCGTCGTGTCGTGTGGGCCAAGCTCTGAGGCTGAATGAGGCTGCAACGCATCCGGAAGGGTCTGGGGAGGGTGGTTCCTGGAAGAAGCCACACCCAGTCCCTCATTCCTTGGGTTGGAGGACAGCCCTTGCCAAGGCCAACGGGACTGTGAGCTCTGCTTCCCACGCAGTTGTTGTCCCTGGGCCAGGCCCCTAGGGGGAAACTGAGGCTGCGAGGGCGGCCCACCCAGAGCTCCCTGTCTGTTGGGGGAAGTTGGCGGTTGTCCCTCCAGCTGGGCCCAGAAGCTCTTAATGAGAGTTAAATGTAGGGCGTGAGTCACCTCGGAGAGGGGGATGGGACCACCCTCAGATGTGAAGGGTGGAATAAGAGTTTGCCACACTGCCCATCCCCACCCCACACCCTCTTCCCCTGCACCACATCCCTCAGCCCTTGGCAGGATGACCCTGTCTCTCTGCTCCAGCCTCCCCCAAAAGATGGCTGTCTCAGAAGAAGGGGCTGTGGGGCAGTCGAGAAACTGCCGATTCCAGGATGGGGCCCAGAGTGCTTAGGGGTGGACTAGCACCTGGGAATCTCCTAACTGTGAGTCCGGGGGTTTGGTCCTGTGTTGGGATGGGGGCTGGGCAAAGGGCCCAGGCCACCTGAAAATCCCCCTCCTGGCTGACCACCAGGCTCTGACCACACAGGGTGTCTGTCTTACACCCCCACACCCGGCTCTCTCGACCCTTTGCAGCCCTCATGACACGGCAGTGTGTGTGCATCCATGCCTCTGTGACTGGGTTGTCTGTCTCTGTCACTGTGTGTATGACTAAATGTGCACTTGAGTATATTTATGTGTGGCTGGCTGCGTCCAAGTGGGCCTGGGTGTTGCAAGGTCTGGGGCGGGAATGTGTTTCCGCATGCTTGTCTCTGTGTTTATTGGTGTGTCTTTCTGTGTGACTGTGTCAACCTCGCTCTATCCCTTGCTTTTCCTTAGAGCACCCCACTATCACCAAGAGCAGTAGGGTTAGGGAAGGGAGTCTGGGAAGGAGCTGTAGGGGGTTATAAAGTACCACTGTTGCCTTTCTGAAATGTCCAGGCTGGGTAATCAACACGGCGGGTGGGTGTGGATGGTCAGGGGAAAGAGACCCCCCACCCAAGAAGGGATCCCTGCTCAGCAGTCCCCCTCCCCGCTCCCTCTGCTCTCAGCCCAGCACCTCCTGGCAAGAGCTTATTTGCATGGTATTTACATTTCATTTGCATCGCGTTCAATTAAAAACCTGACCAGCTCCCGCCTGCCTGGCGCTGCCTGCCCAGCCTGGTGAAAATGTTGGTTGGGCACTGTCGCATGCCCCCCCCCCCATGGACTGACCCATGTGGGAGGGGTCCTCCCTTCCGTGAGATCATCCTAGTCACCCACTCCATGAGTGTAAAAGCTGGAAGGACAAATGGAGAAACTGAGGTCCAGAAAGGTCCACCTTGAGCTCCAGGCTAAGGGCTAGGCTCAGAGGCTGAAAAAGAGTAGCAACAGCTGTCTCTCTATGGAGGAGCTGCTGCTGTAGCATGGCCAGCACCCGGTGTGCACTATCTCATCACTATGGCACTATCCTTTGAGGTCTGGCCACCCTTGCCTTGTCCCTGTTTTACAGATCGGAATGCCAAGACAGGAGAGAGCGAGCCAAGTCTGCCCAGCTAACCCAGAATTCAAACCTCTGTCATTTTGACTCCAAGTACCTGCTCCAGATGCTAAGGAAGAGCAGAATTACAGAAAGGTTACTGCTGTCCCGGTGAACCTAACTGAAGGTCATTAGCTCTGGATGGGCCTGCAAGCTGACCCCCTATCCTGGAGCTGGCCCTCTTTGCTTTAGAAAGGTAACAACCACACCTAACTCAGCTAAAAGGTGGGGTGCACTTGGCCATTATAATCTTCCTTTTGGAAGACTGGCCTTCTTGGGCTCTAACTCTGTAAAAGGCACACATGGAAGGAAAAGAGTTGAACTAAGACTAGAAGTGAATGAAACCATCAGGTGGGTGGGCCCATGGACACACCCAAGGAGCCCTCACCACACTGCCTTACTAGGGAACCTTCCTGGAGCCTTCTCTCAGCTAGCAGAGCTGTGCTAAGGATGCTGTCCAGCAACTGAGCTCTGAAAGTACTAGCTGGTGGAGGAGTCCTGGAAGGCCCAGACTAGGTTGCCTCCACTGCCTCCACTGCCTCCACATGCACACACATACGTACATGCATGCATATATACCAACATATATCCATGTTCATACAATCTTTTTATTTTTTATTTTTTTGAGACAGCGTTTCTCTGTGTAACATTCCTGGCTGTCCTGGAATTTTCTCTGTAGACCAGGCTGGCCTTGAACTCACAGAGATCAGCCAGCCTCTGCCTCCTGAGTGCTGGCTGGGATTAAAGGCATGAACCACCAAGCCTGGTACAAACAGTCTTAAGGATAGGCTAGAATATGAGCTGAGAATGCCTGACACTACCCAACTTCTCAACTTCTCACTTCTGTATGTCATCAACCTTGGTTACTCTTGGGGCATCAACCTTGGTTACTCTGGGGGAAGGGACACACAACCCATCTCATTTTGGAATTATAATCAACTTTGGAACTAGGAGGGGAAGCACCAGAAAAAGGACCTTCCTCACCCCAGCTACCTTAGGGCTTTAGGGGGTTCTTTGTGCCCTGATTCTGGGCCACATTGATTGGTTCTGAAATCGATGTGTGACTTGGATCTAGCCAATTAGGCTGAATCCCAAGGATTTGATTGGGGGAGTTCTCTGACCTGGCAGTTACGGATTTGGGGACCATTACTTTTATTTATTTTTTATTTTTTCCAGACAGGATCTCGCGCTGGCCAGGCTGGCCTCAAACTTAATGCAGAGCCAAAGATGTCCTTGAAATACTCACCCTCAGGACTGGGAAGATGGCTCAGCAGTTAAGAGCACTGTCTGCTTTTTCAGAGGACCCAGGTTCAATTCCCAGCAATCACATGTCACACAGACATTCACAACTGTCTGTAATTCCAGTTGCAGGGGATCCCTGAAACATATATACATGCAGGCAAAGTAACAATGCACATAAAATAAAAATAAATAAATCATTTTAAAAAATTAAAAAACTAAATATTCATCCTCGTGACTCTACCCAACAAGTGCTACTATCACAGGCACGAGCCAGAACATCAGGATCCACCATCTTCATCGTGGCCTTGGAAGAGCACTGACCTTGGGGCTGAGAGTGCAGCTCCACGGGAGAGCACGTGCATAAGGCTTTAAAGGTTGCATCCGCAGTGCCTCTAGAAATATTGTTTAGCCTTGCAGTAAGTCAGTCGGTTAGCTTTTTGCTCGAGCTGTGTGTGCTGGGTTCCGCACTTGCATCCGAGGTCTTGCCAAGATGGTATAGGCTTTGCCCGGTTTTGTCTCCAAGTCTTTGTTCTTTGCTTTTGCCTGGAAGCAGAGTGCCTTCCTCTCATTCTCACTGACCAGCCAGACATTGGTGTGGGAGCCATCTTGTCACCCCTTCTCTGGGAAGCTCACTGCCCTCTGTGCCTTCTCTCTGACTTCACTCTTCTGGAAGACCTGGGACTTCTCACACAAGCCACTTGCGGTCTGTGCATACAAGGGCTTTGCAAATTTCCCTCTCTGTCCCAACACACAGGAGAATTAGGAAGAGCACCTATAAGTTCCAGAGCAGCATGACTGCAGAATAAGACCCTGTCCTCAAGACAAACAAACAAACAAAATAGATTGCCTTTTCTGGCCTCCCACATCATAGTCCCAGCGTGGACTGTGATCCCTAAATGGCATGAGCAGTTTTCTCTCCGGAGGGAGCACAAATGATGCTGTCCCACAGTCAAAAGAAGCTGAGTGTCGGCGTTAGGCAGGCTTGGTTCATATCCCCGTCCATGCCCAGCTCGGGGGACCACTTCTGGGACTTGGTCATGGGAATAAAACTTAAGATGTCAGGCTTGGTGGACAAGCATGTTTACCTATTGAGCATCTTCTATGTAATCATAAGATCTTTGAAACAGAGTTCAAGGCCAGCCTGGTCTACAGGAGTTCCAGGACAGCGAGGGCTACACAGAAAAAAACTCTGCCTCAAAAATAAACAAACAACGCCAAGTGGTGGTGGCGCACGCCTTTAATCCCAGCACTCGGGAGGTAGAGGCAGGCAGATCTCTGTGAGTTCGAGGCCAGCCTGGTCTACAAGAGCTAGTTCCAGGACAAGAACCAAAAGCTACGGAGAAACCCTGTCTCGGAAAATCCAAAATAAATAAATAAATAAACAAACAAAAATGAATGAATAAATGAATCTTTGAAACCGGTCCCTGCTTCTAGTGTTCTGTCCTTTACAGTATTCTAAGGAAAGATCTCCCTTTGTGGTCCAGGCTGGGCTTCCCTCAGCCTCCTGAGAGCAGGCACTATTTATTGGTCTTGTTTGAAGATGCTGTAGCTAGGCCTTAGTTTGCAGGACTACAGTGGTACTAAGAGACTTGAGGCAGATCCCATGAGCACAGTATTTTGAAGTCAGCCTGGGCAACACTGGGAGCCCATCATATAAATAAGTCATGAATTCCTGTAATCCTAGCACTAAGAGGTAGAAGCAGGGTGATCAGGAGTTCAAGGCCAGCCTCAGCTACAGAGGTCCAGGCCAGACCTGGCTGTTTGCTCCTCAACACAGCCTGCCCCATACACATTTCCTAAATTTAAAACTGAAAAATGCAAAGTATGGGGCCTGAGGACGCAACTCTTTGGAAAGGAGCTGTTGCCCAGCTTACCCAAGGCTCTGGGGTCAACTCCCAACACCACATACCCCCAAACCTGGAAAAAACAGGGGTATTAAGAGCGAGTTCAAGGACAGTCAGGGCTACACAAAGGAACCCTTCTTGAAAAATTAAACAAAAAAGGATTGAATAAACCTGCATGATAAATACTTAATACCTACAGTACACGGATTTTGTTTTGTGTTTTCTTCTTGTTGTTTTGAGGCAGGATCTCATAGCCCAGGCTGGACTCAAACTCCCTATGCAGCCTCGGATGACCTTTAACGCCTGATCTTCCTGCCTACTTTTCCCCCCCGTGCTGGGATTACGGGTGTGATCCATCACACCCTGCTCAAAGCCCGCAGATATTATTGGGCTTCCACACGTACGTGGAGCTGAGGACTCAGCCGCGAAACGTCGAGGTCCCCGCCCTGGGAGGAGTGCGAAGTGGAAGTTGAGGCAGTGGTGACTGCAGCTTGGAGCAGCCAATCAGGAGAGTGAGGTGGCTCTCCCCAGCCTGCCTGAGCTCTCCTCAGAGGTCCAGATCCCCTTAGCCCACACCCCTTCCTTACAAAGAGCCCTTGGTCATTCTCTCCCCTTCCTCCCTTCCCTGTCGTCCCTTCCAGCCGGCGCCTCTCCGAGTTAATCTCCTCGCCCGTCAGGGGGTGACAGGAGGTGTCTGTCATTCGGAGCCGAGGCAGTCAGCCTCGCTGGCTAATTGGGGCGCGGGCGCCCAGAGCACGGGAAATGGCCGGAGGGAAGGAGGGGGAAGGAGGGAAAGGAAGCCATCCTCACCTCCTCGCAGCCGGTTTGGAGCTGATGCACATGGCTCCTTAGGGGGAAAAGAAAGCAGAGAAGAATGAGCTGTGGGACAGGGCTCTGATCTTGGACAAATTGCTATTCCTCTCTAAGCTCTATATTAATAATAATAACAGTAAGCCTTTACAGAGAGTTGCTGCGTAGATCAATATGCCTATTGAAAACCTCCAATGGAATTTTTATAGCAATTAGAATTCTAGCCACACTATTCCCAAGCACCCTAGCACCCTCTTTTTTTTTTGGTTTTTCGAGACAGGGTTTCTCTGTGGTTTTGAGCCTGTCCTGGAACTAGCTCTGTAGACCAGGCTGGTCTCGAACTCACAGAGATCCGCCTGCCTCTGCCTCCCGAGTGCTGGGATTAAAGGCATGCGCCACCATCGCCTGGCCTAGCACCCTCTTTTACCTCTCCCAAATGCCTCCATCCTCCATGCTCCCCCTGGTCCAGTCCCTCCAGCCTCACTACTGCTAAGTGCTTCCTGCCTCAGGGCCTTTGCACTTCCCTTTCTGCTCTCTGGAACATTTGCCTCTACCAGGTCCTGAACCACCTTATCCCAAATCACTTACCTCTGGCTACCCTGCAACATCACCCTGTTAGATTAGCTGGTTCCATACCCTGACAGACATAATGGGAAACTATTCATTTACATATTTGTCTGTGATTAACTGTTGGAACCTCAGCACTTCAAACGAGGCTTTGTTTATGGAGGCCCATAAATAGTAATTAAATAAGTGTAATTTCTCACAGAAATCTAAAAAACTTGCTAGTTCCCCCTTCTAATAGGTTTGTTTATGTGCATGAGTATTTTGCCTGTAGGAATGTGTACCACATTCATCTTCACCGCCTTCACGCCTGATGCCCATGGAGGTCAGAAGAGAGCATCAACACCCCGGAACTGTAGCTATGGATGGTTGTGAACCACCATGTGGGTGCCAGGATCTGAACCCAAGTCCTCTACAAACACCACTAGTACCACTGGGCCATCTCTCCGTCCCCATTCTGAGGTGAGGAAATTGATGAAGGAGATTATGAATTCTGATAATTGGGAAGGAACCTCAAAACTAGGGGCCTTTTGTATGTTAGGACTATGTTCCTGACCACCTGACCAGTTCTTTGGAGGCTGAGGCAATGGGGCAATGCCTTGGGCCCACACCAGGCTGGCAGGTTTCTTGGGCGCTTCATTTGGCAGCCTAGGAAGTTGCTCCTGGGTTTGAAACCAATCCCAATATGCTCTGGGCAAAATGGATGGATGAGTCCTAAGGGGCCTTCACACAGTCCAGGAGGGAGGGGCCAGGCAGGGGTCCACATCTTCCTTTCCTGGTCCTTTTTACCTGGCGAAGTGCTGCCTCCTGACCTGGTACAATCCATCCCTTGACACCTTTCTCTTCTCTCCCATGCTGTTCCTACCACATGGAGGCTCCCTGCCCACTGTGCCTAAGTCGCTCAGACCCGTCCTTTAAAGCCTACCATCTATGCTGCCTCTGCTCGAAAGTCTCCCAGGATGCTGTTGGTGTGGTGGTATCCTGCCGAGCAGTCAAGTGCTATATGTCACCCATCACATGGTTGGTGCAAAGTTACTCATTAAGCCTCCTGTCCCTTCATAAATGCAGGTGAACCCACGGGTCTGGGGCTCTGGATCTCTAATTTCCCCCCAGGTATCCAAGCCTAAAATCTCCATGTAGAAGCCGGGCAGTGGTGGTGCACGTCTTTAATCCCAGCATTTAGGAGGCAGAGGCAGGTGGATCTCAGTGTTCTTACAGAGAAACTCTGTCTCAAAACAAACAAATAAATAAAAATATGTCAGAATGTTTTAGGAGGTCCTGACCAGGTTAAAAGTCCAAGCTATATATACACTAACTTTCCCCCATTCTCCCCCGGATTGCAGCCAGCTTCCTCCTTTCTAGACCTTGATACCACCCACCCCCTTTCTTCCTGCCTTCCCCTCTTCTCCCAGGCCAGCCTATCAGAAGGTGCTATTGGTGGGAGGTGGGGAGAAGCAGACTGGCAACACTTGCAGCAAATGCCTCTGTTCCCTTCTTACCCTCTGTCCAGAGCTGCAGACCCCACACGCTCTTCTTGCATGCCCGTGTGCATGAATTACTGCAGGTATGCATGCCTGCTAGGTCCCTTAGCTCTCCCGTTGCCTCAGCCCTCTCAAGATGGAATAGGGGTAGGGTGGGGGAGACAGATGAGAAGCTGCTAAGAGTCCTAAGAACCTCCAACCCACGTTGGGGGTCAGCAGAAGGACAGGTAGGGAGGTCAGGGAGTAGGGTGCCAGGGCCTCTGTTTATTTTGATGTTGTGTGAACGACACAAAAAGCAGATACAAATATTATGCAAAATAGAATTTTCTTTTTCTAGTCACCTGTTCTGTGGTGTTTTGAAATGGACTGCAGAACCCAAGGGGAGATGTGGACAGGTATCATGGATGCTTTGTGGGCTAGAGATCACGCATGCTCCCTGTTGCCATAGCTCCAGGCTCTGGAATGCAGGTGAAGCGCCTGTCCTTGATTCCAGCAGCTCTGCGGGTGGAGAGGGCACTGGGCTGATCTATCTCCAATGCTTCAGGGACCTTTCAGAGCCATCCATCCATTTAATGGTGTGTGAAACAGATCACAGACTAGCTAAATTCTTCTGTCCTGGCCTTTGCCAGACCTGGGTTTGATTCCCAGCACCACCACTTAATCCTGTGTCCTTGGGCAAGGCAAGTCCCCAAGATATCTCTGAAACTTCTGTTTATTTGCTCATAAATTAGGAACAATTATTGGACAAAGCTCTTGTGGAGTGTTTGTAAAGACTCTCTCAGTGACATATGTGGTATGGGTGGACCAGGGCAAGTGTCCGGCCCTGGGTAAAGGCTCTATAAATGGCTTGTTTTTCCTCCCGCACACCCAGCACTGCGGACTGAAACCAGGGCCTTCCACATGCTAAGCAAGGCCTCTACCACTGAACGTCATCTTCAACCTTTAACCCTCTTTTCACCTTTTAAGACTCAGTAACAAAGATGAGGATAGCTTCCTCTGTGGTTCAAGGTCACCTTGATTTTACCGTCTTCCTCCCTCTGGAATAGCTGAGATGGCAGATCTGATTAATCACTAACTGGGAGCTCCCAGAAAAACACAGGATCAGGGGAAGAAGGGAGGGTGGTGCACTTGTGCCTCTCTGTATGTGAACATGCACGCACCCTTGGAGAAGTGTACTACAGTTATAACTGATATTTACAGACTTGTAGCTCAGAGGTAAAATGCATGCCTAGCATATGTGATGTAAGGCCTTCTTTAAGTTTGACTTTTCAGGGGCTGGAGAGATGGCTTAGATGTTAAGAGCACCGACTGCTCTTCCAGAGGTCCTGAGTTCAATTCCCAGCAACCACATGGTGGCTCACAACCATCTGTAATGAGATTTGGTGCCCTCTTCTGGCCTGCAGGCATACATGCACTGTGCACATATTCAATCTTTTTTTTTTTTAAGTTTGATTTTCAACATCAAAACTGAACTTTGGGGGCTGGAGAGATGGCTCATTGATTAAGAGCACTGGCTGCTCTTCCAGAAGTCCTGAGTTCAATTCCCAGCAACCATAGGGTGGCTCACAACCATCTGTAATGAGATCTGGAGCCCTCTTCTGGCGTGCAGGCATACATGGAGGCAGAATGTTATATACATAATAAATAAATAAATAAATAAATGAATCTTAACAAAAAAAACCCTGAACTTTGTGATTTTCTGGGAGCTCCCAGAAGACAAAATTGCACACCCAACAGCAATGACTGTTGAGTTCCAGGCATCTGCCAGGGGCTGGGTAGGACCTGGGGTTACTTTCTCAATTCTCCCACGTCTGCCTGAGAAGGGCTTACTCATCTCTTTTGGGTAGCAGGAAGTGAGGAAGAGCTCCCTCAGAGACCATCCAGTGATTCTCTTTGTCCCATGCACTGACCTTCACCTTGCAAAGATGGAGACAATGTCAGTGGGAGGACTTTCTGCTTCCAGTCAACTGAAAACAAGATCTCAGTAGAGTAGAAGGCCAGGCAGGATACTGGGGAAATTTTGGTGCAGAGGGAGGTCTGTAGAGGTGGGTGATACAACAATTCTCCCAGTAAGAGTCAACATTTATGAGCATGTTAAGACTTTTGGCTGGGCCTTGTGGTCCATGCCTTTAACCCCTAGCACTTGGGAGATAGAGGCAGGTGGATCTCTGAGTTCGAGGCCAGCCTGGTCTATATGAGTTCCAGGACAATCAGGGCTACACAGAAAAAGCACACACACACACAAACAGGCCTCAAATCCTCGTGCCCATTCTCCAGAGTGCATTCTCCAGGGATGATCCATGTGTGCTATTTTATGACCAGTGTTTTTACATCATCATTGTTATCACTACTATTTTTAAGTCTATGGGTATTTTGCCTTTGTACAGGTCTATGCACAAAGTAAATGGTTGATGCCTGAGGCCAAAAGAAGGCATCAGATCCTCTGGAAATGGAGTTACAGACATCTGTGAGCTGGCATGTAAGTTCTGGGAATCAAGCATGGGTCCTCTAGAAGAACAGTCAGTGCTGTTAACTGCAGAGCCATCTCTCTGGCCCCAAGAGCATGTTCTTATCTGTAGCAGTTTTCCTCAGACTGCAGGGAAATCCATTAAGGAAGGAAGAACTCAAAATAGCTTCAGGAAGTCCCCGAAACTGAGCAGATTCACTAGGCCCCGCCCTCTTCAAGAATATATAAATAGGAAAACTTCATCACAGTTGATTTCAGACAAGTCCAGCCTCCTAGAAGAAACAGAAACACAGTCATCAGCTCAGACCAACTGAGCAACCAGGAAACTTAACCTGTGAGCTGCCAGATTATGCAATGTTATTTGTTATCCACGCTGGAGGGGCCTTTGGTGATGCAGCTGTCTGAGTCATTTCCACTCCTGTACATAACCCTTCACTCCTATTCCTGTAAGGAATCCCAATAAAACTAATTGGGTCACCAAGCTGAAGTACTTTGGTCTGTTGTCAGGCCCCTAATCGAGGTGTGTAGGTGTGAGGGTTTGTGTCTTGTGTCTCCCCAGGAAATGTCTGTCACATAGTAGCTCTTTACCAGGCTGTGCGAAATACTTCACAGGTTGCATCCTATTTATCCTTAACAGTGACCCTTTCAATGGCCTGAAACAGGATCATATATAGCTCTGACTGGCTTTATAGCTGAGGATGATCTTGAACTTGTGACCCTCCAGTCTCTAGTTTGTGTGCGTGTGTGTGTGTGTGATTAAAGTGCTGGATATATGTTATTATATTACATCTTGTTTGGGCAGGTCTCCGTGAATGCTACAAGCATTCTGTTAACTGAGTAACCTGCCAGATTTCCCTTTCCTCTTAAACCCTTGAGGAAACTGAACAAGATGCTAGCTTAGTCACACACCAGGAGTACCCTAGTATAGCTGTGCCTTCAGCCTCTGACCTACATAGATTCTCCACGCTCTCTGGGGCCAGCCTACACTTAGTTTACCTTACCTGGAATCCAATTCACCTGCCTCTCCCCTCTTCCTCAGACCTTCTGCCAAACCTAAATCTCCTTCTCTCCCCTGCCAAAATGTTTGCCTTTGGTGGCAGAGGGACCTTTCAAACTTTTAATTTGGAGCTGGAGAGATGGCTCAGTCTTTAAGAGCACTGGTTGATCTTCCAGAGGACTTTTGAGTTCAATTCCCAGCAACCACATAGCAGCTCACAGCTCTCTGTAGCTCCGGTTCCAGGGAACCTGGCACCTTCACAGACATACATGCAGGCAAAATGCCAATGCACATAAAATAAAAAATCTTAAAAAAAAAGTTTAAAGTCAGTGTGCCAAGTGTAGTAGCACACATCCCAGGATTCCAGAGGCAGAAGCAGGAGGATCTCTGTGAGTTTAAGACCTCAAAGACCACTTTGGGCCTACGACCATGCTCCTAAAGGCCTTCCCCTACCTTCCACAAGCCCAGTTCTTTTTGAGTCTTGGCATCTTTGCCTTAAATGATCCTCCAAACCAGAATACCTTACCCTCTCCTTTGCTAACTGGCTTTTCCTGGTCTTTCAGGCTTCAGGTCAGATGTCATCTCCGCTGAGAGGTGTATACCCTCCCTGAAGTAAGTTTCACACGACCTATTTTAATATCTTCTTAGCTCTTCAGCGATTTATTTGATTATGGTGTTTCCTTGAAAAAGAATCTAAGTTCTGTGAAGCTGGGACAAAACTGTTCTCTTGGTGCCCACAGAGTTTACGCAGTGTCTGGCATTTAGTAGGCACTCAATAAACTCGAGATGTGTGCTTGCTGCGTGACATGGACCAAGGAAGCAAGGAGTGCCTCAGTTTCTTTTTGTTGTTGGCCTTCGACTCATCCCTTTAGCCACACAGAGAAGGTCGGCATGAGATCAGAGATGGCAAAATGCTCCTTCCGGGGGAGAGAGGGCACGATGCCCATCTGAAGATGAGGTCAGCGCAGGCGGCAAGAGCCGCAAAGATCATCTTGGCCAGAGCCCTGACCTGGCCCGACCCAGGATCCCAGATCCGCTGCGGAGGGTGTGCAACCCTGCCTCGGGTGGGAAGCTTCTCCCGGCGGGGCCTCCTCTCCCCTCCCCTCCCTGGGGAGGCAGGTGGAGCTGCGTCCTCATCTTTGTTCCCATCTGGAGCGCGTTTGGCGCGGCGTGGCGGGGGCGGGGCTGCGCCCCCGCGGTGCCCAGAGAGACGGGCCCGCCCGCTTATCTGATCTGCAGCTAATTGAAACTCCCTGCTCGCGAAGGTCAGCTCGGTCCCCTGACAGCTGCCGAGCCGAGCCAGGCCGGATGGAAAACCCGGGCTGTGCAGGGCCGACGGGGCGCGGGGGGAGGGGTTGTGGGGGGGCTGCTTCTGCGGCTAAGTAGACAAAGGCGGCCCCTCCCTCCTCGCGCGCACTGCTGGGGGTCGTCGGAGGTAGCGGCCTTCGCCCTCAGCCTGCGGGGCGCTCCAGCCAGAGTCACATGGCTTAGGGCTACAGAGGAGGGGGCGCCCTTAATCCCTGCGCGCCCGCCCACCCTGATCCCACGGCGGGGCCCGTCTGGGGTCTCTGGGAGAGTCACCCCCAACTTCCTGCCCCCACCCCGCCTCCACGCCCCGGCTCTGAGACTTCCTGCCTCCCCGGCTGCGGGCAGCTTAAACTGTGGGAAGCTGTTGGGGCCGGGGTGACCCGGTCCCCTCCCCCTGTGCGCTCGACGGGGCGCAGGGGTCCGGGAGGAAGTGTGCGCAGTGGGGGGCACCGCCCGACTCCCGGCAGTCATCCGGTGGGGCAGGTGCGGCCTCAGTCCTGCGACGGAGGGCAGGCCGGCCTGTTGCTAATGGTTCTACAGCGAGTGGACGGGAAAAGACACCACTGGGGACACGTTTCCAGGATTCCGGGTGCGGATGTCGCGAACGTCCACAGCTCGGTCTGGCCCGCCAATCCCCAGGCAGGCCTGGGCGCTGTGTGCAGCCTGCTCGGGTTCCCTCACCTGCCGCCTGTGCGCCTAGGCAGGGCTGCTGGAGACCTCAGGATTCCCTCGCAGCCTCCAACCTGAGCGCGCTCCCCTAATCAGAACCTTTGCAGTTCCAGCCTGTAGGAAAATGACCCCAACGACAAATTTTTAGAACCATTTGGCAAACACCGCGTTAAGCAATTAAACGGACTTTGAAAAGCATTTAAACTGCACAGATCCATTTTGCTGATGAGCAAGCTGAGGCACTGAAAGGCCAGGACTTGACCAGTGACACAGCTCCTAAATCAGCTAGGCAGAGCTAGGCTCTGACGCCAGATCTGGTCCTTTGAGCTCTCTTGGCAAGGACTGCGGAGTTGTGCACCAAATATAGGTCGATTCCCCAGGGCATCAGTAAGTGCGGTGAGCCCCTCGGCAAGAGCCGCACATGTTCCTATCTTGGTGTTGGGCACGTGTTTCATGGCGCAGTCCCGCGTGCCAAACGCGGGAGGTGGGGGGGACGCAGAGCATAGCTGAGCGCACTGGCGCCCAGGTGCTATATTCCGGGTTGGGACTCGGCAGTCCTGTGGAGGGGCCTGAGCTGCGGGCAGGGCGGAGCGGGGGCGGAGAGCTCGGAGCTGAGTCCACGAGGGCCACGGCGCCTGGGAGGCCGCAATCCGGGCGCCTGCAGCCGGCGAGGCGCGGGGTGACGCGCGGGGGCCCAGCTACCGTGACCTCCTCCGCGGTTGCCATGGTGACCGTGCACTATAAATAAAAAAAAAAAAGAGGAGGAATTTCAAACCCGTTTTCTACGGAGCTTGGCGGGAGGGGTGGGGGAGGTCTCTTTGAATCGAGTTTCCCATTTCACCTTCCCAGGCGGCAGGAGCGCTTCCCCCGCAGCCCAGCCGGGAAATTGCCGCCCCTCACGCCGCGTGGCGCCCCCGGAGGAAGCTAATTAGCGCAGCCCGGGGAGCTGGAGACAGGGGACCTGGCCCCGGGGAGGCAGGGCCCGCCTTTTGTCGGGAGGGGAAAGCGCCTACAAATTGCCCCCCCCCCTCCATCTCTCTAAGGCGCGCGCTCAGCCCAGCGCGGGCCGGGGCATGGGGCGCAGGCGGGAGGTCGCATCTGCAGCTTTGGCGCAATGAATCAGGCACGGCCGCCGCCGCCGCCGCCGAGCGCGTCTGGCATCCGGAGTCTCCCGGGATCGAAAATAATTTGGGCAAAGCGGTGGGAGGTGTGTGCGCGCGCGTTCCGAGGGGAGGGCGGGGAAGCAGGCCGGGCGGGGTGCGCGGGGCGGGGGGAGGTGCCATCCGACAGCCCCGCTGTGGTGAGAACGGAGTTGACACTTCTTTCCTTTCCACTTACTGCGGCAAGTACCGCGAGGAAGCTTAACCCTGTCGCTGCTTGGAGCAGGAGACTCTGTGCAAGCGCCCTCCTGAGGGCGATCAGGGCCGGGGTCAGGGTGCAGAACCCTTTGGCATGGGGTCCTTGCGGCTTGCTAGGTCAGCTCTCTGACTCCTCAGACTGGCGCTCCCACCTGGACATTCCTCCAGACATCATCTTGAATGCTTTTCTCAATATTTACGTTTTTTCCTTTTCCAGATTCGGCTAGTGTCAACGCTGTTACCTCAGTTTCCCTACTTTTCCAAGACAGCGGTGTTTTCGTTTTTATTTTCCAGCTTTCTTGTCAGGAACCCTCGTTTGGGGATAATCTGCCTCGGGCCTTTGGCAGTTAAGAAACTGCAAGCTTCTGAACCAACTCTCCCATCTAGTGTCCCTCAACAACCGACTCTACCCAATCTAGTGTCGCTCATTATGGCTCAAAATGGCCGGGTTCCTGTTTTTGCTTCTGATGACAGAAATGTCACCGCTGCTGCTTTAAGCACGCCCGGCGGGAACTTGGTTTGGAGCGAGAAGCTGGCGCCCAGCCCTGCTGAGCTGTTTGCCACAGTTGGGAGGGGGTAGGCAGCTGCCCAGTCGGCCTGGCTGAGGTCAGCCTTTGTCTTCACACCTTCCTGCCGGTCAGCCTGCCCCTGTCCACTCTCCGAAAACTCTGCAGGTTGCTTCCCTCAAGTGTGGCCCAGGGGAGTGAGTCTTCAGAACCTTGTGTCTGTTTGGCTCAGGGAGATGGCAGGAGAGGTGGGAAGCTATCTTTTCCTTCCCACCCCTATTCTTCTAATTGGGAACATGTCTGGAACCCATAGATCTTTGGTTTAGTACTGAGATTTGGTGGTACCCAAATCTCAGAGCACCTTCTGCTTTAAGTCCCCCCACAGATCAGGACTCCCTGGGACTGTTTCAGCATCTCTCAAGAGGCCACCCTTATGAGCCTACTGATATGGGTTGGTCCTGCGGTGGTCCTGGTGTTTTCTGAGAGGCATGCTGGGAGTACCCAAGAGATCAATGGTTCCCGGATCAAGCACATTATTGCATAAATCAGGGAACTGAGCCAACGAACAGACTGTTGAGGATCTCTCCTTAAGTTAGGGACTCTGGCTGGAGAGAAGGCTCTGTAGTGAAGAGCACTGACTGCTCTTCCAGAGGAACCAGGTTCAGTTCCCACCACCTACATGGCAGCTCACAAGTGTCTGCAGTTCCAGTTCCAGGGAACCTGACACCCATAGCACCAAGGCACATGGAAAAGTGTGGGCCGAGGTGATCCCGTGAATCCTGGGCCATGTCCTAAATAAGTTCCCTTCCTGCTACACACAGTGAGAAGATGGTGGTCTAAAAGTTGGTGAAGTCTACACTCAAGTTTCAGGTGAGCAAGGTCTCGTCCCTGTTGCTTGTCATCGTGTGAGGATGACACATGATGAACTCCTATCCAGCGTCCGCCTGCCTGTCAGATTCTTGCTGTCACTGCTGCAGAAGAACTGGCAGAATGTCTGGGCTTTGTGAGTCAAGAGCACCTTGGTGGAGCCCCAACGCCTGTCTTAGAGTACATCCTAATAAATCCTAGTACTACCAAAAGAGTGGTGCTAGGGGGAGCGGGCTCAGGGTCAGAGACACACGGCTTCCTATGAAAAGCACTTGTTGGACAAGCATGAGGACCCCAGCTTGGGTCTTCAGCATTCACATAAAAAAAGCCAGGTTTAGGCCAAGTTTGGCGTCTCACAGCTTTAATTCCAGCAGTTAGAAGCCAGAGGCAAATGATGTCTCTGAGTTCAAGGTCAGTCTGGTCTATGTACTGAATGTGATCCTATTTCAAAACCTTTTTTTTATGGGCTGGAGAGATGGCTCAGTGGTTAAGAGCACTGGCTGTTCTTCCAGAGGTATTGAGTTCAATTCCCAGCAACCACATGGTGGCTCACAACCATCTGTAATGAGGTCTGGTGCCCTCTTCTGGCCTGCAGACATACACACAGACAGAATATTGTATACATAACAAATAAATATTAAAAAAAAAACACCTTTTTTATTTATGTATATGTGTGCTTCTGTGTATATGCACTGGGGAGAGGTGTGTGTGTCCAAGAAAGGCCAAGAAAATCTGTCAGATCCCTCGGAGCTGGGGTGACAGGTGGTTGTGAACCGCCCAGTGTGGATGCTATGAATTGAGTTCTGGTCTTCTGCAAGAGCATCGAGCACTTTTAGCCACTGAACTGTCTCTCAAACCCTGTTGATTTTGACATAGAATCTTGAAATGTAGCACCAAACTGTGTAGCCCAAGCCTGACTCAAACACACACTGTGTCTCTCTTTCTCTGAGACTTAGGTCTTACTATGTAGCCCTGGCTGCCCAGGCACTTGCTGTGTAGACCAAAATGGTCTCAAATTCAGAGATCTACCTTCTGCTGTCTCCCAAGTGCTGGAATTAAACGT
>NC_022020.1:24424260-24430215 GCF_000317375.1 Microtus ochrogaster
CTGAGTTCAATTCCCAGCAACCACATGGTGGCTCACAACCATCTGTAATGAGGTCTGGTGCCCTCTTCTGGCCTGCAGACATACACACAGACAGAATGTTGTATACATAACAAATAAAAAAAAAGAATCTTAAAATAAAGCAAAACAAATAACAACAACAAAAAGCCCCACCCGAATTAGCAAAACAGAAGGTGAGGGGAAAACAGTGCCATAGGCCAGACAAGGGAGGAAGTAGCCAATCTGGAGAAACTAAGGACTCTTGATGTGGCTGGGATGGAGTCAGGGTTATTGCCACCCAAATTAAAGATTGAGCTCAAGCCTGGAATACGGGGGCCAATTGAGCCAGCATTCCAAGCCAGCCACTTTCCAAGACTGGCAGGTTCACCCAGTACCAAAGCTCACCACTTTTCAAGTAGAGAAACTGAGTCAATATAACTGGTGTCTTTCACCTGGCTGGTTTGAGGGACCTCGGGACAGGACCTCAAAACTCTGGGACCGTGTCGCACCCAAAGACAGACTGTGAATTTTTGGAAGATGATGCAGTTTAGAGAATGAGTCTGGTCTGAGGAGCCCCTAGAAGTGGAGGGGAGAGTGATGATCCCCTAAAGGTCTGTGCTGGAGAGACTGCCGGCGCCTCCCCTTGAAGTCTCCCTACTGTCTCTGGCTACGTTGAGTCAGCCAGGATGATGTCACCGCTTCCGTGCAGCCTGTGTCCCCTGACCTGGAAGGCGCCTGCCAGGGGCACCAGTCGAGCCTGAGGAAGGCTGGGCAGCTGTCCAGGTCACTCTGTCACAGTTGATTTAGAGGAACTGGAGGTGTCCAGAGCCATCAGAAGCAGCCGAGTGTCTGGGACCTCAAGCCCATAAGTTATGCTGTTCACCGCGCTGCTCCCCAAGAGTCTGTGATGACTTCCTGGGGACTGGGCTCATCAAAATCAGTTTATGACAAAGGAAATTAATTTCCATCTCTCTGAGATGGGTGTGGGGGCAGGAAAGAGCATCTCTAGTGGTAGGCCTGTGACTGTACTGCAGGGAGATTGTGGGACGGGGGTCCTGCACATTGGTCACAGTACCACTGGTCCTTGGGCAGGGAGCCATAGGCCCTGCCCATTATGGGGAAGGGAGTACCTGGATTTCTAAGATGCCTCCTAGGGTTAAACACGGTGGCACATACCTATAATCCCAACATTAGGGAGGGGGAATTGTGACAACTTGACTTTGACATTAGCATGGCCTGAAGAACAAATTCCAGGCCAGAGAGACCTGTTTCAAAAAACAGCAAAACCCAAACAAAAGTTTGGGGGACGGAAGCCCAGATCTTGCTCTTTGTTAATTCTTTCCCAACTCTTTCCATTCTGTTTCTACAAATATTTTCTTTTGTGCATCTGCTGTGTGCCAGGCATTGTCCTATGCGTGCATGTGTGCGTGTGTGCGTGTGTGTGTAGGTATGGGTGTGGGTACCACACACAATGGTGGGCAAGGTATGCTCATGATCGGTTAAGCCTGACAGACTAGTGGCAGGGGAGTAGGAAATATCCAGTCTGGAAGAGGTCCAGGAGGGCAATAAACTGGAGTGCCGCGGCCAGCTACTCCCGCGAGGTCTGCACAGACCTCTCCGAAAAGGAGCAGGACAATGACAGGACTTTCTGGAAAACAGCTCTTGAGTTAGGAAACACTTTTTAAAAAAAACCTCTAGCCTCAGCAGGGTGCAATTGCTTGGGAAGGAGGAGAGTGCCTGTCCTGGATAGCAGCTCATGGTGAAGGCAGGGGACTCTGGGCAGGGCTCCCCAGGAGCCTGGCTGCCACATAAGCCACCTGTACCTCTCAGTCTGGGGCCTGGGCAGGTGGCATGATGGGGTTGCAGGCTGGGATAAATGGCTCGACCTCCTGTAGTATCTGTCTGATTAGGAAGAGACCAGTAATTCCGCACATTTTAGAGACAACTGAGGATTGTCGACAAGAAAAAAATTCCAACAGGAACTGGTATAAAATTCTTGGGTGGGACAGCTCTGGGATCTATTTTCTTTCTTTGTTCTTTTTTAAATTCAAGGTCTCCTGCAGCCCGGGGTGGCTTTAAACTTACTCTGTAGAGGATCTAAGCCAGGACATTGTGTCTGTTTTTTTTTCTTTCTTTCTTTCTTTCTTTCTTTCTTTCTTTCTTTCTTTCTTTCTTTCTATCTATCTATCTACCTATCTATCTATGTTTTCAAGGGTATCTTTTTTGTTTGTTTGTTTCTCTGTAGCTTTGGAGTTTGTCCTAGAACTCCATCTGTAGACCAGGCTGACCTATGAACTCACAAAGATCCACCTATCTCTGCTTCCCAAATGCTGGGATTAAAGGCTTGAGCCACCACCTCCTGGCCAAGACAGGGTTTCTTTGTGCAGTCCTGACTGTCCTGGAACTCTCTCTGTAGACCAGTCTGGCCTTGAACTCACAGGGATTAGCCTGCCACTGCCTCCTGAGTGCTTGGATTAAAGGCATGCGCCACCACCATCCTACAGACTTTGTATTGTGTATGAGGTAAAGAAGCACTCTACCAATGAACTACATTCTGGTTTTCCTCATCTCTCCATGTAGCCCAGACTGTCCTAGAACTGGAATTACAGGCAGATACCTCCTGGAGCATTTTTTTTTCTTAAAGTACCAGCTTCAGGAGCAGTTGTAAACACAGCTTCAGTTCAAACAGGGCCCCGAGTTCCTCTCCAGACAAAAACTGCTGGGTAGGAGGCCCCTGGGTGCCACCCTGCCACAGATGCACACATACGTCTTCCTGCCATGGGGCAGCAAATCCTGGTTCCTTCATCCTGTCACAAGGGAATAGTTCTGATCCATTAACATAAAGTTAGGGAGAGACAGAGTCCTCGGAAGGTTCTAGGGTCCTCAACCTATTCATTATTGTTGTTTTTCCTTAGTTTTCTTATACACGAATCTAATATTGCCGGGGTGGGGGAGGGGCTCATATGGAGGTCGGATGAGTTGGTTTGCTCTTTCTACCATGTGACTCCCTGGGGTCAGGTTTGGCAGCAAGCGCTCTACCTTCCCAGTCATCTCAGTGATCTGTATTTATTTTTATTTTTTTATTTCTTTGAGGCCTGGTCTCTTGTAGTGCCTTTACAGGTGCTTGCGCCTTTACCTCCCAAATGCTGAGGTTACAGGTCTGTGACACCATAGCCAGCTTGCCGAGTCCTTGATGTCTTCTCCGAACCCAGTGTCAGGTGAGACAGTAGTGTCGTCCTGGAACTTTTGTCCCCAGAGCTTCTGTGGGGCTGACTTTGCTTTAGAAGTGCACAGATAACCAATGGAAGACAGGGACATGGTTGCGTCTTATTTTTGGAACCCAACCAATGACCACGGAATTTGTAGTGGAAGGGGTCTGTCCAAAGGGCGTGCTTAAGTGTGAGGGCCTACAGTTTGGCTGGTCCCCTGGTTGCAGATGCCAACAAATCCACCAAATGTGTCTCTAGTGGTCGGGGTCTGATCAGTGGTTTGGAAGCACTCAGTGGAAGCCAAGAAATCTAACCAGCAGTTCAGAATATTGGCGGTAAAGAGAAGTCACAACCAAAAAGATAGGTCTTAGAAAGCCCTATCATTTGGTTCATGGTGCCTGAACCTTTGCCTGGAGTGATAGAGACCTGAGAGTTGCTGGGCCTCCAGGCACCTGTAGCGCCTCTCTCCCAGCTTCCCAGAACCGCGGGTCCACAGAGACAGTAGAAATTCTGCAACAAGTACAGCCGACCTTGTGTAGTCTAGAGAGTCTTAACTCCTTGAGCCTCTCTAGGCAGTCCTTGCCTCCCTCCTCAGTATGCTCTCTGCCGGTTTGGTGACAGTGTTTCCTGAGAGACTTCATGAGCCATGTGTGGTGATGCTAGATGCTGGGCTCCCAGAGCCCCTGGAGGGGAAAAAAATATGCTGGTAGATCGGTCAAGCCTTGACCTGAGATGCGACTACTTCCTTAGCCACATAGGTGACTCATGTGCTGGGCAATCTCCTGTCTGGAGCTCCCAGTTGGTGGCCGAGCACAGACATAGAAACCGCTTGCTTGCTGAGTGCCAAGAAGGCCTTCCACAGAAGATCCCTTCAGACAAGGGCAAGAGGACCTTCAGACAGATGGAACAGCCGGGAAGACAGGACAGCAAGCCTGCCTCAAAGGGAAAGCTTGGAGGCTTTGGGTCTCTTCCGTGTCTGGGAACCCTCCTTTGGCAGGTTTCCTTAACAGGTTAGGGTGTCCCCTTCTGGGCTTCTAACTCGAGTCCTGGCCGTGACCTAAGAGGTTAAAGTCCAGTCTTGCTTCGGGGCCTGCCCAGGAGCTAGGGATAGGGGCGCCAGTTACCCCATCCCTCCCTCCTACTCCAGAGATGGAAGTGTTTGGCAAAGCAACAAGGCAGCCTTTGTGTCCCTCTGTGGGTCCAGGCACGTCTGGCCCAGCCTAGGCGGCTGCTGGTTTCAGTACCCTGTGATCCCAGTCAGGCGGGGCCGGGTGGGGCACGCAGGGTGTTTGTCCCGCCTTCCCAACGTGGCTGTCTCTCTTGTCCCTTGCTCTCCATCACGGCTCTGCAGGTGGTAAAGCCTGTGCTGGAGACCCAGCCAGGTAGCAGAGGGTGGCTGTTGACACAGGGTGAGGGTGGACAGCTCGGCACATTCCAGGCTCCTATGTGCTATGTGACAGAGCCAGTGCAGAGTGAACCCGAGCGTGCATTTGGGTGAGGACGCGATTCTGGGTGTGAGGGTCTGGCCTGAGGCACATGAACAGCCCCCAGCCTGCTCAGAACAGAGCACCGCTGTCTTGATTGCACCAACAATAAGGCCTCTTTCTCAGCGCATAATGTCCCCTCTGTATTGTCTGTGGCACGGCCTTGGTGACGATAATTTTAAGGCCCAAGTCTTTCTCATGGTTGGGGGTGGGGAGGTCTGCCTTGTGTTTTGGGTGTCCCCTATAGACTTGCACCCTCATGGGGGCAGCAGAGGGAAGCAGGGGACTCCTAGGAGCCTTTGCCAGGAGCCCCTATCTGAAAAGTCTGTGATCCCCTCCTGATCTGCTACTTCCTTTCAAACTCCGCCCACCAGACTTCAGAGGCCTGGGGACCGCTTTAAAGACACTGATTCTAGCAGCCCCCTTTTCTGCCACTGCTGGCCTCTCCAGACCTATACATTCTCCATGTCCACTCCTGGGTTTTCCTTCCAGTGGCTGCCAGCTTCTGCGTTCTCAAATTCTTCTAGGTGATTAAGAATGCTAAGACCCTCCCCCCCCCCAAGAGTCTTTGGTGGGGTTCAATCCATCGGCATTCGCCATGATAGATGGTAGTGCAGCTGGTTTAGTGACAGCTTACACGGACAATGTGTAAGCTGCTGGGTTTGCTCCCCAGAGAAGAACATGCGTGCGTGCTCATACACACTCCATTCACATTAGACACTAAACAGAAAACTTAAAAGACATAGAACTGTTTATTTAAAAATAACGATAGGGCTGGGTGTGGTGGCACACATCTTTAATCCCAACACTTGAGAGGCAAAGGCAGGTGAATGGATCTCTGTGAGTTCGAGGCCAGCCTGGTCTACTGTTCTACATAGTGAATCCCAATAGTCAGGGTTATGTGGAGAAACCTGTCTCAAAAACAAACAAATGGGGACTGGAGAGATAGCTCAGCAGTTAAGAGCCCTGGCTGCTCTTCCAGGGGACCCAGGTTCAATTCCCAGCACCCACATGGCAGCTACAATGTCTATAGCTTCAGTTCCAGGGGATCTGACACCTTCACACCAATGCACATAAAATAAATGTAAAGAAATTGAAAAAAAGACAAACAAACAAACAATAATAAAATCACAATAGGATTTGGAGTGTGGTAGTCCACACTTATAAAAATACTTAGGGGGAGCCGGGCGGTGGTGGCGCACGCCTTTAATCCCAGCACTCGGGAGGCAGAGGCAGGCGGATCTCTGTGAGTTCGAGGCCAGCCT
>NC_022020.1:24431035-24448811 GCF_000317375.1 Microtus ochrogaster
AAATTGAATTAAAGCTTCATTAGACCTAGGGATGTGACTCAGTGATACAACACTTGCTCAGCTTCAGGAGGCCCTGCATTTGATCCATGGTGCTGTGCAAATGGAACAAACAAACAACAACAACAAGGCCAACCAAATAAAGACAAAGGAAAGTTCCATCACTTGCGGTCACAGTTGACACTTTTCTCTTTTCAGGTTTGAGACAGAGTTTCTCTGTGCAGCCTGCCTCTGCCCCCAAGGACAGGGATAAAAGGCTCACACTACCACGCCATGCCACATCCGACTATGAATTTTATTTCTAATTAAAAATATATTTTTGCATATAACTGTTTGATCTACATGTATGTCTGTGCACAATGTATGTGCCTAGTTCCTTGGAGGCCAGAAGACAGTGGACTGGCTGTTTTGACAGTCTCAACAGTCCAGGCTGGCCTTGAATTCTCTTCATAGCTAACCCCTGATGAACCTGCCTCTGTGTGACAGGATCATAGCTGGGTCATCACACCTTAGGCAATTAGTTTATTGTTTTTTGTTTTTGTTTTTGTTTTGATAGAGTCTCACCTAGCCCAGGCTACTTTCAAACACACTGTGTGACCAAAGATGACCTTGAACTCGTGCCAGGGTTTTTAAGGTACTGGAGATGGAACCAGCATGCTAGTGCTACCAACTGAGCTACACCCACACCCCAACTTGCTCTTTTTAAATTATTATTATTATTACTATTATTTAAAGATTTACTTCTGCTTTTATATGTATGAATGTTTACCTACATGGATGTGTGTGCACTGCATATACACAGTGAAGTTTCAAGAGGGCAGGAGGTGTTGGATCCCATGGACCTAGAGTTACTGATAGTTGTGAGCTGCCCGATGGAAATCACACGTGAGTCCCCTGGAAGAGCAGCCAATGCTCTCACCTACTGAGCCACATCTCCAGCCACCAATGAGTTTTTGTTGGTAAATTTTAGCCCATTTGCCTAACTACCATTTTTTTTAATGCATTAGTTTAAAGACACAACTGTGTCGGAGCCCTGACTGACTGGGAATTTTGTTTATAGACCGGGTTAGCTTGGAATTCTCAGACATCCACCTGCCTCTGCCTTCTGACGGCTGGGATTAAAGGTGTGCGCCACCACACCCATTATGCCTGAATCTATAACACTATGAATTTACTGCTCGCTTGGACAGTCTGTTCACTGAGCTATGTGGATCTTTCAATTGTCAACACACTTCATTTTACTGTATTAAATAACCATGTTCATTGATATCACTTCATTATATCAGGGATGTTCCAGAAGGGGTAAAGCCTATGTGATGTGTATAAATCCAGCCTCCCAGGATAGAGAATAGAACTCTATCATCAGCAACAAATATTGTCCGTTGTTTCCTTGAAGTGAGTGACCCATTTCATTGTTGTTGAGGAAACAGCTGTCAGATATCAGAATCTGAAGTTTGGGGTTTAAACATTTTTTGTATGCTTTTCTGAAATGGGGTCTTACAGTGTGTCCCAGACTGGCTTCTAACACCAGCTTCAGGGCATATTTCTTCCTGAGCTTTTACTGCAGCTGGGGCAACAGATGCATGACTCCACACCCTGCCCCTGAGTCTTTCTTATCAAGTTAAAATGGAGTCCCACTCTTTAAAAAAGGGGAAGAGCACCAGGGGCTAGGGAGATAGCTTAGGTGTAAAGCTACTTCCCATGCAAGGAAGAGGGCCAGAGTATGGATCCCCAGAACCAATGTAAATGCTAGTTGGGCGTATGGCCTGCCTACAGTTCCAGTCTCACTGGGGATCCCAGAGCCAAGCTGGCTATCCAGACTAACTGTACTGTGGAGCTCTGAGTTTGATTGGAGACTCTGCCTCAGTAATGTGCAAGAGAGATGGAGGATGATTCGAACATTGACCTTGGGCCTGCACTCTCACGTGTGTACAGTCTCATACACATAATACATGCCCACATACAACAACATATGCATACACACACACACATGAGAAAATGGAAAGAAAGTCAAGTGTGGTGGCACACAGATTTTTATCCCAACACTCAGAGAGGCAGAGGCAAGTGGATGCCAGTAGGTTAGCCTGGCCTACAAAGCCAGTTCCAGGAAAGTCCAGGCTGTTACACAAAGAAACAAGCAAAAACAAAAAAGAAAATAAAAGGCTTGTTGATGGGCCAGTGAGATGGCGGAGTGGGTTGGGTAAAGACGCTGGCTGAGTGAGCTAGAGATCTGAGTTTGATTCCTGGAAGCCATAAAAAGGAGAGAATCAAATGAACGAAGTTGCCCTCTGACTTCCTACACTCTGGCACTGGAACCAACCGTCATACCATGTGTGCACAGAATAGCGGTAATAATTTTGGGGCTGATGAGATGGCTCACAGGTAGGAGCACTGGCTGCTCTTCCAGAGGACCCAGGTTCAAATCCGAACATCCATATGGCAGTGCACAACCATCTGAAACTCTGTTCCAAGGATCCAACGCCTTCTTCTGGCCTCCTGGGCTCTGCAGTGCGCACACATACATGTGGGCAAACATGCATATAAAAGCAGAAATCTTTAAATAACAACTTGAAAAGAGCTAGTTGGGGTGTGGGTGTAGCTCAGTTGGTGGAGTTAGCATGCTGGTTCCATCTTCAGCACCTTAAAAACTCTGGTATGATGTCACATGACTGTAATTTCAGCACCTAAGAGGTAGAGGCAGGAGGATGAAGAGTTCAAGGTCATCTTTGGCCACACAGCCAAAGTAGCCTGGGCTAGGTGAGACTCTATCAAAAACAAAACAAAACAAAACAAAACAAAAAAAACCCACAAGCAGACAAATAAGCTAATTGCCTAAGGTGTGGTGACCCAGCTATGATCAGGGGTTAGCTATGAAGAGAATTCAAGGCCAGCCTGGACTGTGGAGGACATCTTGAAGAAAACAAAACTGCCAGTTCACTGTCTTCTGGCCTCCAAGGACACTAGGCACACGCGTTGTGCACAGATGTGTAGATCAAACAGTTATACGCAAAAAAATATTTTAATTGAAAATAAAATTCATAGTCTGGCATGGCAGGGTGGTGTATTCCTTTAATCTCAGGACTTGGGAGGGATATCGAGGCCAAGCTGGTTTACAAAGTGAGTTCAAGGATAGCCAAGGCTGTTTATTACACAGAGAAACCCTGTCTTCTTGGCATGTGTGAATTTCCCAGGCCATCTCATAAGGCCTTAAATAGATGTGTATTCAAGGTTGAGATTTCGTAAAATGACAGTTTTACTGATTCGCTTCGTTCTTAAGTGAAACCAACCTTTCGATAATTCCTAGCAGACTGGATGGTCATTGCCTTGATCTGTATAAAACACCAACAATTTAACCCTCTGTAGCTGGCACCATTAGTGCTGGTGTCAACAGATGCAGTGGTTGATCTTGACCATTCCTAGGAATCCCCCAGCAGCCTGGAGAATCGAGGCCCTGGTTCTTGAAGTCTCCTGTGCTCTGGGCAGCGATGGCCTGCTTCTTACGTATCCCACCTGTATCCCACCTGGGTCCTCTTTTCTCCTTCCTGCACTCAACTGAGATTTTTGTTTTTCTTTTTCTTGGTAGAGGCTTCTCTGGGGAGATGACATTGGCTTTGATGGATAGTCTGGATGTCAGAAGATAGAGACCGGGAACATGTTCTCGGCAGAGAGAACGGCATTGGAAGAGTCCTAGAGAAACACACAGTCGGGTAGAGTGGCTCATGTCTGTGATTCCATCACTCAGGAGGCTGAGTCGTGAAGAACGCCACCAGCTCGAGTGAGTTCCCCAAACAAAGGAAAACAAAAGTAAGAACAGGAGGGTGAGAGAATGGAGGGTCGCAGATGCTAGCCCGGGGATCAGGCACCACAGAGTGGCCGTGAGGGCTGGAAGTCACAGGTGAACCCAGAGAAGAGAGGTCCCTTCTCCCACAGGCCTTCCCCGAGCTCCTGGGCTGCTTGCTTGGCAGTGTCCTTGAGGCCTGTACTGTCAACACGGAGGGACATTTGCTTCTGGCCTGTGATTGGCTTAGTGCGGTTTCCTGCTCAGAACTCAGCCAAGCATCTCCACAGGTTTCTGCGCCGGCACTCAGCTTTTCTTTTCCTGTGGTTTAGTGGTGACAGTGAGCAGCCCCACCCAGTTTGCTGTGCCGAGTGTGAGGGTGACCTTGGCAGGTGGCTGCTGGGAGAGAGATTGGTAGTGGTGACAGGTTCGTGTACACCATTAGGGGAGAGCTTTATCTTTAAAAAATAGTTATTAAATGTATTCTTCTGTGTATGGGTGATTTGCCTACATGTATGTATATGCACCGCATGCAGTCAGTGCCTATGAACGCCCGAAGAGGATGGCCGATCCACTGGAACCGGAGTGAGCCAGCACGTGGGTGCTGGCTATCGGATCCGGATCCTCTAGAAGAGCACCCAGTGCTCTTAACTGCTGAGCCCTGTCTCCGGCCCCTTTGTTTGTTTGAGACTGGGTCTCACTAGGTAGCCTTGGTTGACTTGAACTCTATGTACACCAGACCCAGAGTGTCATCTGCCTCTAGAGCAGTGAGAGCCAAGGTTTGCATCTTCTCACCGGGCTGTGCCCCGCCCTCTGTTTTTTTGGGGGGGATGGCAGGCTTGTGCCACCACAGGGGACCTTTTGTTTGCTCTAAAAAAATATTTATTTAGATAAACACACGTGCGCGCGTGTGCACACACATCTGAGGGCATGCTTAGGGAGGGTTGCTAGTTAGGCTGGGTTGTTTTTGTTTCTGGTGTATAGCATACTCACGTTAGCTGATATTTGAGCTTCCCACCTCACCACAGGAGTGCTGGGACCACAGATGCTTACCACATCCATCTTTTTATACGAGTCTTGAACAGTGAGCTTGTGAAGCAGGGGTTTTATCTGCTGACCATGTCACTAGTCCTTTTTTTTTTTTTTTTTGAGATAGTATCTCCTGTAGCCCAGGCTAGCCTTGAGCCTGCTTTGCTGTTATGTAACTAAACTAAGAACAATCTTTTTTTTTATTAATTTTTTTCCCCAGCCTGGTCTACAAGAGCTAGTTCCGGGATGGGCACCCAAGCTACAGAGAAACCCTGTCTCGAAAAACCAAAAAAAAAAAAATTTTTTTTTCGAGATAGTGTTTCTGTGTAGCTTTGGAGCCTGTCCTGGAACTTACTTTGTACACCAGGCTAGCCTCGAACTCACAGAGATTCTCCTGCCTCTGACTCCCAATTGCTGGGATTAAAGGCGTGTGCCAGGACCGCCCAGCCTAAGGATAATCAACTACTGAGTCCCCTGACCTCACCTCCTGAGCTCTGGTTTGTGCCATTGTGCCTGGGTTTGTTTTGTTTTAGGCAGGCTCTCACTGTGTCTCTGTGTAGATCAATGCCTAGCCTCAGCCTCCCCAGTTCAAGGGTCATAGGCATATGCCACCAAACCTGCCAATTCCTGACCTTTTAAAAGAGATTTATTTTTATTTGATGTGTATGGTGTTTTGCCTATATTATTATTTGCATCATATACATGCTGTGCCCTAGGAGGCCAGAAGAGGGCAACAGATCCCCTGGAACTGGAGTTACAATGGTTAGTTGTAAGCTGCCCTGTGGGTGCTGAGAATGGAACTCAGGTCTTCTGGAAGAGCAGTAAGTGGTCTTCACCCCTGAACCATCTCTCCAGCCCAATTTCTGTCTTTATAACCACAGAAGACCTGCTTGCTGTGGGCCATGAATACTGGGCTCTAGTCTTCTCAATGCAGAGCTTGCAGAGCTGATCCTGACCTGGCCATTCCTCCTCCAAGGCCCTGTCTCCGACCCAGACTGTCTCAGAGCTGCTGGGACTCGCTTCGTTCCTGTCCAGGTTGGACACAGAGGACAGACCCAATCATCCTGCTGTGTCCACCTGTGTACCTGAGCTGGGGACCTGGGCTGGGCCTGGGTATTGCCACTCATGTTCAGTCTTGCTGTGTGACTGCATGGGTGCAGTTTCTGCTGCACGTGTTTGGGATCATGATATATGGTGGGCCCTGCAATTCAAAGATGTTTACTAGTCGGGCAGTGGTGGTGCATGCCTTTAATACCAGCACTCAGGAGGCAGAGACAGGTGGATCTCTGTGAGTTCGAGGCCAGCCTGGTCAACAGAGCAAGTTCCAGGACAGGCTCCAAAGCTATAGAGAAACCCTGTCTCGAAAAAACAAAACAAAACAAAAAGATGTTTGCCAACTGAATAGTTTATCACAAATATTGAGTCGTGTACATCTTTGCATCTGTGCCTCCAGTTGAAGGGTGTGAGTTCGGAGGCCTCTGTAGGGTGTGAGGGTCACTGGGATGGGTGGGGGTGGGGTTTTGTTTGTTCTTGTTTTATTTTTGAGAACTAGCCTGGAACTCACAGAGATCCATCTGCCTCTGCTTCCCAAGCACTGGGATTAAAAGACTATGTCTCCACACCCAGCTGGATGGGTGTGTTTGCTAGTGTGTGTCTTGGCCAAGCCCTACAGAATTAGGCCAGCTGAGGTAGAGGAGGGGGTCTGTGCTGGAGGCAGGTGGGAACCCACAACTAGGAGGTCTGACTGGGTATAAACATGTCCTCACCTGGCAAGGAAGCACCCCCAGCTCTCAAGGCCAGTCAGAGTGGGTGGCTGGAGAAATGGGCCTGAGAACCAAATCAACCTTAACCCATCTCCCATGCCCTGTTAGCCTGAGCCTGGCCCTCTGCCCTGTGCCTACCTACATATGAATGGCCGCAAGTATTTTGTATTGTGGGAGCTGGGCAGGGGCCATCTTCAGCTCTTAGTGGACCACCAAGGTAAAGCTGAGGTTCCAAAGAGAATCAGCCCAATTGAGCCATGCCTGATGTTAATTTCAGCGATCCATCATTTATTAAAAAAAAAAAATTTATTGGCAGTGGCCTGGGAATCTAGCGGTTTCCGTACCTAATTAGGGGCAAAGGGGCATACTACTATTCTGAATTTAACAGATGAAGGTAAAGAGCCCAAGAAGTTGAGTGATTTACGAAGTACCTGTACAGCTGGTACCAGGCCTGCCCTCTGCCACAGCTCCCTCGCCCTGAACATCTCCATCCTGCCCTGGATGCTCCTAGCCTCTGAGCCAGAACCTACCAGAAGAAGGCAGGTAGGGCTAGATCAGGCTTGAGCCCCAGGTCAGATCCTAGAGGGAAGTCAAATGGCTGAAGTGACACCATCTTGTCCTGACTTTATTTTGTGTCTGCCTGGACACGCCTCAGCACATCACAGGATCCCCCCCTCCCCACCCCTCCGCTGTGCCCTCCCTCCTGCCCCCAGTAGTTACCTCCAGCTTGGCAACACCTTTGGGACTGTCTGTGACCCTGAACAAAGGTTGCTGGAGGCTAGCGCGGAGCCAGAGCCAGAGCCAGGAGGTGGAGACTGAAGTGACAAAGGGATGCCTATGTTTCCTCGCCTGGTGTTTGACTCTTGGGCCCCGGTTTCTTTCAGAACCCTTGTTTCCCCATCTGTCAAGTGGGCACAAAGGCTGCCTCTCCTAGGGGTCAGTGCTCATGGCCTGATAGCAGGCACCCAGAAGAGCAGAGGGGGAATAGGGAGGGGTGAGGTGGGCAGGGCATCCTAGGGACTCTCAACGCGGCCCTGGAATTGGGCAGGGTGCAGGGAAGAGGAGAGGAGGCGCAGATGTGCGCTAGTCTCACACGAGCAGCCGCATTTAGCCACTGAGTCGGGACTGAAATATTCCTGAGGGAGAAGAAGAACCCTGAGGCTTCAGGGCGGCAACGGCTCGGGCTCTCGTCAGTGGGGAGCTGGGAAGGGATGTTGTCACCATCTGCCTCGTGTCTGTCTGTGACTAAAATAATACTGGGGTGAGACTCGCCGCAGGCACGGGCCCAGCCGCAAGGTTCCCCAGAAAAGGGAGGGGCCCGAGGGTTGCTGGAAACCTTGTGGGGAGCAGCTGAGAGGAGGGGTGTCTGGGGTAGCCCTAGTCTCTCGCCTCCCTAGGGACCACAAAAAACATGGGGGGCGCTGCGTGGGCATGGACACATTCGGGTGGGATTGACCTCATTTTTGGGGTCCAGATGATCCCCCCAAGACCTGCCAGGGTCAGCTCCAGGAAGAAAAGCATGTGTTGAGGTCCCAGTGAAGCAGAAACAGCACAAGAACAAAGTCAGAGAGACAGCCCAGTGCCTGATTCGGCTTCACGAGCTTGTCCAGAATACTGAAACCAGGAAACAGCGAGAAGCTATTTTAATTTCCGCCGACGTCTAAGTTTCGGGTCTATGGCTTGCTGTGGCTTTTATTTTGAATCAAATGTGGAGGATGTTCCGTAATCTCTGGGCTCAGGGCTCTGGAGACTGAGTGAGTGTCTGCCTTTCTGGCAAGCCAATCATATGCCAATTTCCTCTAACTGCTGGTACCCTGGTCTTGGGTAGATGACCCTTCAGCTCAGGGAACCTGATGCTTGGTCTTTGAGCAAAGCATCCATGTTCTGATTTTTTTTTTTTTTTTTTTTTTTTTTTTTGGCTTTTTGAGACAGGGTTTCTCTGTGTGTAATCCTAGCTGTCCTGGAACTCACTCTGTAGACCAGGCTGACCTTGAACTCATAGAGATCTGCCTGCCTCTGCTGGGATTAAAGGCCTGCTCCACAACCACCCAGCCTGATCTTTTAAGAGGTTCTGACCAGGAGGGCATTTTTATTTTGGTATAGAGAACAGACCCATGATCTTGCTGGTTTGCAGAGACAGCCTAGCTTGCTGACATGACACAGGGTGACCAGGGCTTAAAAATCCCACCCTGCGCCAACCTCAGTGTGTGAGGTAGAGAAGCCTATGAAACACAGGGGAACAGCCATCTGGGTGCTGAAGTTGGGGGTGAGGTGGACTTTGTAAAAGACCACAGCTGTTGTCTTGGGAAGGTGACAGACACTGGGCTGAAGAGGGGCAGCAGGAAAGGAGGGTTTTCAAGGCCCAGCACCCAGCCAGGGAGGGTGTGTACAGACCACTGCTTTGAGGCTAGCTCTCCTCTGGCAAGATTATCCATGCCACACTTTTATTTTTATTCTAAAAATTATTTTATTTTGTTTTCAATTTCTGTATATGGGTGTTTTCCCAGCGTGTATGTGTGTGTACATGTGTGTATGTACAGCGTGTATGTGTGTGTACATGTATGTATGTACAGCATGTATGTGTGTACACGTATGTATGTACAGTGTGTGTACACGTATGTATGTACACGTATGTATGTACAGCGTGTATGTGCGTACACATATGTATGTACAGCGTGTATGTGTGTACATGTATGCACGTATAGCTTGTATGTGTGTACATGTATGTACGTGCAGCATGTATATGTGTATAAATGCATGTATGTATGTACAGTGTGTATGTGTGTGTACATGTGTGCCTGCTGCCTGCAGAGGCCAGCAGAGGACATTGGAGCCCCTGGAACTGGAGTTATAAAAGGTTATGAGCAACTATGTGGGTGCTGAGAATTGAACTGGGGTTCACTGAAAGAGCATCCAGTGTTCCTAATAATGAGCCATCTCTTCAGCCTCCCATACCATAGTTTTAGTACTTAGAGCCTTTAGAACGGAGAGACTGCATGTCAATAGCCTGTCCTAAAGCCTTACCATGAAGTCAGTGTCCTTGGCACCCATGTTACAGACAAGGAAACTGAGGAACAGAGAGGTCTGTTAGATGAAGTAAGAGGTTGAGGCATGAATTACCGTACTGCCCTTGCCTGATGCCTTCATTCCTCAGGCAGTACCCGCGGGCCTACTATACTCAGGTGAAGAGCTAGAGGCCTTCTCTGGTTCCGGCCCCAGTGACACACCGTAGGCTCTCAGATTACGTCCTCACTTACCTCCCATCTGCATGTAGGCAAAACGAGCAAAAAGGCTCTCTGATTACGTATATGGAGAAGAGGGTGCTGGTGGGAGCCTGGGGTCCTACTTGGAAACCTTGAGCCTCAGTTTCCCCACCTGGAAAGTCGTGCCAGCCCCGATAAAGATGAAAAGAGAAAGAGCATGTGGGGCTTCATGAACCTCTAAACTGGGCAGACTTCCCTTGCAGCCCTGGGAGGGATCTTTTCAGAACAACCCAGCCACCAACTTTCCCCTGCAGCTGACAGGCCACTGCCACCAGAGCAGTGACTGCCCTGAATTATTCAGGAGCCTCTGTGGCAGGCATCTCTTCCTGTCTCTCTGCATACCAGACTGTTGTGTGGGCCTCAGAGCCTCTGCCAGCGAGATGCTGACCTCAGGGCCCCAGCATGGCGGCCTGTCCAGGTGGGGCTATGACCGCAATAGGATAGGATGGTGGGACTGTAACTGGGTGTGAAGGAGGGAGAGGCTGCCTGGGAGCGTGGCTGCCTGTGTGACGAGGTGACAGGGACTTGTGTGAACGTGAGTGTGGTTTGTGAGCACCAGCGTGTGACTGTGGGTGAGGGCTGGGCAGATGAGTGTATGAGGTGTGTATATGACAAGGCCTGGAGTCCATGGCTCCAGGTCTGTCTCATCCCCTGCCAAGGAGCCCAAGGGACATGATCCTGTTCCTTTTTTTCTTCCTGGGCCTAGGAAGGCTGAGAACCCAAAAGAGTAGGGGCTCTTCTCCAGGACTGTGGCCTGGAGGCAGTTCCCAAGGCCTTAAGGGCCTGGAGAGAGTGTTTTACACAGGCGGGAAGGACAGAACAGATTCTTACCTACTAGATGAGATGTTTCCCTATACACGATAGCGTGGCTGGGGGGTCGCAGGTGGCATTTAGAAATTGGGAGCCCAAGTGTGTGTTGGTCAAGGGAGGACAATGTTTGGTGTGAGTGTTGAGGCCTGTGCGTTGGTGTGTGGCCCTGGAAGGCTGAGTTTGTGTTTGTATCTGTGCAGCTATGTTTACAGGCACCGCGTATGACCGTGAGTACGTTTGTGTGGGTGTAGGTGCAGCTTGAAGTAAGAGGAGATGCCTGTGGAAGTGTGCTGTTTGCGTGTGGAAGCACGCTGTTTGCGTGTGAGGAAAGAGATGGCTTGCAGGGAGGGGGAAGGTGAGGACCCACACAACGACAAAACTTTATCCTTCCCCAGACCCTGCCAACCCATCCTGACATCTCCTGAGTCTGATCATCTGGCTTTAACTAAAAACCTCACAGCCTCATGAGGGACAGAGCCACAAGTTGGGAGTGGGTGCTGAGGCAGGGGGAGAGACTTTATTATGGGGAACAGTTACAGAGGCAGACCTAGAGATATGCTCCTCCAGCACCCCCCCCCCTTCCTCACTGAGCTGCTTCCTTATCTCAGGGAATGAGCCTGTACCAGCAGGTCTACCAGCTAAATATCCCGTGTGCCTTCCTCTGTGCTCTGGGAAACAAACTGAAGGTCCTGGTGCTGGTCTGTCTGGAGAAGGAGGAAGAGTTGAGATGGATTTGCCTGGCCATGGGAGGGATGTATATACACATAAAAGAGGGTAAGCAAAAATAAGTTCACAGACCATCCCTGTCCGCCTTACTGTATGCTGGGAGGGTCACTCCCAACCTCCAGCCCGCAGTCAAAAGACAGGAGCAGGGGAAGTCCCGACTAGCCCATCTCTGGCTTTATTCTCTTCTTCTGTACCGTAGGTTTATTCTGGTGTAGGAGGATCAAGTATCCTTCCTGCCTGGTCCTTGGAGTTAGCCAGCTCCTTCAGTGCCCCTCACTCCTCTGCACCCATCTGCAGAGCTGTGGCCTGGGCAGCTGTCCGGCTGAGCGGGTTAGCAACACAAGACAGATGGCAAGGGATTATCTCAGCTTCTCAGAGTGCCACCGTGGCAGAGGCAGCGGGGGGGGGGTGAGGGGGAGGCTCTCAAACCCTGTGTACACATAACACTCACACACACACACACACACACACACACACACACACACACACACACGAGTCCTCCACTCTCCAGCACCACCCCTGCTTTTTATGAGGTGGGCAGGGAGGCAGGGATGGGATTTTGTGACTTTGTGGGGACCGTGGGATTTGGCAACCTTGGTGCTGCCCCACTCCACTTCCGGACGTAGGCTAAACCAACTGTGCCTCCCAAGCTCCTCTTGGACCGACCCACTGCCTCTAGAATTTCTTTGTAGCAGCCTCCACTGAGAATGGTAGGTTCCTGAGGACAGAGCTGAGCTGAGCTGTGTCTTGAGTCAAACAGCAGGCTGGGTCATTCATTAGGAGGTTGAGCTTTGGTGGGTGGAAGGTGGTGGAATCCCTTAGGTGTTTAGGCACTGGTCCACGGCACTGCAAACAAAGTGTGCTTACTGCAGCCAGCTATCACAGGGGTATGCACACAGGGACCACAGGAGCCTTCACAGATGCTGTCGGGATTTGGGTGAAGTGGGGTCTCCAGGCTCTGTCTTTAGGTGGGATAGAACCTTACCAGAGTCCATTCACCCATCAACACCCCACTTCACCACAGGCTGAGGGATTTTCTCTTTAGCCTTAGCCACAGACCTAAGTTCCTAGCGCCCTTGATAGTCTTTTTTTTTTAAGATTTATTTATTTATTATGTATACAACATTCCTTCCATGTATGTTTGTATGCCAGAAGAGGGCACCAGATCTCATTATAGATGGTTGTGAGCCACCATGTGGTTGCTGGGAATTGAACTCAGGACCTCTGGAAGAGAAATCAGTGCTCTTAACCTCTGAGCCATCTCTGGCTCTCCAGCCCCACCCTTGATAGTCTTTACCCCCAGAGTCTTGAGTCATCTAGGCCCCTGGCAGAAGGGTGTGGCTCATAAAAATGGGTGAGACTTGGGAAAGGCACCCCCCCACACTTTTCTCAGCGGGGGTGGAAGGGCCAACTCCCTGAGTAAGGGGAGGGTGGGGAGGTCCTGATGGAACCGGACTCTCCATGTTTAGCTGCCAATATCCCAGTTTCTCCCTCTCCCTGAGGGAGTCTCAGGGTCTGCTGAACAGGGCAGTCTGCATGGATGCAGGAGACTCCTGGGGTGGATTGACCAAGACACCCTTTTATAGGCTCGGGAGGCTTCAGTCTGTCACCGCACACACTCACCCCCACTACCCCTCCCCCCCCCAGGTATTCATGTCTGCCTGACTGGCTTGTGGGGGGAGGGATACAGATCTCCAGGTCAGACTGGCCCGAGGGTAAGCGCGGGAACAACCATCCTACCTCTGAAACTGTGGTCTGCAAGCTTGCAGTGTTCTGGAGCAAACCAGAGAATTGCTCATTGGGTCAGTCCCTTTCATGACACTGGTTGACTTTTAACAGACTGCCAGAACCAAGCCCTTCTTCCCAACATGTCTGACCCCCCCTCACCCCCATGTGGGTAGGTAGAAGAGTGCCGGGTACAACCTGTCTGCTGGGTTACAGCTAAACTGCACCTCTGTTCCTTTGGATCTCAGTTAGTTATCTCTAGCTGTGGGTTGGGCATTCCACTTTCCAGCTCCCTTCAGAGCTTGTCTGGGGGAGTTCTCCCAGGGGGAACCTGACATGAAATTTGGAGGGGTTTGTTAGAGCCTCCTTCCTTTCTCATGGGTGGGATTTACGTTTTTCTTAAGATTTCAAAGTAATATTCTAAAGAGGCACCATGAGAGCCAATCCGAGAGGCCATGTAAATAACGGCCTGCTGATTGGCTGTCTCCTTCACGCCCTTTACAAAACTTCAACTTCATCAACTCCATGAATATTTTTTCCCCTTTTGGCTTCGCGCGCCCTGTAGGAGGCTGGGCCCGAGGTCACCCAGGTTATGCTACTGCCTCAGACTGCCTGGCCTGCCTAGTGGCGCTGTACAGAGACCTGCAGGAGCCAGTTCTCCGCTCTGACCCTGGCCCTCCAGGGTTCATTCTGGCTCAGAATCTCCGCGGAGGCGTCCTGAAGAGCTAGCCTTTCCTTCTTTGTAGCACAGCAGGCTGCAGGCCGCGGGTATCGAGCTTGGCTGGAAAGGATCGATATCTGCCCGCTGGACTGATGCGCGGACGAGGCAGCTCGACAGGGAGGGCTCTGCAGCCGAGCGACAGTTGTGCAGTGTTCCCATACCCCCGCACTCCAGGGGAAACCGAGGCGGGGGAAATGACGCGGAGATGTAGGGCGCGGCCACGGACAGTGGCACTCCCATGCTCTGGGTAGGGTTGGAGTAGCCCAGGGTCCTGCCCTGCTCCCAGCCTCTGCACATTCCCATCCTCCAGGGTCGTCCAAACCTCGAGGCCGGTGCACCTTACACCTCTGCCAGTATTTAGTGCCCTTGCTCCATCCTTCCCCTTCCTCCCATTTCCAATCATGTGTTTCTGTCTAGCTCCGAGGTTCTTACATCCTTTCTCTCTGTGGGTGTCTCTGTGTCTAACCCTCCATCTCTGTTTCTCTGCCTCTCTAGGTCCCTTGGTCTATGCTTTGGTCTCTCGTCGCCTCTCGCACATTTTCGCTTTCTTTGTCTGGCTTCCTCTCTATCCCTCCTTTCAGCCCCCCTCCGCACACACACCTCACAGCCCTGTTTACGACATCCCCAGGGCTGGCAGATGGGCGGGGCTGCAGCAAAGAGGGGGTGAGAGAGGGAGACGCAGCCTCCCCCCCAGCTGTTAACCTTCACGCTTCAGGCCTCTGCGGATGGCAGAGGAGGGGGAAAGCCCAGCTGCCAGCTTGGCGGAGGTGACTGGGCGGTCGTTGGGGGCGCCCCTCCCTCTGGCTCGTCTCTTGGGAGCTCTGGGGCCGGAAGGAAGGTGATGGAGGGCGCCCTCGACCGAGGGAGGTCCCAGGAGGGTGGGTGGCTCCCGGGAGCCCTAAGTTGGCTGGACTAGTACCCAAGGGGGGCTCTGCGTGGCGCCGGCCCCTGCCCGCAGCCGGGCCGGACGTGGGGGCCGGCGTGAGAATCCCGCCCATCTGTGAGCCGGCCTCACGCCGTCAGACCCAATTTATCTCGCCGCCAAAGTTTCACAGCCATCTGCTCGAGTGGAACGGCTTCCAGCGCTGGCCCCACCGGGCCCCCCAGCCAGCGCGGGGATGTTTTCCAATACGACGGCATCGCGACTTCCCCCACCACCCCAAAGCAAGGGAGTGGGGGAAGGCGGCAGAGCGCACTGCGCGGGGCTGGCAGGCAGCCCTCTAGCGCAGCGAGCCGACCCTGAATTTTAAGCGATTGATCAGGAAGCGCAGGCCGTTCCCATCACTTTAGAGCAGCCAAATGCGGAGGCACAGGGATTTCAAGGGGCCTTGTGGAGGCGGTAATGAGGTCATCGTCACCGCGCCCGCCCGCAGGCAGGAGGAGGCGAAGGTCTGCGGACACAAATGCACCCGCACCTTTGAACACGCATGTACTCTGGTCTTTGAACACAGCCGCACCTCTGTCACTTGACCGCTGGGTCCCACCACGGACCTAGGCTCTGAGCTCATCACCCCTGGCCCAGGCCTGCTCCAGCACAAGCGGTCAGAGAGAATAAACTAGAACCTTGCCTTGTCCCATCTATGGGTCTCAGACGGTTGCCTCACCGGAGCCTCAACAGTCGTCTTCTCTTTCTACGTGTGCCTCAAATACATCCACTTGGTTACCTGCCCATCACACTTTTAAGCAAGCCTGCAGTAACACCTGTGCTAAGGCCCTGGTAGGTAAACAGGTGCACACATCCCAATTGCACACCTGATAGCGATGCTCCCTCTGGTATACTCCATCGCCTTCCCCTTATACACACAAACACGCACATACAACACGTGCCCCCATATGCCCCTCCCTGAGGAGCAAGCCTGTGTACAGTTGCTCTCAGCCCCCGAGGTCGCTGCTGTGTCCGTGAGGCTGGGCGCCTCCACTGTGGGCCAGCAGCGCGGGTGCAGACCTCGAAGAGAACAAAGACCGGGAGGGCGAGCGGGAGGGAGGGGGCTGAGCCCCTGGTCTCATCCTCCTTGGCGATGCTCGTCTGTCTCGGCTCCGCGGCCACCGCATCGAGCGGCTCTGATTGCCGAGTAAATCACCAGGCTGATCTGAATAATTATCGTCTCCTGAAAAAAAAAAGGAGGGGGGGGTAAAGGAATAAATAAGGAGAGGCGGGAACAGCCACCTGATTTCTCCGAGCCGGGTAGGGGGGCTAGGTGGGAGTGGGTGTCGGTAGCCCCTGCGGATCCTGGGAGCATGGAATGGGATGCAGTGTAGGTGGGGCAAAGAGGTCCTCAGGGCAGAGTCCTACCCTAGAAGGAGCCGTTAGGCTCTGCTGCATTCATCGCCCCAGTTAAATCAGGGCCACTGGAGCTCTTCCCCTCCCCTGTCGGCCTTGCGCCTTACACCAGGAGCCTCCTCCCCCTCCCCAGGCCTGTAGGGCACCCTTCTGTCTCCAGGGCTTAGTTAAGCTTGTCTGCTCCCTGGAACACCCTCTCTCCCCAGCCCATACTCTTATTTTGTCAGGCACTCTTGTGTCTGAAGGGCAGCCCCCTGCTTCCTGTGGGAATTCTCCCCAACTATCCCACAACTATCCCATTCCGCCCTCCTCCGCGTGTCAGTGTTTGGTTCCACAGTCTGTGATTAACGCAGGTGTGTTCTCCTGGACCCTACAACGGAACGGCAGTTTTAGTGTTTAAACAGTTTTGGTTTTGTTTTGGTTTTTTTTTTTTTTTTTTTTTTTTGTGAGACAGGGTTTCTCTATGTGTCCCTGGCTATCCTGGAACTCGCTCTGTTGAGCAGGCTGGCCTTGAACTCAGAGAATCATCTACTTCTGCCTCCTGAGTGCTGGCATGTGCCACCACCACCCTGTTTGAAATAGTTTTTTTTTTTTTTTTTTTTAAAGAAAATGGTAATAGTAATGACAAAAGCAGCAGCAGCTGTCCCAACCTGAGCTTTACTGGGATGCTGCTGGCCCCTTGTGGAAACATATCTTAAGTTTTTATATATTTATGTGCAGACATGCACGAACCACGGTGTACACATGGAAGTTAGGGAACAACTTGTAGGAATCAATTCTCCCCTTTTATTGACTTTTTTTTTTTTGGTTTGTCAAGACATAGCTTCTCTGTATCTTTTTAAAAAAATATTTATTGGGGCTGGAGAGATGGCTCAGAGGTTAAGAGCATTCCCTGCTCTTCCAAAGGTCCTGAGTTCAATTCCCAGCAACCACATGGTGGCTCACAACCATCTGTAATGGGGTCTGGTGCCCTCTTCTGGCCTGCAGGCATACACACAGACAGAATATTGTATACATAATACATAAATAAAAATATTTATTTATTATCATGCGTTTAAACCCATCTTGAACTGCATAAAGAGTTCTAAGACAGCCCGGACTGCATAGCAACACAGTAAGACAATTTCTTGATAAAATAAAACAAAGCTGGATGGCAGTGGCCCACACCTTTAATTCCAGCACTCTGGAGGCAGAGGCAGGTGGGTCTCTGAGTTTGAGGCCAGCCTGGTATACGGAGCAAGTTTCTGGACTAGGGCTACACAGAGAAACCTTGTCTTGAAAAAAAAAGCCACTAAAAATAAAAAAATCAAAGAACCTTCTCCGTGGATCTTTCCTATTGTAGCGGCGGGGAACTGAGGCTTGGCAAGAGGAATCATGGCTGCCTTTCCTTTGCATGCTGGCCTTCTCTGTCCTTCAGCAGTTGCCTGCATCTTCATAAGGCCCCGCCCCCAGCCCTGTCCCAGTCAGCTCCTCCCACGCCCCCTTTCCTAGCCTCAGGAGGGACGCCAACCAGGCAGTGTGACCTCTCGCCCCCCCCAAGGGCACGACCCTTTCCCACAGCTCCAACATCAAAGGAGGGGCAGCCCCTCAGTCCTCTGCCTTTCCAGGCCGAAATGGTTCCAGATGTGAGGCCTGCAAGGGAGCAGGGTGGAGATGGCACCCAGCAGGATTTCCTCCTGGAGG
>NC_022020.1:24450340-24456376 GCF_000317375.1 Microtus ochrogaster
TTTTTTTACTCATATTTATGTGAATGAATATTTGCCTGTCTGGGTGTATGTGTACCGATGGAGTGCCTAGTGCCCTGGAGGCCAGGTAGTGTCTAATCCCTTTAAACTGGAGGAATACCCAGTAAGGAGGTATAGCCGCTAAGCTGGCACGTGGATCCTGGATACTGAACCCAAGTCCTCTCCAAGAACAGCAAGTACTTGTGACCTCTGAACCATCTCTCCAGCTGTTTTTATTTATGCAAATGGATGCATGAGTACGCACGTGTGTGTGCGCGCATGTGCATGTGTCTGCCAACGCCAGAAAAGGGATTTGGTCTCCTGGAGCTGGAGTTCCAAGTGCTGTGAACCACCTGATGTGGGTGCTGGGAACCAAACTCAGATCTCCTGCAAGAACAGTAAGTGTCCTTAAAGGCTGAGGTATTTCTCCAGCTCAAAGTTAGGTTCTTAAGGCTGTGGAAGGAGACCTAGGGTTAAGTAGTTCATATCCACCCCCACTCACATTCCTCAAAGAAATGCCATTGCAGTGGAGAAACTGAGTCAGGGCCCCTAATTGGCTCCTAAGGAACAGTGCCTATCCAGATGTTGTCTATGGTGGAATCCTGCTCAGAGCTCCAAGCAAATAGGAAGGTTTGAAAATCTTTCCTCACTGGGTGGTGGTGGGACACACCTTTAATCCCAGCACTCATGAGGCAGAGGCAGGTGGATCTCTGTGAGTTCGAGGTCAGCCTGGTCTACAAGAGCTAGTTCCAGGACAGGCTACAAAGCTATAGAGAAACCCTGTCTCAAAACAAACAAAAAAACAAAAACCTAAAAGAAAGTCTTTTTTTCTAAGACTCTGGACAATTGGGACATAATGTAAGTACAGAGAAACATTCATGTATTTTACCTCTGAGTTGGGCCAAGTCCAGGCAGGATTCAGCCTGGATTCAGGAAAACCTCATCCTGAAGCTTCTGTGGGGCTCTGGGCAGCACCTCCTTTCAGGGAGGGGAGCAGAGGCTGCCATTATTCATGGAATAACTCACAGGTTTCCAGTCCCACTGCTGGCAAATTCTTCCAACGAACAAATCCTTCATTGACACCTGTTGTGGGCTGGGTGAACAGCAACCTGGGGAAGCATGTTGGCTTACATATCATACACTAAGAGTGTCCCCAGGAACCTGAGGGAGGAGTAACGAATGTGACGAGATCTTTGGAATTAGACAGACCCAGGTTTGGACTCTGTCCCTACTAATTTTTAGTTGAGAACAAAGGCAGCGACCCTCAGTCTCCCTATCTGCGAAAGGGGAATGGGAAGGGTACATTCTTCCTAGCGGGCCCGAGAGTGTTCAGGAGTGTCATCCCGATGTCGCGGCTCATCCTATCATGATTACGATGGAGGGATGAACCCCAAGGGGATGAACCCCAAGGATGTTTCTTGGCCGTGCCCCACCAAGACAAAGCTGGTACCCAGCCTCCCTACCCAGAGGATGGGCGTAATCATTCTCAGAGGCTCTATAAACTGCCCCACCCCCACTCCGAAGCAGTTCCTCTGTCTGTCTTCCTGTTGGCCTTCACCGGCTCTCACTTCTTCTTTGTCTGCTCTGAATTTTATCTATCTGTGTCTCTTTCCATTCCTGCCTCCCCTCAATTCAGAGCTCCCCTCTCCCAAGAACAGTTCTCTCCATCCCATACATCCATTTTAAGTCACCAGGCAGGTGATGGCCCACACCTAAATTTAATCCCAGGAGTCTGGAGGCAGAAGCAGGTGGTTCTCCAAGAATTCCAGGCCAGCCTGGTCTACATAGTGAGTTCCAGGACAGTTGGGGCTATCTAGAGAGACCCTGTCTCAAACAACAAGCAAGCAAACACCCCAAATCAATTTACTACCGGCACAGATGCACACCCATGCATTTAAGTCTCAAACACAAAGACATTTCAGGGATCACAAGCAGGAGTCAGGTACAGAGGTGAAGTAAAAGAAATGGCTACCTTCATACCCATATTCCTGTGCATACAGGTACAGAGACAGGTGACTCTCCTATAGCCACACACACACACACACACACACACACACACACACCACAGCTAGGGACAAGTAGATACAATAAAGACCTATTTCATGACAATCACACAGGACATGTAAGCAAGCATATGACACATTCAAGAATCCACAGGCATGTATACCACCCTACACATGTATTGAACAGACAGATGCAAGCCAGTACACATACATGCCCACACAGATGAGGACACACAAGCACGTTTGCACAGTAGGCACACATACAGTCGCGCACACACACACAGGCACACACTAGCCCTGCCCCTGCCCCCCTCAGGGAGCTGGCTGCCCGCCAAGCATCGCTTTCTGCTGGGTGTGCACAACCTTTCCCAGGCTCTAATTGAGTCCAGGGTGATTTATAACTCGGCAGTGTGGGCTGCCTCCTCCCCTCTATAGCCCTGGTGAGAGTCTTGGGCTGTGCCACTCCCCACTAACAGGGTCACATATACAGGTCCCTTCGAGGGAGCCTTTTCCTTTTCTCCACCAGACCCTTTCTTCATTCCCGACTTCCTCCAGAAGTTATGGCTCAATCCGCCCACCCCACTACCACCATCAAACCGAGTGTCACACAGCCCAGCCATCTGAAGACCAATCACAGCCTTTCTAACCTGCCTGGAATAAACAGGATTGTGACCGCAGAACCTCTGTGCTGCCTCAGCTGCTGCAGAGAAATTGGATTTAGACATGAGAAGGGGCTTCACCAGGGAGCTGGGAATGGAGTGTGGGCTTTGGTTAGCAGGGAATAGGAAAGCCTGAGTTTGGAGGGGGAGAGCCACTAAGCACCTCATTTCCTGCCTTCCATCCTTTTGGGGAACTGAGAGCAGATTGTGACCTCCTCTCTCAGCTGTCCCCGTGGCTAGTGTGACTGGGCCTGTGATTAACTGAATTAATTAGGTCCTAAGTTTTGGTTCATAAAGTGCCTTTTCCACCTGAAGAATTGCAGGGAGAGAGACTGATGCGCTCTCTCTCTCTCTCTCTCTCTCTCTCTCTCTCTCTCTCTCTCTGTGCGCGCGCATGCGTGCACGCGCACATGCATCACCTGACATTTCACCTCTGATTCCAGCATGGGTAGACATTATTAGCCATGGCTCCAAAGCCCGGCAGGGAGACAGTTCATTCTCCCAGCTGAAGCCTCTTGTGTTGGGCGCTGCTGCTCTTGCTAGTAAAGGTCACTGATGCCCAGAGAGGCCACATCCTTGCCCAAGGGCAAACACCTGGTTCAAGCTGGTGCTGGGAGTTAGGTACAGAGTACACGCTTGCCATCTCAGCGCTTGAGAGCCGGAGGTAGGAGGGTCTTGAGTTCTGGGCCAACTTGACGTGCTACATAATGAGGCGTTGACCAAAAAACACAAAAAGCACACAACACACACACACACACACACACACACACACACACACACACACACACACACACACACACACAACAGGGCTTTGAAGTGCAGGCAGCAGGACCAGAAGTTTAAGGTCATGTTTGATTACATATCAAATTTTGAGCCAACCTGAGCTATGTGAAACTGTCTCAAAAATAAAATAGGGGCTGGAGAGATGGTTCCACAGTTAAGAGCACTGGCTGCTCCTCTAGAGGACCTGGGTTCAATTCTCAGCACCCACAGGCAGCTCACAATTGTCTGTAACTCAAGTCCCAGGAGACTGCCACTCTTCTGGCCTCTGAGGGCACAGCACACAAGTGGTACACAGACATACATGTAAGGCAAAACATTCTTCCACATAACATAAAATAAAAAATAAAAGTGGAGTTGAGGGGCTGGAGAGAGAGATGGCCTAGCTGTTAGGAGTGCTTGTTGCTCTTGCAGAGGACCAGAGTTCTGTTCCCAGCTCACATGCTTCAGGTGGCTCTAGGGGATCCAGCGCCCTCTTCTGGCCTCCTTGGGAACCTACACACCCATATATATTCGCATACATTCTCATACACACAGATGCTAATAAATAAAACAAATATTTCCTTAATTATTTAAGGACAGGATTAATTAATTAATTAGGACAGGATCTTACTGTGTAGCCTTGGCTGGCCTAGAACTCACTATGCTGATCAAGCAGGCCTCAAACTCCAAGTCTGAGCCGACAACAGGGCCCCATCCTGCCTGCTTGGAAATCTGCATTTTGAAGTCAGGCCTGCCTCTCTTCTCAGGACAGGAGCTAGAACACATGAGTGACTCAGAGTTTTCATGAGGGACATCTCTGTCAGTAAAGAGGTTGGGAGTGGAGCAGTGTGTTTATGACTGTGTGTTTATACATACACATGGTGTGTGTGTGTGTGTGTGTGTGTGTGTTTGTGTATGGTATGTGTGTGTGTGTGTGTGTATGGTGTGTGTGTGTGTGTAGGGGGATGAACTGAGCTTGACGGGGTCATGTGATGACATCAGTCAGTGTCTCCCACCAGCCTGTGGGTCTCAGACAATCCCCATGGAGGAGAAATAAAACCCCATTTTACAGATGATTCAAACTAATATTCTGACTACCTAAACCATCTGCCCAGTCTCACAGATCAAAGACAGCTCTTTCATTGCCAAATGTAGGGATAGTGAGACTTTCCTGGGCTCTGTGGTCCAGGGACACCGTTTCATCTCTGCAGGGTAGTGAACCACCCTACACTATGTGTGAAGCTGTGAAACGGGTGACCTTGATGGTATATTGAGAGTCTTAGAGACTCTACGTGGTCAGGGGATTTGTATGTGGATAGAGTGTTCATTTGTGCTTGTCCCTATATGTAGGTCCGTGTTTGTGTTCCGTAGATTTCAATGTGTCCCTCCCTGCAGGGCCTGTGTGACGTATGTCTCTGCCCTGCTTCTGAGAGTGACTCCACATAAGCATCCATGCTTGGTTGGGGTTGTGTCCACTTTGGAAGTGCCCTGAGGTGTGTGACATGTGGCCTCTGTATCTGTGACTGCGTATGTGACATACACACATATATATGTAACACACTATATATGTGACTAAAGACTTGGTGTGTGACTGAGGACCTGAAATGGGTTGGGGAAAACATTTAAGGTGGCAAAAACTCACAACCAAACCAAACCAAAACTCCTCAGAAATGAGGAAAAGATATTTTAGTTTCCATTTTTCTTTCTCTCTCCCTCCCTCCCTTTCTCTCTCCCTTTCTTTTGAGATAGGGTTTCTCTGTGTAACAGCCCTAGCTGTCCTAGAACTTGCTTTGTAGACCAGGCTAGTCTTGAACTCACAGAGACCAGCCTACCTTTGCCTCCTGAGTGCTGGGATTAAAAGTGTGAACCACCACTGCCTGGCTTTTTTTTTTTTTTTCCCTGAGACAAGGTTTCTTTGTGTAGCCCTACCTATCTGGAACCTGCGCTGTAAATCAGGTTGGCCTAGAACTCAGAGATTTGCTTGACTCAGACTCCAGAGTGCTGGGATTAACTGTGCCACCACCACCTGGTTTAGGTTAAAACAAATCAAAGCAAAGCGGGCATGATGGTGAATGCCTATAATCCCAGAATTTGGGAAGTGGATGTTTGATGAATGAGTTCGAAGCCAGCCTCAGCTGTACAGCGAGTTCGAAGCCAACCTTGGGATGCATGAGATCTCAAAAGGGAGAGAAGAAATGGTGTGTGTGTGTGTGTGTGTGTGTGTGTGTGTGTAGGAGTCATAATCAATGCAAAAAATCCCATAAGCCAAAACCAGTAGCAAGGCGCGGACTGCACGCGCGCGGGGTCTGCTAAGGGCTCCCTCACAGCCAGGTGAGCCGCCCCCGCTCCGGTCACGCTGCGCTACGCTGAGTCGCGGTAATTTCCGAGTCGGCGACCGCTTTGTGTGCACCGGCCGCAGTCCTGGGGGCGGGGATGAAGGGCGGGCTCTCTCTCCCCCCTTCTTGCTTTTTATTGGGTCATTAACAACGGCCCGGACTGCCGCTGCGCCCCCCCTCTTTCATGTCTGCCGCGCCTCCCGCCATTATCTCCCTCCGCCGCGCTCCGTAATTCGATGCCAATCAGGTTTGCGGCTCGGAGGCCGCGGGATCAAAGCC
>NC_022020.1:24456533-24465879 GCF_000317375.1 Microtus ochrogaster
GGGAGGGGTTCAGACAGCCGCGTGGGGTGGCTGGACGTCGTGGTCTTGAGGGCGTATGGGGTTTAGGGATGGGCTAGTGGGAATGACGTGGAGGGCGTTGTCTTGCAAAATTCTGATTACCAGTTTAGAGGTAGCCCAGAAATAGCATTCTAAGCCAAGGTGTCACCTTGGTCAAAAGGCTGGGAGGCAGGAACCGGCAGATTTTAGTTCAGAAACTGGGAGGAACTGGCTGGTTAGGTATTTGGGTTGCGCTGGACTGGCAGGAAGGAACGAAGGTTCTGAAAGGGGGTGGGGCTTAGATTCTTTGTTGGTTTTCATGGTAGTTCATCTGGTGAGGTCCCTTGCCTAGTGGAAGCCATGCCTTGACTCAGTTTCCTCTGGAAGAGAGTGAAGCTATGAGATCTGAGAACCTCAGAGGTTAGCCACGTTCATGAACATGACAAAACAACAACAAAAAACAAACAAACAAACAAAAAACAGCCCCACAAACCGGTGGTGGCACAGCCTGCCCTTAATCCCAACACTCGGGAGGTAGAGCAGGAGGATCTCTGAGTTCTAGGCCAGCCTGGTCTACAAAGCGAATTCCAGGACAGCCAGGGCTATTACACAGAGAATCCCTGTCTCGGAAAACAAAAACAAACAAACCCCAGACTAAACCAAACTGAAAACAAAACCGGGTGGTGGTGGCGTACACCTTTAATCCCAGCATTTGTCATTTGGGAAACAGAGACAGGTGGATCACTGAGTTTGAGGTCAATCTGGTCTACAAAGAGAGTTTCAAGACAACCAGGGCTGTTACACAGAGAAACCCTGTCTCAGTGGCAAAAAACAAAACAACCCAGCAGCACAGTGGGGATGGTGGCCCATGCCTACCAATCACATCACACCAATGTGATGGTCAGGTGTGTGAGGCCAGCCAGGGCTACATGAGACCCTCTCTCAAAATAAGGAAACAGAATGTAGTGGCGGCCTGGCTCCATGATTGAGTGTGGGTATCCTTTATTGAGGCTCTGCCCACAGCACCACAGCATATGAGAAAAGAAAGGCAGAGAAACAAGGTTGGCCTGCCCTGTTCAGGGTCGGATGGGACTTGAACCAAGACCACTTATCTCTCACACACTTCTCGGTTTAGGGACAGATTGGGGGAGGTGTGAAGGTTTGGAGCTGCTTGTGTAAGGATCCTGTTCCTTCATAGATTAGGTTTAGAGGGGAGCAAGCCTTTGGGTAGTCACCCTCCCCAGCTCTCAGCCACCTCCATTGTCTCTGGACACTGTCACCGGCCCAGTGTGCTCCCATCTGTAAAATGGGAGTTTCAGCTGGCCCCGGAAACATGCATGAAGGCGGCCAAGGTGTCTTGAATGTTAAATGCAGTCTCAAGCGTCTAGATGGAAGTGTTTGTCACTGTCAGCCAGACTCTGAGGACACTGTTATCAGAGGTATCAGAGGCAGGGCCCAGAAGGAATGCAGAGAGCCCCTTCCCTCCAAGAAAATGCCAGCATTGAGTCCCAATGATTTCTGAAGAGGCTTCTTCCCCACTCCCACCCTTGAAAATAGATTTTTTTCTCTCAAATATCGCTGGATCTTCACAACACTAAATATCTCAGACCCAAGAATGGTCTGAGCAAATCACAGTATACATAATACATGCTTTCTGTTCTTATCTAAAGAGCCTCTAGGCACAGAGCTGCCAGCTATGGGTCCCACCCTGCCCTCTGCCCTGCCAGTTAGGGGTCCCACCTCTGCCCTCTGCCCTGCCTTCCGTTCAGAGCTCTGGCAAGTGCACTGGGTTGGAGGACTGGGGAATGGAGACAAGGCTCCAACTCCTGCTGCCCCTACACAGACCCTGGAGTGGGCAGATGCAGGGGCTCCCCTGGAGCGCTGGGTGTGGTAGGGGAGACCTGGAGAGAGCATGGTTACCGTAAGGATGATCCGTGAGCCCAGATCGCCTTCTCTCCTGTGGGATTAAATGAACTGGAGAGAGGATGAATAGGGCTTCACTGGCTGGGAGTAGGGAGCACATTTCAGGGTGCTTGATAGAAGCCTGGAGGCCTAAAGAATAAGTGCACAGCTAGTGTTTCTAGAGGTGGGGAGGAAGAGCAGGGGGCAGGGCAGCTGGACTCCTAAAGGACAATGGCCCAAGGGATCTGGGAGGTGATCCTGAGGGTACCGGGAAGCCAGCACAGCTATGGAGCAGGAAGGCACCCTGCTTCAGCTGCACCTGAAGTGGTCGGGCTTCTGGGCACCCCTCCCTCTGCTCAGGAAACCGCGGGTGGGAGAGGCTGGAGCTGGGAAGGAGGAGGGGTTCAGATCCACAGTCTTTATGCAGAAGGGAGAGAGCAGTGGTCACGCTGGGTTAGGCTGCCTAACAGAGGTGTCCCAGGAGCCCCGAGGTGATGTTGGCCTGGGCTTTGCCGGCCTGTCTGGTTGAGATGCATTCTTGATTTAGGGGCCCAGGTGAGATCTTCTCCCTCCAAAGATCCCTTCTGACCGCTGGGGGGCTCTGTAGTGCCCAGCCTCAAGCTTGCCAGGTTTTGCCTGCCAACGCAGGGCCTCCTCAGTCCAGCCTGCGCCTGCTCTGCTCGCATTTCATGCTCCAGGTGGCACAATCCACAGAGGGGAGGGAGGACAGGCAATTCTCTGCCCTGCTCGGGACTGGCTCTATGTTGCCAATCTTTATGAAGGAGGTCCAGTGCCCCCAATTCTCTGTTCCTCCTAGGGAGTCTCTGCCTGCTAGAGTTGGGTGCTTGTGTGTTGGAAGGGGCGGGCGGCTGGGTGGGTGGGGGCTGACTGCATTGCACACCGCAGATCGCAGCTGCCTCTGGACGCTGAAAAATCCAATTTTCTTCCTAATTGCCACCGCCCGCGCGCTCTCCCCTCACAGCTTACTTGTGCTTGCCGGAGCTTCCCCCCACCTATCCCCCCACTGCTGCCTCCCGCTGCCTACCCCACGGCTGACGCCGCCCCCCCTCGCGGTCACCCGTGTCGGGACGCACCATATATCATGTCTGCAGCCGGGAGGGGCTGGGGAGCTGGCCGGCCCCCGCCCCGGGCTCCCTGACGAAATCGTCCTTTTCCAAGGCGGATGACAGGTTGTGGGAACAACAGCTTGAATTACGGAAAGAAGTTTCCCCACTGAGTTAATCTGCAGTGGCTGGAGGTGACCTTCTGGAGACGGCGATTAATCACGGGCCGTGGCGGGCGCAGCGCCACGCCGGGCCCTTTGGGGGAATACTAATTCCACTACAAGATAAATCATAATTTGACAATAATCATCTGCCCTAATCACTCCAATTCTTCCGTTTAATTATTTGTATACACCGTGTTTCTTCAATGAGGACCCTGTGTGCCCATGGGTGGGGAGAGATGGCAAGGTGGGCACGGACCCCTCTTGGACCTTCCAGGGTATCTCTTCTGTTGGTATGTTTAAAGAGGCCCTACTCAGATCTGATAGGGAGATGGTGAAGATCAGGTTTCCATAAGGAAGTCTGGGTAAACTGAGGCTCAAAAATAGGCTAGGTCTTGTCCCAGGCCACACAGCAAAACTCTGGGGAGCCAGACTGAAGAATAAAGATTCTGACTTCTAGTTCTGCTCCAGGCCCCACTGCCCGTGCCTCCTGTCGGCTCTGACCTTAGTCTCCTGCCATACTGGCTTTCCTCTCAGCCAGCATACACAGGGCTTTGGTTAGTTCCATGCCCACTAATCAAGCCTGGTTCTGGCTGTGCAATAGTATGAGAACCAGGAACCACGGGCATCTCAGCAGGCATCGCCTGGACCTGCCTCCTGGGTGTTGGGGGACCTCTGCCCACTGACGGAGTATATCAAGTGTATATCCTTCACCTGTAACGGGCTGGGTTTCCTCTTTCCCAGGGGAGGGAGAGAGGGCCCGCTTTCACCCCTTTAAATCACCTCAGAGGCCAGTCTACCTGCAGGGACACTCGCCAGTGTGTCTGCTGGGGCTTCTGTGAAGGTCCACGGTCAGCTAGGTTGGTAGAACCTGTAACCTATAACCTGAAAGGCTGGTTCAGCTGCCACAGGACCTGACTCGCAGGAGCAGACATCAGAATAACTGGGGAATTTTGTTGCAGGCTGCTCCTGACATATCACGGTGAGAGGTAGCACAAGGGGGTACAATAGGATCTTCTGGATCCAATGCAGCCCCCTGATAGGACTCTTAATTGGACCCTGTGGAACCGTGCAGGGTGACTCCCTCAAAGAGGAAGCCGAAGCTTGGCTGGGTGTGTGATATAGAGCTGTATCATAGAGAACATAGCAGAAATACAGAAATAATGACGACAGCAGTGTTCACTCCCCACTGCAGGGGCCTGGATTCAGCTCCTCAGAGAAGACAGACCAGGAAAACCAGCTGTAACCCCAACCAGGAAGGAGGCTCTCCTTGAGTCTGAGGCCAGTCTGGGCTGCATAGTGAAACCTGTCTCAGAAAACAAAACAGGGGCTGTTTTGCAGTACCCAAGTTCAATTCCTAGTGCCCTCAGGGTGACTTAGAACAGGTTGAAACTCTGGGAGGATACATTGCCCTCTTTTGGCCCTCTTGGGTATTGCATTCATGCGGTGCAGAGGCAAAGGAGACTGAGTCAGGCAGGTCTCTGAGTTCAAGGCCAGCCTGGTCTACATAGCATTTTTTTTTTCCAGGATAGCCAAGGCTACACAGAGAAACCCTGTCCTGAACACTTTCCCCCTCAATTTTTTTTTTGAAAATGCAAACAACAAATAAGAGGGCGGGGTGAAGCTCAGTTGGTAGGTGCCTGTGTAGCACGCACACATTCCTGGGTTTGGTCTCCAGCACCACACAAACCTGGCAGAGTGGCAGACCCCGAGAGTCCACAGTTGTGCAGCCCCTCACGTGCCAGCTGCCTGTCTCTCGACCCTGAGTTCTCATGCCTCCTTGGGAGTGAGATGTGATGTCCGCCCGTTCACAGATGGGGAAATCGAGTCTCTGGTGAGGTTAATCATGAAGTTGGCCTTTGTACTTGGCCCTCTGCTTCATTTCTGCCTCCTAGCAATCATCTTACCGACAGTCAAATCTCTGGTCGGAGACTCTGGGCCTCGGTGAGCTGGTCTGTCTACCCCTTGGCCTCAGACCTCCTGGTGTGTGAAGGGGTCTTAGGACAGTCGTGCAACTATGACATGGAAACTGCCTGTAAGTCCCCCCTGGGGTCTAATTTTCTTCTTTCCTGTTGTAGTTTCCCACTACTCATGGACATAGAAGCCCCATGTCCTTGATTATAGGTTTATGCCTTCACCTATGCTCTTCAGAGACTCTGCCTGGAGTGGGGCCACGGTGTGACAGGCAGAGTCTGGGAACCCAGTAGCCTCTTTCTGATGCTCTTTCCTGACAAGCTGAGGGCAGATGAAATGGCAGGTGGGCCAAGGCAATGTGGGGCTTGGGTTTTGGTCAGGAACCCTGGTTGTGCCTCAGCCCTCACCAACACCCCCCCCCCAGCCTGCTTTCAGGCCAGTTTCCCCACACACCAGCAGGGTTCTGGAGGGTGGGCCCGCAAGCCTTGCCTGGCCTTAAGGATCTGAGCAAGGCCGTTTGACTTTTTCCAGGCTCGGTTTCCGTGCACAAACCAAGGGTGGTAATAACAGCTGGTGGTGAACCCTCGATGGCTGTTACCTGTTATTAGTATAAGTATCAGACTGCACGTTAAGGTTACAGAGAGGCCAGGGTTTCTAGGGTGCTCAGAAGGAAGGGGCATATCACTGGCACACCGCCTCCCTTGATTTCAAAAGGTCCCGGCCCCTCCCAGCCAGCTCTATTCTGTCCTGTCAGGGGGATTACAGGGTGGGAGGCAAAGATGGCCGCGTGGGGAGTGATGGCCTGGGGGAGAGCCGCTGAGCTGCAGGAGAGGGAGACAGGCTGCTGAGCTATAAATACCTCCCAGGTAACAGGACCCGTAAATGAAGGGAGGGAATTAGTCACATTCCGAGGCGCCTGGGAGAGAGGACGGGGAGCAATGACCTGAATCCACGGAAGGGAAAAAATTAGGCTAACCTTGGAAGGAGGGAGGCTGGGGGCCTGGGTGCTCTGTCTCTTCAGAGGGGTGCCCTGAGCAGGGTCTGCTGGGCAGAGGCCAGATATACTTGTCATGGCACGGAGAGGCTGTAGGGGACTCCATTCTTGTGAGGATGAGACACACTTTCCTTGTCTCGGATTCTCTAGACGTATTCTCTTTGAAAGTCCCTATGGCTGTCTAGCCCAGGCATTTCCTTATGTCTGTCTGTCTAAAGGATGTTTCTGGGTGTTGTCCTCACCTTCTCCGAGACCTGACATTCCCTGAACCTTATACCTGAAGCTCTGGAGCGACTCCCTAAGTTCCTATGTCAGATAGAAGGGTGTTTGCTCGGGAGAGTAAGAGGACATATTTATTCCTTTCTCACTGAAATTGGCTGGGGAGGCTAGGCCACGGCATGCTCCCTAGTCTCTTAGTCCTTAGTCCTCTTCCTGCTTTGCCCCTTCCAGGTGGTTGCCAGAGCAACAGCGCATGCTCTCCCGTGCTCGCCCGCTCCCAGCTCCACTAGGAATGGAGTCTAGTTTCCTTGGCTTGGGTTAACAGGGGCCAAGCCCACGCTACTCTAGGCCCTCACGACATGGAGATCGAATCTGAAGCCTTGCACATTAACCCCTGCCACTGAGTTATACCCCCCAGTTCTTCAGACTTACACTCTTTCTCCCGGCCCCGCCCTCCCCCCAGGGTTTCTCTGTGTAGCCCTGGCTGTCCTGGACCTCGCTCTGTAGACCAGGCTGACCTCGAACTCTTGCCTCTGCCACCACTGCCCTGTCAGACTCGGCTCTAACCACATTCTCTGTCCTTGCTCTCCCTACCCTGCAGCCGGTTAGCTGAAATTCTCCACTGCGTTGCAAGAGCTGTTCTTTCGGCCTAGACTGCTTGTCTCCTGCTCTGCCTGGCAGGTTTGCATTTTCTCTAAGACACAAGGTTAGATCTGTGTCCCCGATGTCTCACTGGCTGAGTGGGGTTCTTTTTGGTTACGCTCTGGAGACACAGCGGTGACAGTGCCCGGAAGTGGTTAAAGGTTCAAATTAGAAGCCCTGCTCTGTTTCTTGCTGTGTGGCCTCCGGAGAATAAACACGCCCTCCTGGGCCTTAGTTTCCTCATCTGTTTAAAAAAAAAAAAAAAAAAAAAAAAAAAAAAAAAAAAAAAAAGGAGGGTGTGGTGGTGTGCCGGGATTCTCACTGTGCTTCTCAACGGTCACAAGAAAAACAAAAAACAAAACCTGCTCAACCCTTGCCTGAGATGGGTTTAGCACACAGTCGACGGTGGCTGCTGTTGGGGTCACAGTATTGATCGCAGTGTTTCTGTGTCTGCCTTCCCCGCGGGCTGAGATGGGGGCGGGGGCTGTGCGGCGTCCCGGTGTGACTCGTCGCTGCATCCGCGGTGGCCAGCTCGCGCCTGGCACTGAGACGGTCGGCAAATGTTTGCTGAATTAATGAGTGGGGGCTGCAGGGAGGGCTTGGGCTGCAGTTCCGCCTGGACTGTTGCAGCTGGGGCGCGCATGTACATGTGTGTGCCCCTGGGAGCGGTAGTGAGGGGTGTTTGGGGAGGGGGGAGCCGGATTCGTGTCCCGGGGGTCTGGCGGCGCCGTGGGCAGCCTGGCGCGCCCGCTCCCTGGGGTCCCCGCCGAGCGCCTGCCTGGCTGCGGGACCCCGTTGCCAGGAGCAGTCAGGATGCGGCAGCGTCTCCATGGCAACGCGGCATCTCGAGCCTCGCGCCACCCTCCCCCGGCGCCCCGCAGTGGGCAGGAGGCCGAGCCTGGCAGCCCCTCCCGGCCCAGCAAGCCAGCAAGCTGGGCCAGGAGGCCAAAGCCTGGTAGGAGGGGCTGAGGAGGGGGCTCCTTATTTTTCTGGGAATGAAAGGCTGACCTGCCTTTACTTCCCTCTGTGTCTGGGGGAAGCAGAAAAATAAGACTGTCTTCTGTTCATATGCAGCGTCTCCCCCAACCCCAACAAGCTAGGAAATCACGGACAGGTTCTGGTCAGGGCCAGAGCCTCTCTTGAGGGATGTCTGATCTAAATCCTGACTGTGAAAATGGCACAGTGACTGGAGGGGCTGGAGGGGCTAGGGAGAGGCCACTGAAGCACGGTGCGGAATACCATCCTGAACCAGTGTGTGAGTGGATTGCTCTGTCATCCAGAGTCAAGCACGGTGTCCACCGCTCATAGATCCGCCCATGTCCCCAGTACATGCTATGATCCTCTTTACCTTGGTAACCCTAACCCTAAACCCACTTACTGATTCCTCCTGTAGGTTTGGACCCCCAGCTCCTATGCGGTTTCTTCACCTCTACAAGGTGTTACTCAGTATGGCCCTAGGATCAACTGTTTGCTATCAAACACCCACTCAGGGACCACAACACCGTCGTTAACTACTTGGTGCTCTCCCTCTCCTTCCTTTTTAGGATTAGTGCCTTTTAACAGTCTCCAGGGACCATGCACTGCTCCCAGTACCTATCTGGTGATCTCTCAGCGTTCCCTTATGAAGCGACCAATAATCTGAACATTCAGAGTAGTTCCCATACCCTTCCTGTACTCACGCCAGAGTACTTAGCGATGACCACGACAGCCTCTATCTGTTCAGTATATCCCCATTAGACACCTCCTGGCCCACGACAGGTAAGTTCTGTCTTGATCATACTCTGTCCTCACTTTCACCCTCGAAGCCTCAGTACCGCCAGGCCGCTGTGCTCTCAATAACCAGGAGGGGGCGCACGAACAAGTCTCCAGGAGACCACAGCGTGGGGTGCGGCCAGAGTGGAAGGTCAAGGGGCAAAGTGTCCTTGTACCGAGACTGAATCCATGCCCAGGGTGGAGCCGTATCCCAGGGAGGTTCTTCCCGAATATCTACGAGATAGCCTTAGCGGGCTGGCAAAGACACCGTCGTGGTTTGGGCTCTGAGAGGGAACGCGCGCCCTCTGGTGGCCGCGGAGCAGAGATGCTCCCCAGGTTGCTAGGGAAGAGGCGCAGGTACCTGTTTGGGCAGTCTTTGAAGGGCTACCTTCCTTCTATCAAAATGGGATTTCCTTCTATCTGTGAATGAGAGAAATGGACTCCTATCTGTGCATGTGGACAGAGATCCAGCAGGAGGGCCCGTGTTAGGTTTCTGCAGACTGTTGCGTTTGGGTGATTCACTAAGATTGAACTGTGATCTTGTGCCCATTTATGGCCTGGCATTGATAGATAGTGATTGAGTTTCTTGAAATGTCTCCTCCATCTGTTTTGCATGACTGGTGGCAGCATTCAAGCCTGTGAAGTGTTCTAGGATCAGCAAGGAACATGGTGAAGCAGTGATGGAGGACTATGGTCTGGGT
>NC_022020.1:24466724-24469698 GCF_000317375.1 Microtus ochrogaster
TCTGTTTGTTTTTGAGACAGGGCCTCACTGCATAGCCCTGGATAACCAGGAAGTCACTCTGTAGACCAGGCTAACCTTGAACTCACAGAGATTCATCCACCAGACTCTGCCCCCCTGAGTGAGTAGCTCAGTTGGTAGCCTGCTTGCCTGGCATGCATGGGGCCTTGGGTTCTATCCTCAGCTCCACAAAATCTTGGCAGGGTGTTTGGAAGCTCAAGATCCTCCTCGCCTGCGTAATGAATTCAAGGCCACCCTGGGCCAGATGAGACCTTATCTCAGCAATAAGATTAATACAATAAAACGAATTAAATAAGGACAAAAACAACCCCCACTCCCCAGGGTGACTGTAAAGGTTAAATCAGTGGAGGAGGAGGTGGAAAAGGGGAGGGAGGAGGAGAGCGGGAGGAGGAGTATGGGGAGGAGCTTGGAGCTGACAGCAGCAGTGGTGGTGGTTCATCAAGTGAGCATTTAATGTCCAAGAGATGGTATTGCTTCCCCTAGCCCCTCCGGCTCTTGGGAGCTTTCTATCCATGTTCTCTGCATGTACGAGAGAGGCATGACCATACCAGGTAGACTTGTAGGGAGCCTGACTCAGAGACTGGCTGAAGAGGCTCTCAGCAAGGGCAGCTGCCAGGCAGGGTGACAAGGCCCCACCAGGCTTTCAGGGTGAGCTCTAGGGGTCCTCTCATCCTGCTAGGGTTGGGGGCAGAGGGAGGGGCAAGAGCACCCTTGCTTTCTGCTGCTCTGTGTTCTCGTGGTGCCTGCGGCCTGGATCAGATCCCCTTGCCCCATGGCGAGGGCATGACTGACAGAGTAAGTGTGTGTCCTAGTGCAGGCAGTGATCTGGGGGCCTTGCTAGAACCTTTCCTGCAAGAGCAAGAGCAGGAAGGAAGTAGGGAGGCTGAGGGACAGGGAGGAAGGAAGGAAGGATGGGGCAGGCTCCAGCTGGAGCAAGTTCTCTCTGGGACTAGCCAAGAGAAGAGGTCATCGGGACTGGACTGGCTAAAAAGGGCACTGGGATGGTCACCCTGGCTGGGGTTTGCATGTCAGTGTGTGTATGTCTATGTGAGTATGTGTGGTGGCAGGGAGGGGACAAGACAATATGAGGATGAGTTCTTCCCTTCCTTTGGGACTCTGTGGCAGTGAAGTCTGGAATGGGGAGTGACACCTGGGCCTGGAACAGGGCATGGCCTTGCTCCTCTTCATCCCTGTTTTCCAGACTGCCTGATCTGCATCTGAAGCCCACATAGAGTGAAGCACTCACTGCCCATGAACCCACACATATCCTTTGCAGCCTTGACTGAGGGCATACTGTGTGTTGGGTTAGGCTTGAGCCTGAAGGAGGCCGGTCCCTGCCTTTGCAGGACTTGTCTGTAGTGAGAGAGGAGGATGAGTCACTGGGCCTGTGACAGCCCAGAGCAGAGATGTCTGACTCACCCTAGAAGGTATAGGAGATGCAAAAGGACAGGCAGACATTTGTCAGGACAGGGGTAAGGTGGGACGAGTGTACTAGGGACCGGTGGTTTTAAAGTACGAGACCGAGGGGGTGTAGCAGCATCGAGAGGGGAAGGTGAAGAGACTGGGCCCGGAGCTGTGCTGAGCAAGGAGGCACCAGAGGAGGTTCCAGGCAGGTGGCAGGGCCAGGGTGGGAGAAGGCGTGATGGGGGAGATTCGGGGCCTCAGTCCCCTCAGCGCCTTTCCAGGGGAAGGCCGGATCACAGCACCGGGAGCCCCAGCAGCAATTCAGACGTCTCCCTGTCTCTGGAAAGGCTACTCAGTCGCACGGCTTGCCCCCCCACCCCTGCTCCACCTCACTCTCAGCAGAGGTCTATGTCTTCATCTGGTTATGTCCCCAGCCTCTTGCCTTTGTGCTCTGGCTGTCACGATGAGATGCCCCACCTCCTCCCTGGACCTGGATGGGTTCATTAGCCAGCCAGTCTGTAGCACGGATAATAAAAACCCAGAGACAGATATTGGGCTTCAGGATGAAGATCAGAAAAGCAAAACAACCAAGCCACTAGAAAAGTCTTTCCTCTACCAAGACTGGGTGACTGCAGACTGAGCCCTGAGCCTCTGTCTCCTCCTGTTTTATATTCCCCTTTAGTGCTGGGATTAAAGGCAGGTGACTCCCTAGGACTGGGATTAAAAGTGTAGGCCACCACTACCTGGATGTTTTTCTGCATTGATCTTGTGTAGCCCAGGGTGGCCTTGAACTCACGGAGATCCAACTGCCTCTGTCTCCCAAATCCTGGGATTAAAGGTGTGTGACACCACTGCCTGGCCTCTACTGGCTTAATTTTACCCTCTGATTTTCAGGCAAGCTTTATTTATTAAAACATAAATAAGAGGGCTGGAGAGGTGGCTCAGAGGTTAAGAGCACTGACTGCTCTTCTGGAGGCCCTGAGTTCAGTTCCCAGCAACCACATGGTGGCTCACAACCATCTGTAATGAGATCTGGTGCTCTCTTTTGGCCTTCAGGCATACGTGGAGGCTGAACACTGTGTACATAATAAATAAATAAATCTTTTTAAAAAATATCACTATACAAATCCATTTGGATTTAAGACACTGGAGATGAGGATAGGGCTTGTGACCTGATTTGGGTCAGTCAGAACCTTGACTGGGGGAGACAAGGAAGCTGGGGGCTTCATGGATGCGGGTCACACAAATCTTCTTGCTAAGAAGGGTCTGCATGGCTGAATGTGCTTTTATGTCTTTTATTTTATATTATTTTATTGTGAGGGAGGATCTCATGCATCTCAGGTTAGCCTTTAATGTGCTATGAAGTTGGGGATGACCTTGAACTTCCAATCTCCCTGCTCTCCCTCCTGGGTATTGGAGTTGCAGGTGTGAGCCACAATCACTCCTAGCTTATGTAGTTCTAGGAATCAAACTCGTGACTTTGTGATATGAGGCAGACCCCTATTCTCTGAGCTACATCCCAGCTTGTTGATCTTATTCTTCATAGAGCTGG
>NC_022020.1:24470225-24474545 GCF_000317375.1 Microtus ochrogaster
CTCTTAACCACTGAGCCATCTCTCCAGCCCTGTATGTATGTATGTCTTGTACCACTTGTATGCCTGTTACATGAAAAGGAGTCAGATGCCCTGGGACTGGATGGTCGTGAGTCACCATATGGGTGCTGGGAATTGAACCTGGGTCTTCTGGAAGAACAGCAGGTGTTCTTGGGCACTGAGCTCTGACCTCTGTGGGTACCAGGTGCACATAAATAATGCAAGCAAACACACAAAATAAAACAAAGGAAATATAAAAATGCACGTGTGTGTGTATATGTGTGTGTGCGTCTGCTATGGGCACCATGGGTTAGTTCTCTTCGCTTTTGTGTGGTCCTTCTGGATTGAGCTCAGGTCATCAGGCTTGCGCTGTAGGGTGGCAAGTGTCTTTACCCACAGAGCAATCTTGCCAGGTTCGGAGGATGATTTTGAACTCTGGATCTTCCTGTCTGTATCTCCCCAGTGCTGGGATTACAGACTACATTTGCCAGCATTCACAGTTTCGGGGTGCATTGAGGATGGAACCAGGACCTCGTGTGTGCAACATAAGCTCCGTAGCTAACAGTGGGAACTGCATTCCATCCTAGTCACCTGATGCTTTTTTTTTCTAATGAGTTCTGTATCTTCAGCTAGTGCTGGGTCTTTCAATGTAACTGATGGGAAAAGACCCCTCTCATCTCTACATTAGGGTAGAGAGCTGTGATGGGGGGACAGGGACCTGTGACTTCCCCTCTTTCTTTAAATTGTCCCATGTGTGGTCAACGAATCCCCAGTTCCCTGAGGCTAGGACAGGGGGAGAACCGACTCCTCTGTGTATCTCCCTCAGCCTCTCCAGGGGCTGCTTCTCTCTAGCTGAACCACAGTTCAGGGCTGTGGTCAGGCACGACGGCGTCGCTAGGGGAAGCCAGCCTTACCAGGCTCGAAGATGCTGCTGCCTCTGATGCTGGGGGCATCTTCATGGATCACCAGACTGCTACCTAGGGGTTTCTGTGTGCCTTGCCTTGAGACCAGTCACCACAGAGCAGAGCCTGGATGGGAGCTAAGGTGGATTGCTCTCCTTCCTCCTTGAACCCATCCCCAGGCAGGTGGCGCAGAGATGTGTGTTTTCATCTTGACTTGTTCTGGGGACAAGGAGACATGAGGGATGAGGGCCCTTGGTCGTTGCCAGTCTACAACAGTTAGGCCCTTGAACTTTAGGGAGTGGGAAGCAGGGCAGCAGCTAGGCCTGAGAGAAAAGCCCCTGCAGATGGGGTCTTTGACATGCACAGGGGTGGCTAAGATGCCTCCTCACTGTTGACAGACTCAGACCTGTAGGACACGCTCCCAGCCCTACAGTCATTAACTGGTGATAGCCACTCCCCCAGGGCGGGGCTTCGTAAACAGGCTCTCACTCAGGCTGGAATGCTGACAGGCAGGCTCCATCTTGTGCAGGTGTTATGCACAATATTCTCACTAACTTGCTTGTCCAGTGTTTTTCCCCCTTGGCCCAGACTGTGAGGTTCAGGTGGCTGGGCCCTCATCTGTCTTGTACCCCATGTTTTCAGTTTTCAGACAGACCTCGTCCTGCTCTCATGGAATTTATACTGTAGCTAGGACTAGACAAGTAAGCCAATTCATTCTCCTTGTTTCTTTTTCCTGGGAACGGGGTCTCACTAGGAAGCTCAAGTAGGCCTTGAACCCCTGATCCTCTTGCCTCAGCCTCCCAAGTGCTAGGATTATAGACATGGACCACTATGCCTAGCTGCCAGGGTAACTTTATGATGCATATTCAGAATTTGTTGTTTTCAAAAGTGACAAAATATTCGTAATGGGAAATTCATCTTACTTACTTTTAGATAGGGTCTCATGTAGCCAAGGCTGGCCTCAAACTTCCTATATCGCCAGTGATGACCTTGAACATCTAATCCTCCTGCCCCATCTCTGAAGTGCTAGGCTTACAACCAGGCAGTACTACTCTGGTGTATGTTGTGCTGGGGATTGAAGCCAGGACACTGTGCCTTTCAGGCAGGCCTTCCGCCCTCTGAGCCACATACGCAGGCCATCGTTCTGTTTGTCATGCTGTCTATTTTTCACCGTTTAATTCCTCACCCACGGCACGGGATGGTCCCAGTGTTTTCATATCTCTAACACTTATTTTCACGTTGTGCTTGAGAGAGAGAGGCAGGAGGATCTCTGGGAGTTCAAGACCAGCCTGTCTATGTAGTGAGTTCTAGGACAGCCAAGGTTATATCGTGAGACCCTGTCTCAAAGAAAAATTATGCATTTTTTTTTTGTAGCAGGGCAGGTGGTGGCGCACGTCTTTAATCCCAGCACTTGGGAGACAGAGGCAGGCGGATCTCTGAGTTTGAGGGCGGCCTGGTCTACAGAGAGAGTTCCAGGACAACCAGGACTACATAGCGAAACCTTGTCTCGACTCCCTAAAAGAATTGTTGCATTAATTTCTATACATCATCTAAATTTTAAATAGCCCTCTAAGTCCCATTAGTCTGTCCGTATGTGCACGGTGTGGGCTGTACACTGGCACACGGGCAGTCTCTCAGGGTTCACACCACTGAAGAAGAATGGTTCTCCTTCTCCCGGCAGCTATCTGTCCACTGCCCTTAGCTCCTCAGTTAGAAGTGGGGCTTTGGGAGCCCCCATCCCCCATGCTGGAATTTTGATTGACTGGACCTTGTATAGGCAACCAAAGCTGCCGTGGGTTTACAAATGAACGGTCTTGTTTGGTCCAGAAGGACAGCATTTCCTGGCACTCTTCCCCATCCTTGGCCCTTGCATCCTTTTTGCCTCCTCTTCCTTGATGCCCCCTGAGCCTTAGTGCAGTGGTTGATAAAGATGTCCCACACTGCCCGGCATGGTGGCTTGCAAGGCTGAGAATAACACAGAGCTACCACTACCAGCGTAAATACTTAGGAAGTGGTTTGACAGGGCTGGAGAAATGCCTGGGGTTTTACAGAGGCTAAGAGCACAGGCTGCTCTTCCAGAGGAACCTAGTTCAATTCCCAGCACCCACATGGCAGCTCCCAACCATATGTGATGAAGTTCCAGGGGACCAAGTATCCATTCCTGGCCTCCTTGGGAACCAGGACTCATGTGGTCCAGACATCTACACAGACAAATCATCTATGCATATAATATAAATACAGATGATGGATGATTGAGATGGCAGACACAACCTAACCATACCCTACGGCGTTCACTTTGAGTGAGTGATAGGGATCTGAACTCAGAACCCCATACTTGCAGGACAAGTGCTTTACCCATGAGCCACCTATGCAGTGCTTAGATTAGAAACACATCTGTGGGAAACAACGTTGCTTCATCTCTCTTCTGGCCTCCTTTTGCATTCCCACGGCGGTGCCTACTCCTGCCAGCCTTCCCTCAGGAAGCCCTGCGAGAAGCTGAGAGGTAGGTTTGCAGAGGCTTCCTTAATACTACAGTGAGCTCAGGTGTATCCATCACCATGGTAACCTCACTAGGCGATAGCATCCGGTTTCTTCCTGGCCATCTAGCTGTATCTGGCTGCCTGGTTGGGCCCTGTCACCTCTGCTGAATCTCTGAGCATCAGGCCTGGGTCCCAGGGACTGTGAGCCAGGTTCCCCTAAAACCCGAGCAACCTCCCATCCGACAACTTAGCTAGCCTTGGAACAAAAGTTTCAGTGAGACCAGTGAGCAGAGGGGGAGACCTAGAGAGGAGGGGTGTTGTCTCGGACAGGGCAGTGAGGCCCTGCTCATTTTCATCTAGAGAGGCCTAGAGGGACCAAGGGTCTACACTGTTCTAGGTAGTGCTACCTAACCAAGCCTCTGCCACCAAGATTGCAAATGGCATGGAGTGCCCTTGCCACTTTTTGTCTGACCGGGGAGCTGACATCTTTTTTGTTGTTGTTTGTTTGTTTTTGTTTTTTTTCTGTTTGTTTTGTTTTGAGACGGGGTTTCTCTGTGTAGTCCTGGCTATCCTTGAACTCGTTCAGTGGTCAAGACTGGCCTTGGAGCTGGAGAGATGGCTCAGTGGTTAAGAGCATTGCCTGCCCTTCCAAAGGTCCTGAGTTCAATTCCCGGCAACAACATGGTGGCTCACAACCATCTGTAATGAGGTCTGGTGACCTCTTCTGGCCTTCAGACATACACACAGACAGAATATTGTATACATAATAAATAAATAAATAAATATTTACAAAAAAGAATACATTAATCCTATATAACATACATATGTGAAAAGGGGGATTTGGGCCAATGAGATGGCTCATTAGGAAAAGGCACTTGCTGCCAAGCTTGATAACCTGAGATTGAACTCCAGGACCCACACATTGTCCTATGATGTCCACA
>NC_022020.1:24474944-24480571 GCF_000317375.1 Microtus ochrogaster
TGTGTGTGTATGCGTGTGTGTGCATGTGTATGCATATGTGTGTATGTATATGTATGTGTGTATGTGTATGCATATGTGTATATGTGTATGCATATGTGTGTATGTATATGTGTGTGTGTGTATGCGTGTGGGGGGGCACTAGTGCCACACACACCTGTGGAGGTCAGAGGACAACTCTGTGGAATTGGTTCTCTCTTACCATTGCACAGGTATATGGATTAAGCTCAGATCAACGGGCTCTGTGGGCCGTGCCTTCACCCTCCCGGCCATCTTGTTGCTCACCCCAACCCCAATCTTTTCGAAAGGTTTTTTGTTTTTGTTTTTGTGGGTTTTTCTTTGTTTGTTTTTGCTTTTTTTCGCTTTGAGCCTCTTTCTGGGACTCAGACACTCTTGGTTCGTTCTTCTGAACAGCCTAGAAATCTCTCTTTAAGCCTCCTGTGGTTTGGTGCCCGTGTTGCTTGCACACCTCCTCCTGTGGTGGAGAGCTCACTGCCTTGACATCTTGTTTTCTTCCTTGTACAGTTCCTGAGGGAGACTGTAGTGGTCTCGGTTGTCACCTTGGTGGGCTCTAGGGTCACCTAGGAGACCAGACTCCAGGCAAGCCTGTGAGGGGTTATCTACTATCCAGGGGTTGTCCATCTGGTTAATGGAGGGACACTAGCCCACGGAGCACGTGACTCTAGCAGGCTTGGCCCTTCTCCCTTATTCTCCTGGCCTTGCTAAAAACTGCCCATTCCTGAAGCTAGCCCCATTGGTCTATTCCCATATGCGGCCAATCCCTCCTCCTGAAGCTGACTACCAAGGTCCAGCTATCAAAATATTGAAGTCCGGCAATCAAAAGCCCCATTTGGCTCACCTAATTAGCATGCCCAATTAAAATTAAACACCTCATCCTAACACGGGGTTTCCCTTTGTACCTCTATAAACTGCCGTTTTCCTATGTGCCACGACTATCTTCCTTCTATCCGGAGGCAGCCCTTTGTTCCTCTGGAACAAACACATCTATCCCTTTCCCTCGTTCCCTTCCCCTCTCCCTCATCCTCTCTCTCCTGTCTCTTCCCCTTATCTCTGCCCTCTGTCCCTCTGAGGCAAATCTCCTTTGTGCTGAGAGCTTGGTCTTGAGGTGTTTGGGGCTCACTTCGAGGTTCCCAACAGTTAGCCTCTGGGCAAGCCTGTAAAAGGTCATCTAGATGGGGTGACTGAGGTGGAAACACACTCCCTCTGGATGCAGCACTGCTCTTTGGCGTGGGATCCTGGACTGAGTGCGAAGGAGAAAGCAAGCTGTGCATTTGTGCTGCATTTCCCAACTGCAGGTGCAATGTGACCGGCTGCCTTAGGCTCCCGCTGCCAGGCCTTCCTGCCGCAATGGACCGTATCCTTGATTAGAATAAACCCCGCCCCTTTGTAAGATGCTTTGGACGGGTATTTTATCAAAGCAGTGTGTAAAGTAGCTGATACACACCAAACTAGCTTTCTTGTGCTGTCCAATGACGTGTGTGGCTCACTGACATGTGTATCCCACGGAACAGAGCGAGTGGCCTCTTTGCCCCACACAGGCCCCCAGTGGTCCCTGAGGGCAGTGTGTTCCCAGTCCTGGCGTCAGCTTTCTTTCCGTCTGACAGTGTCTGCTCCTGATGAGCAATCTTTCCAGGGCCTCATCTCCTGAGCAGCGGTCCCCTTGGTGTGCTGGGCTAGGACGGGCCCCTTCTGCAGTGACTGTTTTCTAACACACAGGAAAATACGTGTCGGTTGCAGGAATGTTATAAATACATGAAAGGAAGAGAATGTCCCCAATCCCACCATCCAAACAGCTCCTTGGCGCCTCTTTCCCCAAACCGATGCCAAGGTGTCAACGTGAGAGGCCAGACCAAGATTAGCTGCAGCTGGTGAAGGCGACTCTCATCGTAGACACCATAGATGTAGGGTTTGTGACTGAAGAGCCCTTGGGTGCATGGCGGCCTCGACAAGGAGAATGGACTCCCTTAGCAAGGAGGATCTCCTTCCCAAATGATGATGCTGGATTTGAGGAGACATCTTCCGGGGCAGTGCCTTCTCCGCTGTCTACCCACAACCGCTCTCTACACTATGCCCCGCCCCCTTCCTCCTCTTAGAACCTGGGGCTGGGACACGTGGTCAGGGCAAACCTGGGTTCCCGTGGAGGGAGTGAAGGCTTCAGTTCTGGTCCTCCAAGGCCCCCACAGGATCTGGTGATTCTCCTGATGCTCCCCTCCTCTCACGGGTCAGGTACGTGGAGTCTCTACTTGAGGAAGAGTGATCCCAGGCATCTGGCTTTTCTCCACGATCCTATTTTTCTCATTTTAGCTCTTTTCTTTTTGGATCTTACTTCTTACTATGTAACCCTGGATTTGAATTCACCACAAGTCTCCTGCCTCAGCTTCCGAGTGTTGGATTGCGCTATCATGCTCAGCTTTCCCCCTTGTTTTTGTACGGGAGACGAGGTCATCCAGGTTGGCCTCTAAATCACTGTGTAGCCTGGGATGGTCTTACACGTTCTGACTCTCCAGCTTCTACCTCCTGAGTGGGGAAATTACAGGCGTGCACACCGTGCCTATTTTTCTCTGTGTTTGAGTGCATGTATATATGTACACACGTGTGTGAGTGTCTGTATGTACACATGTGTGCGAGTGCATGTATATATGTACACATGTGTGTGAGTGTCTATATGTACACATGTGTGTGAGTGTCTGTATGTACACATGTGTGTGAGTGCATGTATACATGTACACATGTGTGTGAGTGGTATACATGTACACATGTGTGTGAGTGTGTATATATGTACACATGTGTGAGTGTGTATATATGTACACATGTGTGTATATATGTACACATGTGCGTGAGTGCACATATATGCACACATGTGTGAGTGCATGTATATATGTACACATGTGTGTGAGTGCACGTATATATGTACACATGTGTGTGAGTGTGTGTATATATGTACAAATGTGTGAGTGTGTATATATGTACACATGTGTGTGAGTGCGTGCCTATATGCACACATGTGTGTGAGTGTGTATATATGTACACATGTGTGTGAGTGCGCGTCTATATGCACACATGTGTGAGTGTGCATATATGTACACGTGTGTGAGTGTGTGCATATATGTACGCATGTGTGTGAGTGCGCGCATATAGTACGCATGCGTGTGCGTGTCACATGTGTGCAAGTGCATGTATATATATGTACACATGTGTGTGTGCGCGTGCGTGTGTGTGCACGTGCAGGTGCACATGCCAGAGAGCAGCATCAGCTGTCATCCCTGGTTACTATTTTTTTTTCTGAGATAGGGACTGTCTCTGGCCAGGAACTTGCCAAAGGATAGGCTGGCCGCTGAACCCAGAATCCTCCTGCTTCTAAGTTCTGTGTACACTTCCATGTCTCAGCATGTTTTTAGGCTTACTTATTATCTTACATTGTATTCCATTCATCTATTGTGTATGCTTGTGTAGATGTATATATCACAGCGCATGGAGGTCCAAGGACAACTTCAGGAAGCCAGTTCTCTCGTTGGGGCTTGAACTCAGGTCCTCAAGCTTGACAGACTTTATCTCCTAAGCCGACTCATTGGCACTCTTTGAACTAAAAAAGAGAAGAGAGAGAGATTTCCTTTTAGTTAATTATCGTGTGTGGATGAGTGACATTTGTTTAGTTAGTTAGCTTGTGTGGATGGGTGACATTTGTTTGCAGGTGCCTATGGAAGTCAGAAGAAGGTGTCCAGTTCCCTGGAGTCAGAGTTATGGGTGGTTTGAGCATCCTAACGTGGGGCCTTTGGAGGAGCAGGAATCATTCCTAACTGTGATCCATTTCTCCAGCCCTATAGCCCAGCTTTTCTTTTCTTTCTTTCTTTTTTTTTTTTTTTTTTTTTTTTGGAGAGAGACTTGTTCTCACTGGGTAGCTTTGGCTGTCCTGAAACTCACTCTGTACACCAAACTGGCCTCCTCGAACTCACAGAGATCCACCTGCCTCTGTCTCCCGAGTGCTGGGATTAAAGCACCGCCCAGCTGTTTATTATTATTGTGCATGCGTGCACGATGTGCGGTGTGGCTGTGCCTGCCCTGGTGAGCACCTGGAGGTTAGAGAACAATATCATAGGACTGGCTCTCTCCTTCCACCTTTCTGTGGGCTCTTGGGATCAGACCTAGATGTCAGGCCTGCCTTGTGGGGTGTCAGGCCCTTGGAACTGCGGAATCATCTCTGTGGCCCTGGCTGTACAGTTTAAAATCCCACCAACAAAGGGTAGCCTCCACCAAGGGCACTTTCAGCTCAAGGTCAAGGTCATCGACCTCAGCTCCCAGTGCCACCCTTAGTGGATACCCCAGTGTGACCAGAGGTTACAATAACTGGTTTGCCTGCAGCTGCCCTGGCAATCTACTGGACCCTCGGGCTACTTCTCATGGACAGACACCCAGCTGAATTTTCTTGACCCCAAACCTGTATAATCACTTTGTGGGGGCACCTGAATGCCAACATTTCTGTTGGTCCTCATTCAGTCCCATCTCATGGGGAAAGAGTTAACCCTCCGATTGTCCTGACAGTCAGGAGAGCAGCCTGGCCAAAGCTATTGCACACACCAGCCTCTGAGCTACTGTATCCCACTTCAGGGTGACCGATTAAGGAGCTGAGACCACTTCCATTTCAGAGAAGAGGAAGCTGAAGCACAGAGAGGGTAAGTAACTTGCCCAAGACGACCAGGAAATGGCAGAGCTAGGATGAGAGCCTGGGAAGCTTGGGCTTAGAAGAGCGCTGCTGGGAAAGTGCTCGTTTGATGCCCAGAACCCACATAAGAGAAGACGAGCAAGATGCTGGGTGCCTCTGGCACCAGTCTGTAACCCCAGCATTGGGGTGGTGATGGGTACATGCACCTCTGGCACTGTACAGCCTAAGCTACACCCAGAGCTTCAGGCCAGTGAGACACCTTGTCCCAAACAAAAGAGGTGGAAAGCCCTTGAGGAATGACCTGGAGGCTGTCCTGACTTCCACACGGACCTGCACACATGTGCATATACACCCGCACACATGTGAAGAACCTAGGGAGTTTGATCCAAACACCTTGTCTGAGCCCTCGCTCTTTTGTCTTGACTCAGGTCTCTGATACCACCTTTCCAGTCCCTGAAAACACATGGTGACAAATCTTGGTGACTTTCTTCTCGTTGTTATTGTTAGCGGCTCACGCTTGTAGCCCAGCACTTAGGGCAGTCAGCCTAAACCTGGAGGTCAGCCTGGGGTACATGGTAGGACCCTGCTTCAAAGACAAGACGGAACAAAACAAAACACACACGAAGCGCCTGAGCTTAGCGGCGTGTTCCTAAAGCCTTGTTCCAGTTGTGTGTAATCTTTGTCACAGGTCACCCGAGAGCTGCATGGCCCTGGCAGCGGGGGCATCCGTCTGTGGTCTCAGCATAGCGTTCACCCACAGTTACCTAGAGATCTCCATGAAGGTGGTGTACCATGTCAGATTGATATTGCTTCCCCCCCCAGAGGGGTCCCCAAAACCAAAGGGAACAGAAGTGGGGCTAAGGTGCTTGAGTCCACTGGACTCAGTTTCCAGAACAGGGCATTGGAGAGACGGCTCAGCAGTTAAGGGCACTTGTTCTTCCAAAAGACC
>NC_022020.1:24481116-24496515 GCF_000317375.1 Microtus ochrogaster
TTCTGTTTTACTTAGTTCCTTATTGTGACTATATGTGTATATTTGTTGTGGAGATACACACATATATGTATATAATACATATGTATATAAACACATGCATGAAAATATACATATAAATATGAGGATGTGAGTTCAGGTCCCCAGCACCCTGTAAACAGCTGGGGAGGCAGAGGAGGATCCCTGGGACAGCCAGGCTAGCTGAACCAGCAAGCTCTAGGTCCAGCAAGAGGTCCTGTCACAAAAAAGGAGGAATGATATTAAGACACGTGTGTGTGCCCATTAAGATTGTTTTTGGCTACATATGGTGAGTTTGAAGCCAGTCTGGGATCCATGAGACCCTGAGATTCCTTCTCAAAGAAACAGAAACCCTCAGTACCATGAGATGCACTCATAATATGGTGTAACTATCATTAGTATATACTTCCAGAACTTTTATTTTCAAAATTTTATTTTAGTTTTTAGAGATAGGGTTTCTCTGTATAGTTCTCTTCCAGAACTCCCTCTGTAGTCCAGGCTGGCCTTGAACTCACAGAGATCTGCTTGCTTCTGCCTCACAGCCATTAAAGGTGTGTACTACCACGCCCAGCTTGCTTTTTCCTTTTTGGTCTTGACTCTGGCCCCTGCTGGCACTAACCCCACTTGTGTCTCAATGACCCTGTGTCCTGCAGATACTAGGTCTGTGAACAGGATCACACAGGTTTCTCCTCGGGCTTACTTTGTACCGAACACGATGCATTAAAAGTCCACCCCATGCAGCAGGTGGCAGATTTCTTCCTTTGCTCCTCCTCCTTTGTGTGTGCTTGTGCACACATATACATATACATACATACACATACATATACATACACATATACATACATATACACAGATACATATACATATACATACATGCACACATAAAATATATATATTTTGTTTGAGACAGCTCTGACTGTTCTAGAACTCACTCTGTTGACCAGGCTGGCCTAGAACTCAAAGAGAGCCACTTGCTTCTGCCTACTCAGTGCCAGGATTAAAGGCGTGTGCCATACAAGGGCTCTGCAGTTCTTTCTTGAGTACTGTAGGTCTCTATTGGTGGCTGTCCCTGTTGCTCCCCACTCATGGCTGTGCCTGGCGGGGTTTCCCCTTGGCTGTTACAGGTGGCGTGGCCATGGAGCTTTTTAATTAAGACTTCATGTCTAACGCTTCTCTTACCAGGTTCTCCTCAGCCTTCCCCACATGCTCTCCATGTGGGGAATTCAGTCCCGGTTTGTCATGGTTTCCTGCTGAGGATTAGCTGTCTGCTTTCCCCTGACTTTGCTTCTCTTCTTGTGGGTAGAACCCACAAAAAGCTTTGAAATAAAATGCCCCCAAAGGGGGTGGCACTATTAGAAGGCTTGGCCTTGCTGGAGGGAGTGTGTCACTGTAGAGTGGGCTTTGAGTTCTCTTTTCTCAAGCTTCACTCAGTGTGACAGTCAGTGGACTTCCTGTTGCCTTTAATCCCAGCACTCAGGAGGCAGGGAGGCCAATCTGGTCTATAGAACAAGTTCTAGGACAGCCAGGACTTTTTACCTAGAGAAACCTTGCCTCAGAAAACAAAACAGAACAAAAAGGATACAGCTTCCCACCATCTCTACTTCATAATCATAATGGACTGAACCTCTGAAACTGTGAGTCACCCTCAATGAAACGTTTTCTTTATAAGAGTTGCCATGGCCATGATGTCTCTTCACAGCAATAAAAACCTGAACTAAGACAGCCCCATCCCCTGCTTCTCCTACTTCAGGTCCTCAGATCCCCTCCTCCTTCATTGGTGATCTTTTTCTCTTGTCTTGAATGTGCATTTGTAGCTGACTCTTCAGGAGGAGGATATTGTTAATTAATTGATTAAAAAAATTAAATAAGGGCTGGAGAGATGGCTCAGAGGTTGAGAGCACTGACTGCTTTTCCAAAGGTCCTGAGTTCAGTTCCCAGCAACCACATGGTGGCTCACAACCATCTGTAATGAGGTCTGGTGCCCTCTTCTGGCCTGCAGGGATACAGACAGAATATTGTATACATAATAAATAAATAAATCTTTAAAAAAATTAAATAAAATATAATTTACACTATTCCCCCCTTCCCTTTACTTTTTTTCTTTTTGTTTGTTTGTTTTGCTTGTTTTTCGAGACAGGGTTTCTCTGTACAGCTTTGGAACCTGGAGACCTGTAGGCCAGGCTGGCCTCGTCCTCATAGAGATCCACCTGCCTCTGTCTCCCAAGTGCTGGGACTAAAGGCATGTGCCATTACTGCCAGACCTTGTTAACATTCTATTTAAAGTGGTAGCCCCTACTTCTCCCCTACTTAGCAACACCATGCAGTTACATGACTTGTGCAGAACCTTTTTCTTGCATGCTTTAGTTGGACACTGGCACCTGAACTGGGGTGGGGGAGCCCCCCATCTGATCCCATTTCACATGCTGTCTTGGGCAGAATGATTCTTAGCTCGACTTGCACTTATTCCACAACAGGGTCCTTTAGTCTGTGAGGTTTCCACTTCTGCCTATGGCCTAGTTTGATGTCCTGAGAGCTCCCCAGGGCACAGCTAGGGAAGGGCTGTGCCTATGCCTGCCTCCCTCGGGCCCTGGTGATGGAGTGCCCACCATGCCTTAGCCCCTATCACTTGGTTCAATCCCTGGAGGCATCCACCCCTTACCTTGCAGGCTGTGCCCCTTCCCCATCCTACTCTTGGCCCTCCCCATCCTCTGTCCTTCCACTGAGCCATTCCCCAGACCTCCTGATTTCCTTTCTGTCTCCCTGTTACCGCTGTTGACAATACTATGAACATCCATAACTTCTCATGCATATTGCTTCTTCCCTCTATCTCCTACTGGGAAGGGCAAGACGTGATTGATTATTTATTTACTTATTTATTGAGACAGGGTGTCACTTGGCAAGTCTGACTGATGTGGAACTCACTATGCAGACCAGGCTGGCCTCACACCTACAGAAACCTGCCTGCCTCTGCCTCCTGAGTGCCCACCATGAATGTAATGATGACACACATGTTCATACAGGCATATGCCGCCAAAGTCGGACCTATATGGAGTTTCTCCTTATACATCTGCATCTGCTTTCTTTCTTCAGGATTCAGCTGGTCTCTAAGTGGCTGAGGATGACATTGAACTTCTGCTCCTTCTGCCTCTGCCCCCAGAGTGCTGGAGTAGCAGGTGAGAACCACTGTGCTTGGCCTTACATAGTGATGGAGTTCTGGACCCAACTCTACTACCAACTGAGCCATTAACACATCCTCAGCCTCAAGAAGGATGAAGATTTATGTCTGCTTTGTTTCCTGATGTGGGCTATCTACAATTGGGATTAAGTTTAATATATATTTATTAAACAGATGAGAGAGTAGAGACTATATGATAATTTAGAATCCTTTAATCTAAAATTGGGTTTGAGCCCAATGTCTAATATGGCAGTTTGATGGCTGTGGTAGTTTGAACATAATTGACCCCCATAATCCCACAGGGAGGGGCACTATTAAGAGGTATGGCTTTGTCGGAGTGGGTGTGGTTTCATTAGAGGAAGTGTGTCACTGTAGGGGTGGGCTTTGATGGATACCTCCCAATGTCTCAGTCGATGTCTTGTTGCCTACAAGATGTAGGTCTCTCAACTACTACTCCAGCACCAGGTCTGCCTGTGTGCCACCATGCTTCCCGCCATGATGATAATGGACTGAACGTCTGAAATTGTAAATGAGCCTGAAGTTGTAAATTAAATGTTTTCATTTATAAAAGTTACTGTAGGGGGCCGGAGAGATGGCTCAGCGGTTAAGAGCAGTGCTTGCTCTTCCAAAGGTCCTGAGTTCAATTCCCAGCAACCAGCTCACAACCATCTGTAATGAGATCTGGTGCCCTCTTCTGGCGTGCAGGCATACATGCAGGCAGAACACTGAGAATACTGTACACACAATAAATAAAAAAAATCTTTAAAAAAGAAAAAGAGTTACTATAGTCCCGATGTCCCTTTATGGTAATAAAAACCCTAATTAATGCCAGGTGGTGGTGGCACAGGCCTTTAATCTCAGCACTTGGGAAGCAGACACAGGTGGATCTCAATGAGTTTGAGGCCAGCCTGGTCTGCAAAGCGAGTTCCAGGACACCAGGACTGTTTGTTACACAGAAAAACCCTGTCTCAAAAAGCAAAACAAAAAAAACCCCAAAAAAACAAAAACAAAAAAACAAAACCCCAAACCAAACCAAACCAAAACCCCAAAACAAAACAAAACAAACCCAAAACCAAAACCAAAAAATCCAACCAATCAGCCAACCAACAACAAAAGCCCTGACAACAAAGACCACGACCATTTGGTTGTATGCTAGACAGCAGGCATTTCTCCTCTCCTGGTGGCTCTTGGCATTTGTCCCAGATTTCCCTGGGGACGTGGTACCTCCCACCATCAGTACCTATGAATGACCTGGGACTTTATTCTAGGTCCTTACTCCAAGTCCCTCCTCCTCTCAGCTCAGGCCTCAGTGATTGGTTAGTTCACCTTGCCTGTGAAATGAATTGGGCCATGTTTGCTTCCTCAGAGCTGAATGGCTAGCACTGCCTCAGCCACCAGGACCCACTGGAAGAGCCTGCATTGTAAGGAAACAGCGCAGGAGTCCTGGGTTATAAGGGGAGGGCCTGCAGAGTAAGGACTGCGTATCTCCAGGTGGGAGGGGCTAGCACATGGTGGACAGTCCAGTCACCCCAGGGGAGTGGGCATGGATATAGACCTTCCCTAGCTGTGCCCCGGGGAACTCATAGGCCGACAGGGTAGGTCTTGGGCAGGGGTATAGGGCCTCACACACTATTATAGCTGCAAGCCAAGCCGGGATGCACTGAGCCCGAGGCAGCATGGGAAGTGGGCAGATCGGGAGCGTCCCAACCCTAGCTCATGGGCCAGCACCTAGGAAAAGAGGCCCATGCAAGTCCCTTAACTGAGCAATATGGTTGAGGCTTTGCGGCTTAGCATGTGTTCATGTGTTCAATACCCAGAACCCCCCAAACAAAACAAAACTGTCAGCAAGCAACAGTGTCCTTAAAGGTAGGATGGCATGAATAATGCTCGCTTCCTTCGGAGAATGTAGAATAGGTTGACCAGTTTGGACGATTCCATAGGAAGTGTTGGGCCATGGTGGCACATGCCTGTAACCTCAGTCTTAGGAGACTTTAAGGGAAGTTCCGGTACATAACTAGTTGAAGGCTAGCCTGGGTTAACTGGAAACCTACTTCACATTCTCGTCTCTCAAGACTTGGCAGAAGCTCTGTGCAAGGGCAAAATAAAAGTTAGTATGTGTTATCTTTGTGTGCTCTCTGGAGTCGGGCTTCTGCCAGGTGGGGCAGTTGCAGTTTCTGTGTCCACCAGCAGGTGGAGGCACAACCCCAAAAGAGTCCTTGATCGACTCCTTTCTCCCGGGCGCGTGGAAGGTTGGGCGGGACAGATCTGGGCGGTGACACTCATACTTTCCCTGATACATCAGGACTTGGGGCGAAGTCCCTGCATTTCCCTCAGTTCTCGGTGGTCGTTGGCACACGGAAAGGGCGGCCTTTGTCACCACGAGATAGGAGAGTTTTCGTTTCCATCCATATTGTGAAAGAATACGGTCTTCGGAGACATCCTGCTCGAAGCTGAGTAAATACTAAAGTTGGATTAGATAAAGGATTTCTCGAAGGAGTGAGAATCGGGACTCGGACGCTGGTGATAGACGGCTGTGGCTGGAGGTCCGTCGCAGCCAAGGCCGAGTGATGACTCTTGGATGGATGTCTACTCTCCCTAGTGCCCTTCGGCGAGGACCCGCAGTAGGTGCCTGCCCAGTGATGTGGTGCGCTGTAATTCCAGGTGCTACCAGCAGAGGGAGGCAGGGAGCCATCCTCTCCCTGCCCGCTTCCTCCAGCGCCAGCTAGCTCTCTTGGGGAACCTGCAGTCTGGACCTAGCCAGCCTGGGCAAGTTCCGACTTGTCAGGTGTCCCCCTTGTCCTACTCGCTTCTTACAGCGCTGAGGGATCCTCTTTCCCTGAACTCAGGGATGAGTGGCACTGGCTGCTCTAGTCCCAGCAGCTCTGGGACCGGGTAGGGCAGATGGGGTGCTCCTTGAACCCCTTATTACTCAGGCCTGGATGGACCCCAGGAAGTAGAGGGTTCCCACCCCATCCCGCCATCGCCAGTTCCCGCACTCTCCTGGGCAGGCTCCCAGAGACCCACAAAGGCTCTCAGATGGAGTTCTGAGCCATGTACTGCTGTGCCCTGGGACCTCGGCCTGCTGGCTCTAGGCACTGCAAGTCCCTGGCCCTCCCCTGTAGGGCTTTGTCCACTGTCCTGGCTCGGGCTGGCAGCAGCTGCTTGCTAGGGGAGGGGAGAGGAGGGGCAAACCTGGAGCCCCTGCAGCCTTCCTTCCTGGCTGCCCCATTTTGCTCCCCGCCTCTCACGGTTCTCCCAGAAAGGGCCTGTCGGGTGGAAAGGGTCTCTCCTCTTCCCCACACAGGTTCTAGGTAGTATTCTCATTTCCAGATGACACTCTGAGGTTCCAAGGACTCAGCCCAGCTTTTGTATCTCCCTTCGCAGGCTCTTGACATGTGGCTTCCCTCTTCTGGCCCTGTAGAGTCCTTGCCCTTGCAGGGACTGGTCGCTGGCCTCATATTCATTCTGTTTGGTTCCCATTGTAAGCTTCCTTGGCTGGTGGTAGATCTGGGGACTTAGAAAAGAGAGAAGCGACCTAACCCCATGGAGCAACTGTTCAAACAATGAGGAGGGGCACTTTGTGACTGTGAAGGCCCTGGAACCTGGAGGGGTGTCTCTCAGGTCTGGGGAAATCTCCGGAGAGGTCTCTTCCTGCAGCTGTTGAAGTGTCTCCCACCCAAAGGGCAGGACCCATCACCCCTTGTTTTTTTTTTTTTTTTTTTTTTTTTTTTTGTATATGCTTGCTTTTGTTTCAAATCCCTTTTAGCATTTACAAGAGAGGGTGCACAAGGATGCTGGCGTGGCTGATGTGGACAGGTCAGAGAGGAGCTGGGACAGAAACAGTAGAGGACTCCGGAGGCCATGTGAAGATGTGAAGGTGGCATTGAGTCCCAGAGACTCCCTGCATGAGTGTGAGCAGGAGAGTGTGGGGTCTTTCCGTAGCCACCCCCATAGCTGCAGGGCTTGAACGCTTGGAGTGTGGGGTGGAACCAGTTGTAAGGACGCCGTAACAGTCAGGGAAGAGAAGGTGGCTGGGCTAGGATGGGTGGCAGTGGGACTGACCAAAGGGGTTAACTTGGGACATATGTGGCGTGTCTCAGACTGTCCGGACATTGGATGTAGTGGAGAGGAAGGCAAAGATGGCTTTCAGGGTTAGACTGGGTAGGTGGAGGAGTGGGAAGAGAGCTGGGGGCTCCGCTGGGCTGAGTTAAGGCAGGAAGGAACCTCAGCCAGGGCTGGTGTCTAGGTCTGACCTGGGGGCCATGTGCTGGCACTCACTGCATTTAGCTTGGTTTTGAAGCTAGTTGGATCTCAGAGTGTAGAGAGTGGGGGACGGGAGGGAGGCCAAGCACCCAAGAACCGAGAGAGAGAAGGCGGAGGGACCAAGGGTCATGGCTAGGGAAGTCCTGGGAGGAAAGCGGCATCCTTGTATGCTCAATATAATTGTATGTCCCTCAAGACAGCATCAAACACTTCAGAATAAAGAAGTCTGCATACTGAATAAGGGCTTGGCATTGCCACGAGGCCCAGGCTACAGCACCTTTATATATGATTTTGGGGGGCCTGGCTAAGTGGGCATGCCTACTGCATCTACTTGGGGGTGCAAGAAATGTTGTTTTTCCCTGGCATCTGTGGCCTTGTGCCAGGCTCACAGCATGGTGAGAAGAGGGTGGGTGATTCCAGCTCCTCGGGGGGTCTGCAAGCTCAGGTGCCCATGTGCAACACCCACCCTGCATATCCGTAACTGGGAGCTGTGCTGGTGATCCTCGGAGATGGTGATCCTCGGGGATGGTGATCCTCGGGAATGGTGATCCTCGGGGATGGTGATCCTCGGGGATGGTGATCCTCGGGGATGGCGTCATGGATTGCGTGAGGGCAGAGGAGCTGAGATCTGGGCTAGACTCTGTTAATGTCGATGGCCATCTTGGCAGAATCTAGACTTGCCTAGGAGACAAAGCTCAGGGTGTGTTGGTGAGGGAGTTTCTAGATGGGGTTAGCAGAGGTGGAAGACCCACCCAAATGTGGCTAACACCATCCATGGGCTGGGGTCCTGAACTGGGGGTGGGGAGGATAAAGAGAACGGGGCACCGGCGCTGTCTTTCCAATGCCATCAGCAGCCTTGAGTTCCTGCCAGCGAGCCTTTGCCCACAACTGTGAGCCCAAACCAGCCCTTCCTTCCCCTAAGCTGCTGCTGTCAGGTGTCTGGGGAAAGTAGCCTGAGAAGTCCTCAAGAGAGGGACTGGAGACAGCTGTCAGGGACACTCAAGGAGGCCCCATGTGCTGTGGACAGGAATGGACCTGGCTGTGGGAGGGCGCATGACAGCATATGCCCCTCCCTCCCTGCCATTCCTCCCAGCTCTGTGTATGGACGCTGGGGATGCTTACCTGGGCAAGCTTAACCTGATCTTACAGGGCTCAGTCCACGGGAGACAAGAAGTCAGGAGCCAGTTCCACGAGGGCCTCAGGCATGCTCTGAGTCTAGACAAGCGTTCTAACCACTGGGCTACATCTCCAGTCCAGCAAGTCATTCTAACCAGTAGAAGAGCCACGGCCCACTGAGCAGACACACGTGCCAGCTCCGTGTGGACAAGCCCCCACTTCACCCGTCAAGTCTACGCCATCTGTGTGGGGCAGATGGAGTGGGAACCCAGAAGAGTGGTCGGTCCAGCCATGACCTGAGAGGGTGCGCAGTAAGGAATGGCTGGTGCCTCTACCTCCTCCTGAGCTCCAGCCACGGCCACCCTCCTCACCTGCAGGACAGGTCCCCCTCCTTCCAAGAGGATCTGAGGTTCCTGCATGATGTCTCAGGGCTGGAGGAGGTGAAAGGTTGAGCACTAACCCTCTCTCAACTGCCTGGTTTCTTAGATTTCCTGAAACCCGGGGCAGATGAGGTCTGCTCTTGGAGCATCAGTGTTTTTATCTGTAAAATGGGTTGTTGGATTGTTTTGAGTCAAGTAGGACACAGGAAAAGCATTAGAGGAGACTGTGGGTTTGGTGACCAGAACCGGGAAGCTGAAGAAGAGGGACAGAGGTACAAAGTGGCCTCCTGTGGTAGCCCCTGCTCCCCCTCCCCAAGGACTGGGCCTTCTCACCCTTCTCTTCTCCAGCCCCTAGGGTTTGGAGCCCCTTAGCATCTCTCTGAGAGGTAGGGTCTTGCGCTATAGGAGATTTACAGCCAAGCCTTAGTGTGGAGTCCAGGAAGTCTGGTCAAACTCCTCCAGGGAGCTGCAGTCCTGAGGTGGGGGTGCAGGCCATGACTGCCAAGCAGGAGGAGAGGTTAGGGGCCGTACTTCTGTATCCCAGAGTGCTGCCTCTCCTCACTCTTACCAGCGTAGGGTGGCCCTGTCTCAACTCCCATCTACCCAGGGCCTCTCTCTTTTGTCTCTGCTCTTCTGCCCCTTCCAGCACTGTCATCAATTCCTCCTGTCACTCCCAAGTCTATCTGTACCTCTGGGTGCCTGTCTCTCTCTCTCTCTGACTCTCTCTACTTTGCTCCCTAAACTCCAAGGAGAGATCTCCCAGGATGAAAATGGGGATTCTGGGGTGGGGGCAAGGCCCGTCCCTCCCCATCAGGGGCTAGGACAGTTGGGACAGAGAGTGGTTGTGTGGGCCAGAGGTTCGAGGACAGAGGCTGGGCTGGGCTAGGAGGGGGGCGGAACCTCGTGGAACTCCCCTCCCCCACTTTCTTAAAGGGTCCAGCGAGGGGCCGGTGCGGGACAGAGGTGGCCGCATCCTGTGGGTGGGCGCCCCACGCAAGGTCGCGCGCTCGTGGCCAGGTGCCGCGCGGGTGGGCCCTCCTGGTGGCCAAGGTCCCCCTCAGGGCTGCGCGCGCGCCGGCAGCCCCTCCACTCCCCCTCCGCCCTTCCCGTCCTTCCCGCTCCTCCCTCCCTCCCTCCTTCGCTGCTCTGTTCCCTCCCTCCTGCAGTCCGTCCCCTCCTTCTCTGCCCAGCCTCTCCACAGCCGAGGCTCCAACACCTGAAGGGACAGAAGCGGACGCGGGGAGCTCCAACAGGCGGCGGCAAGGGACCGCGGGTCCAGGGGTGGCTTCCGCATGGCCCCGCCGTGAGAGGGGACCCAGCTGTTGGGACCTGAGCGGTGAGTGGGGCCACGGACCAACTGCGTCCCCAAGGCCTGCGTGCTCCGGGACCCCGCCCCTCTCCTCAGGAGGCCGGCTAGATACTAGGAAGGGATTTAGGGTGTGTGTGTGGGGGGGAAGAGGAAAGCAGGCTGGGTGGCGGGAGCCGCCCTCCGCCCTTTTTGCCCGCTAGGGTCCTCTAACAAAGCTACATTTCGAGATCAATTCTGTGGTGGCTGGAGCATCCAAAGGATGCGGTTGTCATGGAGATGGGGCAGGGAGAGGAAGCCCAAGATGGTCAGGACTGGGCCAGGGAGTGGGGGCGCCGCCAAAGAGCCCCAGTCCCGCCTGCAGGGAGGACGGAGCTGCCGGCCCAATTGTCTCCTGGGCTCTGCCTCCCGGTCCCCTCCCCCTTTTGTATAATCAGTGTTAGCGTGTGCGTTGGTGGGGTGCCAGTGTCAGTTTGGTGGTCTGCGGTTGGGGTGTTGTGTACTGGGGCCTGCCACAGCTACCTCCACAACGGAACATCTTTGACGATTTATTTCTCTTTCCAGTTTCCCAACTTTGACAGGCAGGCCTGCTGCCAGGCCTTTCTCTCTCAAGAGCAGGGGTTCGCTTGGGGGCGTGGCAGGCAGTAGGCAAGGCCAGGCCTCACACGGAATGGCTATAGTAGCATTGAGAGGAGGGGTCCTTGGAACCTGAAGCTGGGTCTGGGTGGGGCATGGAATCCAGATGTGGGTACCACCGTATCCAGCTGGCTCTCTTCTAGACTCTTGTTCCTGGAGGATCTGGGACTCTCTGAAATAAGAACCGGGGCATTGTTTCTACACAAGACCTTGGGCCCACTGCCCACTGTCCACCCCTTTGTCTTAGGCCCATCTTGCCGGGTCCAGACAGAGATCCGGGGGCAGATGCAACAGTTAAAATGCAAGAGGGCATCAGACTCCTCCTGGTGGCTCAGGACAAGCCTAGCTGAGGTGACCAAGACCGGGCAGCCTGCTCTGGGGTTGCTGCTGTAGGAGGGTGGGCCTGGGGGTAGCATTAGGATTTCTCTAGTCTCCTCCAGACCCTGAAAACAAGAGCTGCCTTCTGAACACCACTGAGTTAGCTTGAGGGATAGCAGGCACGGAGCGTAGGACCCCCTCTAAGTCTACCCTCACCCTTGAGCAGATGCCTTCCTCCCAGGGAAGCTGCAAGATCTGTGGCCAGGGGTCTAGGAATCAGGACAATGAGCCAGTCACTCTTCTGGTTCACTCAGGGGTCTGGAGGAAGAGAATTGTTCCCCCAAAGCCGTTTCTCCCGCTGCATGGAGCTAGGTAGTGGGTTCTGAGTAGGGCTCCTCCAGCCGTTGATCCTGGGGAATAAGAGAAGCCCCTATAGGCATGGCTGAGCCTTCGGGGGGGGGGGTGAGTAGACAGCTGTGACCCAGCTGAAGGCAGAGGAATGACAGGTGTTCTTAGAGGCCTCTTCAGCTGGTGCCTCCTGTAGGGTTGAGGTCTCAATGCCCAGGTGATTTGTCCCTGGAGCTCTGAGTTGCCTTGTGCCAGACTAAGGGGTCTCCTTCCTGCAGGCTTGCACTGTCTGCGTATTACCAGGAAGGGGACAGATATCCCAAGCAGATCTAGGGTCCTTCCTCAAAGGAGAGAGAAAGATAGTTGGGATGACTTCCTGCTCTCCGTGAGCCCGAGAGACAGGGAATGTCACTGCCCTGCTTCCCTTGATGGAGCAGAGCTGCTGTGTGGGGTATCCCCCGACACCTGTGAGTCTTTGGAGGGAGGCACCATTATTGCCCCCTTTCTGGTAGAGAGATCTGGTAGAGAGGGCAATTGTCTGCTCCATGTATCTTGTGGAGTGAGGACTACATCTGGGAGGACTTTCTGAGGCTCAGATCTGTGTCCCCAGCTACAGCCCAGGGCAGAGGTGAGCCTGAGAGCATTCCAGTCTGCACGGGTGTGACCTTGGGGGATACCGAAGCGCTACACTGGGGTCTCCTCGGCAGGTGAGGTGAAGGCATTTTCCTCTGGGCAGCCTGCAGACTGAAGCTACCTCTCTTAGACGATGCTCTGGACCTCCTCTGCCAGATGGTCTTTTCCAGGAAAATCTGTTTTGAGAAGCATCTTGTGTCTGGGCTTCCATATTTAGCCTGCCTCCTTATACGGGAGGATATACTCAGACTGTCACCCCTCAAGGGATGTTTGGGGGTGGGGTGAGTCCAGGGCGACACTTGGCTTCTTGTCTCAGCTTAGCCAAGATTGGAGGTCCTGCCATGGCTGTGATATGTCCGACTGGTCTCTCTGGGGTCTGGAGGTCCTGCCCTGGCTGTGATATGTCCGACTGGTCTCTCTGGGGTCTGGAGGTCCTGCCCTGGCTGTGATATGTCCGACTGGTCTCTCTGGGGTCTGGTCGCATCCTGAGAGCCCTGTTCTCCCCGAGCTTGGCGCACAGTAGAGTCAGGCTCACTGTGGGTGGTGAATCCTCCTGAGTTGTGCCTGCGTGTTTGGGTGACTGGTATTCAGGTCAAGGCAAGCCTAGGGCCCAGTTTGCTTCAAGGCTGTGGGTTGCTGCGAGTAGCAGCACCCTTTCCTTGCCTCCTGCTCAGAGCCCCAGTTTGCCTCTTTGGGGTCTTGTCCTGAACCCCTTTCATTCTCCTGTCTCATTCCACATAAACCCACATAAACCCACACCCCCTTCATCCAGAGGCCTGGATTTGCCAGGGCCAGCATCTGGCCACCCTTCTTCCTCCCTTTGCTCCCTCGTTTGAAAGTTGAAGGCTTTATAACATGTCACCTCAAATTAAATTCCCTGAGTCAAGGATGCTTTCCCCCTGCAAAACAGTTATACTATTATCATACCTGAAAAACTTAGTAATGATTCAGTTTGCCTCATAGTCAGCCTCTGTTCAAGTTTCTCTAGCGGTTCTAGTAACATCTTTTGTAAGTATTTATTATAGCTCTTTCTTGTTTGTTTGTTTGTTTGGTTTGGTTTGGTTTTTGAGACAGGGTCTCTCTCTCTCTAGTCCTGGCTGTCCTGGATCTTGCCATGTAGATCAGGCTGGCTTCAAACTCACAGAGATCTGCCTGTCTCTGCCTCCTGAATGCTAGGATTAGAGGTGTGCACCACCACACCTGGCTATAATTTTTTTGGCCAAGGAGCATCTGCTATATTTAGTTATATTTTAGCGTGTACTATATTTGTTATGTTTTAGCTCAGGATTAATCCTGCTTTTTCCCCTTCCATTTTTGAACTAGGGGTCTTATGTGGCCCAGGCATCATGATCTCAAACTCACTGTGTAGCACTGAGGAAGACTACGAACTCCTGGTCCCCTTGCCTTCACATCCCCCCCCCCATAGGGTTTCTCTGTGTAGCTTTGGAGCCTGTCCTGGAACTAGCTCTGTAGACTAGTGAACTCACAGAGATCTCCTGCTTCTGCTTCCCAAGTGCTGGGATTAAAGGCATGCACCACCACCACCTGATGATTCCACATTCTAAATGCTGGGATTTCAAGCATGCTCCACCATGTTCAGCTGCTAATTACCTGACTTCAAAAGTTTTTTTTTTTTTTTTTTTTTTGAGACAGGGTTTCTCTGTGAGTTTTTTTTTTTCTTATACTGTTCTTATGACCTTATCAATTTTGGAGTTGTGTGGAATCCCATATTCTGGTTTGTCTTCTTGCTTGCTGCTGATCAGATTCACATGTTAAATATCCGTGGACAAAGCCCATACGTGATGTCCTGTCCTCAGTGTCACACCAGAGGGTAAACCTCACAACAGAGAGTGTTGTGTGAGCCGCTTGCCTGATTCCTTACTCTCTTTTGTCTATGTCCAGAACTCCATCCACTTGGGCATCCCTGCGGCAGGGATGTACAGCTTTGTTCCATCAGAACAGATCAAACCCGATACAGACTGGATCGCTCTCCAAGTTTACCGCCTCTGGGTGGAGGCAGGTGCTGCTCACGGGGTGGGGAGGTGGTAGTGAAGGGTGTGCCGGGAGTGGCGAGAAGATGGGAGTAAGGTGGAGAGACTGGAGCACTGTGGAGAGTGAGGACTGACGCCCCAGGCACTGGGAGCCCCTGAGGGATTTTACAGAGGTGAGTGATGGGGTCATTTTTTGTGCACCGGAAGCTTCTCTGAGGCAGAATAGGATTGGCTGGGTAGTATGTTAGTTGAAAGCCTATTTAGGAGGCCGTGATGTGGCCCAGCACCAGATTCTTGGAAACTGTAGTGCTTCTGGAGTAATGTTTCTCATGGGTCGTGTGCCTGGCCTACCGGGGTAGGGGTCTGGGGAAAGGGATGTAAGGAGAGCTCAGAGGCAGAGGGGCAGCGTCAGTGTGAGGCCAGAAGCAGGGGTGACCAGGGAGCTGTTGCTTGTGACTTGGGAAGGGTCACGGTGGATGGGGGTAGATGGAGGAAGTGGATGGGAGACACCACTTCTCAAGATTCTGAAGCTTCTTTTGTGGTAAGGGTACAGGAAGGCCACACACAACCTGCCGCAGCCGTGAGTGGTGAGCATCCGGGCACCAGCTGGGGTACTTGAGCAGGGGAGTAGCCAGCGTATAGGCAGCTGCCCTTGCAGGAGTCAGGAGACTCTCTTCCTCCCAGAATTCTGTTCCCCACCTCATGCTACTTTATCAGACTCCATTGAAGCTCTCCCTAGTGATACCCAGCGCTTGGCTCCCTCCAGCCTGAGGAAAACCACAGTCTGTCCCCTCAGCTCTCACAGTTTGTCCAACCCACAAATTCAGATGAGTCTGCAGCTGTCTGGCATTCGGTCATGGCCCAGAGCCCACTGCCTCCTCTTCTGCTCAACACTTCCTTGTTGGCCCTCAGCCAGAGTCTTAGGGTTTCTTTTTCTGTAATGAAGCACCATGACCAAAAAGAAAGTTGGGGAGGAGAGGGTTTATTTGGCTTACATGTCTACTGTTCATCACTGAAGGAAGTTAGGACAGGAACTCAAACAGGGTAGGACCTGGAGGCAGCAGCTGGTGTAGAGACCATGGAGGGATACTGCTTACTGACTTGCTCTCCATGGCTTGCTCAGCCTTTTCTTTCTTTCTTTCTTTCTTTCTTTCTTTCTTTCTTCCTTCCTTCCTTCCTTTCTTTCTTTCTTTCTTCCTTTCTGTCTCTTTCTTTCTT
>NC_022020.1:24496615-24524678 GCF_000317375.1 Microtus ochrogaster
CCTTTCTTTCTTTCTTCCTTTCTGTCTCTTTCTTTCTTTCTTCCTTCCTCTCTTCCTTTCTTTCTTTCTTTCTTTCTCTCTTTTTTCCCCAAGACAGGGTTTTTCAGTATCTTTGGAGCCTGTCCTGGAACTCCCTCTGTAGACCAGCCTGGCCTCAAACTCAGAGATTTGCCTGTCTTTGCCTCCTGAGTGCTGGGATTAAAGGTATGTGCCACTACAGTTCAGTGCTCAGCTTGCCTTTTCTTTTTTTTGAGACAGGGTTTCTCTGTGTTGCTTTGGAGCCTGTCCTGGAAGCTCTTGTAGACCAGGCTAGCCTCGAATGCACAGAGATCCACCTTCCTCTGCCTCCTGAGTGCTGGGATTAAAGGCATGAGCAGCTTGATTCCTTATAGAACCCAGGACCACCAGCCCACAGATGGCACCACTTACCATGGGCTGAGTCCCCCCTATCAATCACTAATTAGGAAAATACCCTACAGCTGGATTTTATGGATGCATTTTCTCAGCTGAGGCTGAGGCTTCCTCTTCAGATAACTCTAGCTTGTGTCAGGTTGACATAAAACTACCCAGCACACTTGGGTTCTCCTTGCCCACATTCCTTTCAGCCAAAGCCATTGAAAAAACAGAAACAGAAGTCCCAGCTTCCTCAGTTGCCTGGACCAAGTTCACCCATCCTCCTGTTTCTGCACCTCTGCCCTGCCTTCCTCCTGCCACTGTGGGCCAGGGCCACGTGTCCCTCTCCTGCCCAAGGCTACCCTTGGCCCGTGTACCAGACCTTATCGCCTCTTGCCTGCTTGAAGACACTGTTTGTCAAGTGTCCCTTCTGCAGCATAGTTCCCTTCTCTGTAAGGGTCATTTCATCAGGAGGCGCCCTGCTATTTCTTCTGGAAAGATTGTTCTTTTGTTGTCTCCAGCCAGGGCCATTGCATCACTTCTCCCTCTAGCAAAGGCTGCCTGGACTCTGCATCCTCTCCTCACGCTCTCCCAGACTCTACTCAGTTGTGAGGTCCCCACTGCCTTCCCTCACTGCTTTTCTCAAGGTCACCAGTGGCCTCCACCTTGGTACAGCTGAGCCAGCTTCCCATCCTTGCCTGCAACACCCCACATCCTGTCTCCTTCCTTGAGCTGCTTTCTTGGCTTCTCCTGTTTGCTTCCTATTTCATGTGTTGCTGCTGGCTCCCTTCTTCTCCCTAGAAATGGGAGAGTTCCAGAGGAGCACTCAAGGGGAGCACTCCAGGGGAGCACTCCAGGACTCAATCCTTGCACAGCTGCCTGGCCAGGACTTTACATTGATTTCACCTACTGTTGCAGTTTTGAGTGCCTGCCACCTGTGCCTTGCTGGCCCCACATCCACCTGTGTGTTCATGCCCCCAGCCTTACTTCCCCTGTAAACTTCAGGGGCTTGCTCTTCACTTCAGCTTTCATGCCAACAGGATGCCTGTACCTCAGCTCCTCCAACATGAGACTGCCGTCTTCCTTCCAGGCCTGTCCCACTCATCCCTCCCCTTCAGGGGTGCCACCTCCATCCTTCTGGATGCTCAGGGTCTTGACTCCGCTGTGTTTCTCCTGTTGAGGCTTTGCCAAGTCAAGGTGTCCTGTCTATGGGCCAGAGGTGAGAGAAGAGGCAGCTGTGGACTGCCTAGCATAGCCCTGCCACCTTCTTTCTGCAGCATTGGCATTGTGCTCTTTCCTTTCCTAGGTCACAACCTTTGTCAGATCCAAGCTGAAACAGGACCAGGACAGGTCAGGGAAGTGGGAGGAGGATGGGGAGGAGAGGATTGGTGGGGGAGGATTAAGAGACATTAGGCAGTTAGGGTCTTTGGTAGGTGGGGAAATCCACATGGAAGAAGGTTGGAAAGAGAGGGGTTCCCTGGGAGCCACTAAGGAGCATGAGCACCTGAAATGGGCCGGAAGTAGAGGGGCAACTCTGGGTTCACCTTCTTGGTATTGAAGGAGGCTGAGATCGCTGACAGGCACTGCGCCCCTGCAATAGGCAGTCTTCCTCTATGTGCCCTGCAGCACAGAGCCATCTGATGCAGCACACAGAATGGATCAGATGCCCCAGGTACCTTCTGAAGCTGAAGCAAGGCAGAGCAGTGGGCAGGTGGCAACAGCCTGGCTCTTTGTGTGTCCGGATAGTGAAGGTCTTACCCCGCAGGGAGGTCAGCTGGGGGCGGGTGGAGTTCCCTGCCCTAGCTGACTTGGGGTTTGAAGGCGGAGACTGTGGATTTCATTAATGTTAAGATTTCTCTAAAGAGTCACACTGATGTATGCAAATTTTAAGCAAATAAGGGTGCTAGTTGTCTGGGGGCTGTCGGGAGAGAGAAAACTAGGGAATGTCAAGAATGACCTTTGTGGAGAGGCCCTGAAAGTCCCAGTGGGCACACACAGATGCAAATGTGCACTCATCCCTGGGGCCTCTTCCTGCTCACAGGAGACCACAGAGAGGCCCCCTGGACCTCCACAGCCCACAGGAGGTTGGTCTCCTAGCGGACAGAATGGGTGGGGCTTGTTAACAGCTCCAAGCCTCCCTACCTGAAGGGGACAGTCACTGGAAACCCAGATTTTTGGCTCTTCCTTATCCCCTTGTGTGGTTCATGCGCCTTGAGATGGAGGTAGCTATGAGCTGGCTTTGGGTGGCGGTGCTGGTATGGCTAAGTCTTAGGAGTTTGCCTAAGGGTGGGGGTTACTTCTCTGCCCACCCCACTGGTTCCACAGGGGTCATTCTTTGTCCCCTCCCTGAGGCTGAGCCTCTGAAGCTCTTGCCTCGGTACCTGCTCTGACAGTTGCCAAGGACAATGCTCTCTGAGGCTGAATGGCCTGTGCTCTTCCGAGTCCTCCACCCAGGGCATGGGCAGCCAGCTGGTTCCCCTGCAGACCTGAGAAGCTTCTGGAAGGAAGTAGATGAGGCCCTTCCCTGGATGCAGCCCCCACCCCATTTCCTTCATCACCTTGTGAAATAGGAGTGGCTAGTTTGTCTCGTTTTGTGGATGGCCTGGAGGCTTAGGAAGGTGAGTGACCTTCCTGAGGTTACAGGGCTTATGGGGAGCAGAGGTGGTCCCAAGGGTGCTCCTGGGTGGTCATGTTCCCCGTATAATCTGGGTTCCTCCTGCCCTGGGGAGTAGGATGGTGAAGTACTTAGGTGACCCAACTTGGGAAGGCTCCTGTATCTCTTGGATGACAGGGTGAGTCCGATCTTCTGACCTTGTGACTGGCAGAGGCAGAGACAGAGAAGGAGATGTGTGGTCTAGGGATACCCCCCAGAAATCCCCTCACACTTGCCTACTGTCCATGCTGTCAGGGGTTTGATAGATTCCCGTGGAGCCCTGGAAGTGCTGGGATGTGGGCCAGTTTGAGCCCCAGGCTGGTGAGGGGCAGAGCTGACCAGGGTCTGTTCTCAGCATTTGCTATATGCCAGCCAGCATTTTACACTGATTGTCATGCTTGGTGTCCTTGTATGTACATGTATGTGTTGCGTTTCTGTAAGAACCCAGCCGTGTGCTAATAATTCTGTAAGCTGGAGAGTCCATCAGTCAGTACAGTAGGATTTGTGGGGAGGAGGGCATTGGGGCTGATGGGAGGGCTCAGGGTGGGTCCCAGGGGGTAGATAGTAGGTCTATAAATTAGAATATTCCCTTTTTTTTTAAAGATTTATTTATTTATTACATCCATGTATGCCCTCAGGCCAGAAGAGGGCACCAGATGGTTGTGAGCCACCATGTGGTTGCTGGGAATTGAACTCAGGACCTCTGGAAGAACAGTCAGTGCTCTTAACCTCTGAGCCATCTCTCCAGCCCAACATTCCCTTTCTTTGCCAGGGAACTCTGGTGGAGTCTATGGGCAGGGGTCTGAGGTGGAAGGTTCTTGGGGTCTGGACAAGTTGGAGTTGAAGCTTGCCTGGACCCAGCACTTCCAGAACTCCACAAGAATCCACCATGCCCCTGACAGTATGGGCAGTAGGCACCTGTGAGGGGGAACTCTGGGTGGGCTGTGTGTGGGCTTCAGGGGTCTGTGACCCTCCCCAAACACACTGTTGTATAAGTACCACAGCTGATGGACGGTACCCATGGAGCATCCACCACATCCCAGACAGACTCTGAGTACTTTGCACAGGTGAGATTCCATCTGGGGTGGGCTTCCAACCCCATCAGGTGCTGAGCAAGGTCCTCAGCTTGGGAGCGTTTGGAATCTGATGCACGTGGGGAGGGAAGCCAGCGGTTCCTCTACCGGAGCTCCCCGGCACACTGGAGGCAAATCCAGAGAGCTTCCAGCTCTCATCCTTGGGACAGCTGTGGCCTCAACACCTCTACAGAACGTCCTCAGACCTTTCTGCATTCCTGGCCTGGGCTCAACACCCCAGAGACTTAGATTCTGCCTGTCCTGGGTAGTTCTCAGCCTCCTGGCACCTGTCATGGCTCTGCTTTATGCCCCATTTCCACCAGGTGGCCTATTCTCCCTCCACCAAGCCATCTGCTGTCACTGTGCGCAGCTATGGTTAGCAAAGGTGCCTCTCCTCCCCATTATCACCCCATCCTTAGTTCTGGGTTGTCCCTTTCCTGTCTCCAGACTCCACAGGTGGAAGGATTTCTAGCCTGGGTGTCCAGTAATGTACGTCTAGCTGTCCTTGACTTTGTCCTTAGGTTTGAAGGCTTCTCATTCTACCTTGACATCCAGAGGAACTGTCTCCTTCCCTCTATGTGTGGGTCTGAGTATGTATGCACACGTGTACGAACTCACAAATGCCTGCTATGCACAGCTAAGTATACAGCGGTCTCAAGGAGCAAGCCAGCCTGGAACCTGCCTGCCGGAAATACCTCTACACTGTCCTGGTGCTTCCCACAGCTTCTGGCTTGTGCCCCAGCATGGGGAGGACTATAGAATTGCCTAACCCTGTAGCAGCCTTACTCTGAGCGTGTTCCTCAGTGTTGCTAGGCTCTGCCAAAAGGGAGAGGATAATAATCCAAATTACTCAGCCAAAAATATTTATAAAGCACCGTATGTGCTGGGCATGGCCCGGGCTCTGGTCTACTGAGCCCATGACAGGTCCCTGCCCTGAGTAGACTCACAGCCTAGTGTCAGGGAGGTGGCCAGAAAATAAACATACAGGGGGTTTGGGGAAGTTGCAGAGATGGCTCTCAGTCAAGTGATTGGTGAGCAAGACTGAGGACCCCAGCTTGGATCTCCAACATTGATATAAAAAGCTGGGTGTATCCTGGTAGTCATGATACACGCCTTTAATCCCAGCACTTGGGAGGCAGAGGCAGGTGAATCTCTGAGTTTGAGGCCAGCCTGGTCTACAGAGAGAGTTCCAGGACAGTCAGGACTATGCAGAGAAACCCTGTCTTGACAAACCCAAACTAAAACCAAATAGCACTACCACCAAACCTAATCCTCCCCCAAAAGCTAGGTGTAGCTCCAGTAGCCCCTGCTGGGGAGGCTGAGACAGGAACCCTGGGGCTCACTGGTCAGCTAGTCTAAGTTCAGTGAGAGACTCTGCCTCAAAATAAGATGGAGAACAATTGAAGAAGACACCCATGCTGACCTCTGGCTTCCACATACACATGCATACACACACATGCACACACACACACACACGTGAACCTGCATATACATGTGCGTGCACACGCATACAGATATACCCCCCCACACACACCAGAAACTTAATTAATCAGAAAAGAAGAGTTTCTATTTTCCTTGACACTCCAAAGCTCAGTGAAGTGTGACTGGGTAGTCAGACAGGGCAGGTAGGTGGAGGAGCTTTGGAGTAAATCTTGATTGGCAGGAAAGATAGTCACCGAATGATCCAGGGGAGCGACATTTTAGGCCAAGGGTACAGCTGGTGCAAAGGCCCTGAGGTGGGAATGAGCTTGGGGAGCAGAAAGAGGCCAGTGTGGCTGGGGAGGAGGCAGCAGAGTGAGCTCAGGCAGGGTCTTTTTAGGCGACGCCGGGAGACCGGGTTTTCATTTAAGGGAGATAGGATTTGCTGGAGGGTTAGGAAGGAGGGAGGCATGCTGTGTTATTTATTTTTGCAGCATCCTCCAGCTGCCATCAGGGAAATGGGGAAGGGGACAGGGTTATCTGAGGAGCAGTTGACATCCGGAAAGTGTGTGGCTCTCCAGTCACTCCTGGCCCAGCCGGCTTCTACTATCATGATGGTCTCCATCTTCACTGGTGCTGAAAGGCCACTGAGCCCAAGGTCATTCCAAGGGCTGTGGGTAGTGAAAGACTCCTGGAAAGGGGCTTGGATCAGGCTGAGGGCAGGCCACAGCGGGTCTTGAGTGCTGCCAGCTCGTCATTTGCAGGCGTCTCCCTGAGACAGATGCTCAGTGGCCCAGCTCCTCCTCTCTGCTCATGCCAGCAGGGCTGGAGGCAGGAGGAGCCATTGTTTTGGGCTGACTCTCTTGGCTGAGGTTCTGGGTCCTTGATTTCATGGGAGGGTTCAGCCTGCACACCTCATCTTTCTATCTGCAGAGGGAGCCTGCCCCCGATCTCAAGCCTCTCCTGTGCTGGAGAGCTGAGCTCAGCTGCTGCTAGCCCTGGGGACTTTGCTGTTCTGTGACTAGCCCCCACTTAGCACTCATGACCTTAGTGTCACCTCTCTGCTCTGGCTTCCCACAGGCGAGAGTGAGTCCCTGGTCACATCATGGTTCAGAGTGAGGACCTGGAACATTGTTTCACACCTTTTGCCTTGAAACATCCCCTCTGTGTATCCCTCCCAAGACTCAACTATTTGGGCTCTCCTGGCCCCCAGCCTAGGCAAGCATTCTGGGCCCCTTGCCTAGAGTAGAGCTCAATGCCGCCCCTTGTCTGTTCAGCCCTGGAACTGAGGGCACGGGCCAGTGCCCAGTGCTGGCAGAAACTCCATCCTACTTGAAGCTTCAAGGGGACATGGCAAGGCAGATAGGTCTAGGATAACCTGAAGCAGTTGCTAGTAAGGTTACCTAAGAAGTCCTTGATTTGTCCATACTCCTAGCTTTGGTCTTCTGTGGCTTGAACATCAGGTGGAGCCACTTACACCCTCAAGTGGCTTCAGGAAGGTCAGACAGAACCTTAGCCAGAGGGGCTCCCTGCCCTGCTGGGCTCCACCTCTGTGCCTGGGTGCAGGAGTTTGAGACATCTGGCAGGATAGGGGGCTCGATCCCTGCTGCCCTGGGTTGGTGAGGTAGTGCGGGACTGGAACCCAGGCAGCAGGCAACTGCCCCACTCCCTCTCTTCCCTTCTATGTTCCCCTTGGAGTCTCAGTTGAAGAGGTGACCTCCTGCCCTCCTCTGGGTGAGCCACTGGAGGGAACCAGTAGAAATAGCAACAGCGGCAGCAGGGATGTAGGACAGACTAGAACTCTCTTACTCAGCACTGAGCCCCGAGGGTCCCTGGTGTTCCAGCATCGGGGCCAGATAGCTTAGAGCTTGGTTTGAAGGTGTTTTAAATCTGTGGGCTTTGTGTGTGTGTTTGTATATATGTGTGTATTTGTGTGTGTATGTTTGTACATACATGTGTATGTGTGTGTTTGTGTGCGTGTAAAATCTGAATTTAGAACTCTAGGTAGGGGGCTGGAGAGATGGCTCAGTGGTTTAGAGCACCGTCTGCTCTTCCAGAGGTCCTGAGTTCAATTCCCAGCAACCATTTGTAATGAGATCTGGCGCCCTCCTCTGGCGTGTGGGCATACATGGAGGCAGAATGTTGTATACATAATAAATAAATAAATCTTAAAAAAAAAAAGAACTCTAGGTAGTCTATGTAGAGAGGCCCTGAATCAGAAAAACCAAAAAATATCCAAACTCTAGATAGTAACAATGGGCTGGGCGGAGGCCACAGATCCCTCTCTTTCCAGTCATCTTCTAGGCAGTGTTTGAAAACCCAGGGTTAATCTTAACTGGCTTATACTAGCTGAGTTCCCCTCAAAGGCCCGATCCCCAGAGCTCGGAACTCATTTTCCTCTGTGGGCTCACATAAGTGCAAAGTCCTCCTGGAATTGACCTCTGTTTCCTGCAGGCCTGACCCAGTGACCTGAGGCAGGCCTGGCAGGCTGAGTCCCCAGGTGAGACACAGGATCAGGCAGACACCAGGGTTCATGCTCTTATCTCCCCTCTGCAGCTCGTTCCGCTGCCGCCCAGAAAGCTGGCCCCTCCCACTCCCCTCCAGTTCCTCCCTCTCCTCCTCCAGCCACCCCCCCTCTCCTCCAGCCCCTACCTCTCCTCCTCCAGCCTCTCCCGAGCCCAGATAGACCTCTCCAGAAGAGAGCAGGCTCTTGAGGGTCATCAAGGCTCCCAACTGGAGCAGGGAAGTAACTCAAACCAGAAACAGGAAAGGTCCCGACACCTCCTCCGCGGCTTTCCAGGGTGCTGTGGCGGGACTGGCTGGAGCCTCTGGGGGAGGTCACTTGGGAGGGTAGCCTAGACTACAGGGGGCAGAGGTAGAGGGGAGAGAATGGGCGAGTGAGGCCACAGCCCATTGCACATGGCTTCTGCCTTCCTAGCTAGGATGACATTGGGCTGGAAGCCTCTGGAGGGTGGGCAGAACAGAGTGTGGCTCTTCCTGCTTTGCTTTCCCCAGGGTGCTTCTCAGAGGTCTTCCTTGAGTTCTTCCTTAAGACTTGACAAACTCCTGTGGGGGCCCTCACGAAGAAGGGAGCCCCGGACCCCTTCTTCCTTTCTTCTGCCGTTGCCAGATGTTCGCGCTTGGACTCAGTGCAGCCTTGCACCAGCCCAGCACCCTGGACAGCGGCTCCCGGTGGTCCGGTCCCCCCCTCCCCCCCTAACCCGTGTGGCTGACGGCAGTCTCCAGGCTTTCCTCTGGCCTCCCTGGAATGCTCCCTGTCAGCATTCAGCTGCACTTCCGTGCATTTCCTGGACTTCTCTCTTAGTACCCCCTTTAGAAGCAACTCCCGGGTCAATTTCCTCCACTAGTTATAAATGCAGGATACTCTGACCCTGCAGTCGGGGCTGAGAACACATGGCGGGCGAAGATCAGCCTGGGGTTTGTCTCCTTTACTAGGAATATTACAGAGGGACCTTCAAGAGCTGTGGGACACTTGCCTAGTTCCTCACTGCCTGGGTCTTCCTCAAGGGACTTTGGTGGATTCTGAGGGACACAACAGAGACCCTAAGAAGTAATAGAGAAGGCAGGAGCTAGGGTACAAAGTCCCAGCCACGGGCAGGAGGAGAGCTGGGGGTAATCCTAGCTCATTCCCCAACTGAAAGTTACTAAGGAGATCACTATGGCCATCCTCCCGCCTCTGACAGGCTGCCCCAGCACTGGTTTAATAGGACTTTGATTCTCTGACTTCTGCCCTGTCTGGCTAACACTGTCTTTCTTTCTCCATCTTCTGTCAAGGTTTTTGGAGCCCTAGGGCTGGCTGGGTCAGGTGGAAGCGTGACTGTCATGGATGAAGAAAAGCTCCCATGTGAACTGCGTGAGGAAGGAAGTGCTATTCAGGACCAGGGCCCGGAACCTGAAGGGGAACCTGGGGTCCAGAATGGAATGGAAGCCCAGGAAGGCCCAGGCAGCCACATCAGTAGTCCAGGCAGTGAGAAGACAGGCACCTTAGAGGGCGCCATGGAGCCCATGGGAGACGCAGATATGGCCCTGCCTGGCCTTAGCCTCTCTCTCACCAATGGCCTGGCCTTGGGACAAGATGGGAACGTTCTGGAAGATTCCATGGAATCCAGGCCCTGGAGGGCTAGTGAACCAGCAGAGGAGGAGGATCTCTCCAGGAGTCTCTGTCCAGAAGCTGAAGATTCTCAGCTGGGGTGAGTGGGTACCCTGAACGGCCCCCACATTTCTAACCTAGTGATATGGCCCGGGGCTAGCCCCTTAGTCTCTCTGGGAGTCTGAGATTTCCTGGCCCCATTTTCAGCTTCTGAGTGTTTTGAAAGTCAGAGCCCTGCAGGGGATTTCAGAGGCAAGCAGGCTTTCTGTCCCCTGCCCCAGCACTTGGCCCCCACAAACCACAATGAGCAGTCTCTGCGAGGGGCTGCACTCTGCCTCCCCAGCTGACAGTGGAGCTTTAAGTTCACTCAAATCGTCCAGATGTGAAAGGCAGGTTATCCGGGCCTTTCTCCTACCTCAGGATGACCCCAGGGGTGCAGGTCTTGTTGCTCGTCCCTCCCAGGGAACTTTCCTGGCGCTTTGAATAAGTTGTACCAGGACCCATGTGTCTATCCCAGCCAGTGCAGTGACAGTCTGTTTCTTAGTAGAAGGTAGAGAAACTGGCCTTTGGGTACCACTAGACAAGAAGGCGGGGATGGGCAGGCAATGTCTAAAGGCCAGGAAATCTGGGAAGAACATACACAAGTCTTGTAGAGTGTAGCTGTAGGCCCGCCTGCCTGAATGGCAGGTGCACAGGGGTGTGTAAATATGTATAGGGGGACATATGTGTAGCTCCAACCTTTTCATTGGGTGTGTGAGTATGCATGGGGGGGTATGTGTGTGTGTATGTGTGCGCACACATGCATGAATGTATGTGTGTCTAGCTAGATATATTGGCATTTGCACAGAAAGTGTGTGAATATGCATGGGTTTTGCACACACGCACATGCGCATGTGTGTGTGGTCAGTTCCTAGAGACGGGGAGTGTGGTAGCTAGCCTTAGTATGGGGTACATCTAGGTAGGATGGTGACTCTGCTCTTGCCTTTTCTAGGCTGGACTGCTCCGGGGAGCCAGATGTGCGGGATGGCTTCAGTGCAACTTTTGAGAAGATTCTGGAGTCAGAGCTGTTGCGGGGTACCCAGTACAGCAGCCTGGACTCTTTGGATGTGCTCAGTCTCACTGACGAGAGCGACAGCTGTGTCAGCTTCGAGGCCCCCCTCACACCTCTCATCCAGCAACGGGCCCGAGACAGCCCTGAGCCTGGGACTGGGCTGGGCACTGAGGGGGATCTGGGGGCAGCTGGTGGTGGTGATGGGGAGCTGGGCAGCCCCCTGCGGCGGTCCATCTCTAGCAGCCGCTCAGAGAATGTCCTGAGCCACCTGTCTCTCGCATCGGTGCCCAATGGGTTCCATGAAGATGGACCCGGGGGCTCGGGAGGGGACGATGAGGATGACGAGGACACAGACAAGTTGCTGAACTCTGCCAGGTGAGGAGGCTTGGGTGCTGGGGAGCCACCGAGCAGATAGAGGAACTGAGACCCAGAGGCAGCAAAGCATTCTGGGCATGACAGTGTCTACAATCCACAAGTCCTTGCAAGGTCACCTTGTCTGTTCTCGGCATGCAGACAGTCCGTCTAGTCTTGAGGGTGCGCTCTGCTCTTCCGTTCCAATAGCTCAGAGTAGGTCATATTGCTATGCTGAAGGCACAGCCACTTCTGACTTCACTTGAGCCACTCTGGAAGTCTGAAGCCTCTTTGCCTCCTCCGCTTGCTCCCCTCCCTTCCAGTGGATTTTCAGAGGCCCGGGATCCCTCTTAGCCACGTACAGAGCCTCTGATCCCCCTCTTTCCATTTGCAGTGACACCAGCCTCAAGGATGGCCTGTCAGACTCGGACTCAGAGCTGAGCAGCTCCGAGGGACTGGAGCCTGGTGGCACAGACCCACTGGCCAATGGGTGCCAGGGGGTCAGCGAAGCCGCTCGCCGGCTAGCCCGCCGCCTCTACCACCTTGAGGGCTTCCAGCGCTGTGATGTGGCTCGGCAACTGGGCAAGAAGTGAGTGAGTGTGTCTCCCCAGCTCCTTTCCCAGATGAAGCAGACCCACGCTGTCTTCCCAGCCAGAAAAGGGTGTCGATAACTTCCTTCAGGGGTGGCTGGTGCCAGGAGCTCCCCCCAGGCTTTCAAGTACCTCCTCCTGTCACTGTCCTCATTCTTGACCTCGCCCTAAATCTGTTTCCTTTCTGGGCTGCTTGGGAGAAGGTGGCTGCTGTCAGGGAGGGGGTGGTGACGGGCGGCCCCTCAGGGCTGGGGCGGGATGGGGGATGTGGTTGTGGTGTCGTGAAGGGTAGTAGAGAGGACAGAATAGGTTGACAGGACTGGAGCTCTACCCAGTGGGGTCAGGTGGAGGGACCTGGGGTAAATGCCTGGGAACTGGAGGTAAAAAATGGTGCCTGTCTTCATCAAGCCAGCCTGTCTAATGGGGACCAGCTGAAGGGACTGGCCATCCAAAAGCACAGGGCATAACCTTCAGACTGGGTGCAAAGGACACTAGGCAGGTAGAAGTTCCGAGGAGGATTGGGGACCCTGTGCGTGTGATGTGGATGGCATATTCTGAGTATGTTTGAACACAGTATGGCCCTTGCCTTGGCCTTTCTATCCACAGGGCCTCCATCACCCCATCAAGGCTTGTGGGTGGGGAGAGTTGGCCTGTGCCACTCACAAGGCTAAGGAAGATAATCTGACCTGGCTCAGGCTTAGATTGGGCTTAAAGTCTTAGGAGGCTTTCTTGCACCCTCTGAAGCTTCCCTGTGTCTTTGGCAGTGGGTTTGAGCCCTTCCTGAAATCACAGCTCATGTACTCCTCTGGCAGGCTTTGGGAGGATGGGTTCCTGCTGTGTTTCTATGGCACCCTCTGCAGGCTCTTCCAGGAATTTCTGCTGTTTGCCCTTCCCATTCAAAAAGCGGTGTGTGTGTGTGTGTGTGTGTGTGTGTGTGTGTGTGTGTGTAAAATTTCCGAAATTTCCAACTTCTTATCTCCAACTCTGGGGTCTTTTGCCCTAGGTAGCTTCTGCCCCCTTCGTTTCTTAGCCTCATCCAGGTGGGTTCTTGCCACTCTGTGCCTGCTTTAGAAACTTCCTTTTCCAAGCACTGAGGGCTTAGGGTATTGGAAGCCGGTGGCTGCTACCCATTCGTCAGCAACATCAACACAACTGCTTGCTTGTTTCTATTTCAAGTTTTTTATTATGAATATTTCGAACATATACAAAGCAGATAAATAACACATCAAACTTTTCCTATGCCCGCTATGTGACTTCAGAGTGTTCTGAGGTCTCTCTGTGTAGCCTAGGCTAGTCACCAAGTCCCTCTGCCTCAACCTCCCAGATGCTGGGATCATGGGTGTGTACCAGCACACCCAGATCTCAGCTTTGATCTTCTGTTATTCTTTCCTTGTCTATCCCACAGTCCCCCCCCCCCAATTTGTTGGAAGTATATTCATACACTTATCATTCAACTCACAGGTACTTAGGCTGTATCTCTAGCTGATAAAAATTTTTTTTTCTTTTTTGGATTTTTCAAGACAGGGTTTCTCTGTAGCTTTTGGTTCCTGTCCTGGAACTAGCTCTTGTAGACCAGGCTGGCCTCGAACTCACAGAGATCCGCCTGCCTCTTCCTCCCGAGTGCTGGGATTACAGGCGTGCGCCACCACCGCCCGGCCTGATAAAAAATTTTTAAAGTATAATTCCATTATAACAGTTAACAAAATTCACAAAAATTCCTCATTATCTCCAACATTTGGTGTATTTTATTTTCTCTGAGTGTTTCAAAAACATTGACTTGGTCAGGCATGGTGGTGCAGGCTTGTTATCCCAGCTCCTGGGAGCCTGAGGCAGGAGGGTCACAAGCTTAAGGCTTGCCTGGGCTACACAGTGAGTTCAAGAACACTCTGGGAAACTTAGTGAGACGCTATCAGAAATATATAAGCTAAAAATAGGACTTGGCTGTAGCTCAGCATAGAGCACTTTGACTTATGTGCATGAGGCCCTGGGTTCAATCCTCCATACCACCACCAAAAAATATGAATAGATAAAAATTGTGTGCTGGAGTATGACTCACAGGTTACACTTGGTCCTCTTTTTCACAAGTGGCATTTTAATGCACAACCAGCCACTTTTCTCTTTTTCATTTCTTCTTTCTCTTCCTCATCTCTCCCCTGTCTGTCTCTGTCTGTGTGGTGCATGCATGTACATCTGTGTGTATGCATGCATGTACATATGGAAGCCAGAGGTTGGTCTGGAGTGTCTTCCTCTATTGCTTTGACACTCTGTTCTGAGCCAGGCTCTACTGAATCTGGAGCTCACGGACTGGCTAGGTTACCCGGCCAGCAAACTGCAGGGGTTCTCTTGTCTCCACATCCTCAGTGATGAGATTACACATCCACTCCACCATGCTGGTTTCTAGATCCAAACTCAGGTCCCCATCTGTGTAGGGTGTAGGCAGGGTGTCTGTGTCTTGGCAGCTGCTTCCAAATATCCAGAGACTTATTCATTATAAATTATAAATGCCCGGTAGGTGGCTTAAGCTTGTCTTCAGCCAGCACTTAAAACTTAAATCAACCCATTTCTAGTAATCTGTGTGCTGCCCCAAGGCTCGTTTACCTCTCCTGTGAAGTTCCCATGTTGCTTCTGAGTCTGACTCATGACTCCTCAGACTCCGCCCTTCTTCTTCCCAGCATTCTCTCTGCCCCAAAAGTTCCGCCTGTGGGCCAATCAGCTAATTCACAATGAGAGCAACACATATTTAAACTGTACAAAGATTGTTCCGGACAGAAATCTCAAGGTCCAAATCAGGAGCAGAAGGAGAGAGAGCATGAGCAAGGAACTCAGGACGGCGAGGGGTGCACCCACACACTGAGACAATGGGGATGTTCTATCAGGAACTCACCAAGGCCAGCTGTCCCGGGTCTGAAAAAGCCTGGGATAAAACCGGACTTGCTGAACATAGCGGACAATGAGGACTATTGAGAACTCAAGAACAATGGCAATGGGTTTTTGATCCTACTGCACGTACTGGCTTTGGGGGAGCCTAGGCAGTTTGGATGCTCACCTTACTAGACCTGGATGGAGGTGGGCGGTCCTTGGACTTCCCACAGGTCAGGGAACCCTGATTGCTCTTCGAGCTGATGAGGGAGGGGGACTTGATCGGGGGAGGGGGAGGGAAATGGGAGGCGGTGGCGGGGAGGAGGCAGAAATCCTTAATAAATAAATAAATTTAAAAAAAAGATTGTTCCACAACACCCGGTTTGCAAGGCAAGCACATTAACATTGAGGCCATCTTTCCAGGCCCCTCTCTTCCAAAGGGCCATGTACTGAAGGAACAGGGCCATTCATCCCAAAGAATTTCCCACATTTCGGATGTGGATAGAGTTATTTCACACATTCCTCTAGTTCCCATGATCCTGTCAATGGGAAGGAAAGCATCAGGCTTGATTAGAGCCATGTAGAAATTCTCCAGGCTTCATGAAGAAGCATGGTCTTCCTCGGCCTCCAAGAGGGCACAGCCCCGCCCTCTGGTGTTGCTTGGTCCCCTTCACCGGCTCTCTCCTTGGTCTAGACCCTGAATGGGGCTGCTTTCAGAGCTCTGCCCTGGGCTTGCACATTAAAAGAAAATATTTTAAATTCATATGTATGGATGTGTGTGTTGTGGGATTGTAGGCTACATGTGTGCAGATGCACAAGGAAGCCAGAAGAGGGCGATAGAACCGCTGTGGCTGCATTGCAGGCAGTTGTGAGACACCTGCTGTGGATGCTGGGAACCAGACTCACGGCCTCTGCAAGAGCAGTGAATACTCTTAAACCACTGAGCTAAGGCTTCAGCCCAGACTAACCTTAAGCTCAAGATGACCTTGAACACCTGGTCCTCTTGACTCCTGCGCTGGGGATTGAACCCAGGGCACTGTGCATGGTAGGCAGACACTCTGAGCTTCACCTCTAGTCCATCTGTACCTTTAAAAGTTTTACTCATTTATTTTGAGACATGGTCTCGGTATGTAGGCAGGTTGGTCTAAAGCTCCCGAGGTGGCAGGTGAGCACTGCTACAAAGAATCTCCTGCACTTTCTTCTCCAAAGGGCTCAGATCTCACAATCCAAGCTTTCTCTAGCAAGGTTACTTCCTCAGGAATCGAGCCAGCCCTGTCCTTGTCATGAGCTCTGACATCTCCACCTTCTCAGTTATTCCCTTTTCCTTTCTGCTGACCTCAGCATCCTAAATTTTCTCACCGTGGCTACCTTTCTTTCTGGCCCCATTCTCCGTATGTCTCTACTTTGTAGGTACGCTGTTAGCTTCAAAGTCTGTAGCCATGGCCTGGTCTTTCCTGTGGCCTGAGGTCTTGCCCCTGCCTCACCTCTTGTTGACCCTCCAGTGGCTTGATGTGGCGTCATATCATCTCCTGTGCTGGGGACACTTGGCATCACCTCACCCCTACTCCCTTCACTGAGCAGGCTCTTACCTGAGCTGGCTGAGACATCATCTCCTGAACTCCCACATCAGGGTTGATCTATCTGAGCTGAGCGACCAGAGGGGAGGCAACTCAGGATCTGAAGAGATCTGGGGGGCGGTTAAGGGTTCTCTGGGGCCCACTTCCCCGGTACCTGCCATCCTGGGACTTGGGCCCTGCTTCTAACTGACATCCCGTGATGCTTTCTTGGCAGCAATGAGTTCAGCAGGCTGGTCGCTGGGGAGTACCTCAGTTTCTTCGACTTCTCAGGCCTCACGTTGGACAGAGCACTCAGGTCAGTGGGGCTGGGCTGGGACAGTGGCCACAGGTGGTAGAACAGCACACCTGGATTGTCATTCCAGGTCTACCATGACTTGCTGCACAACTTTTACCCCTCTGGTGAAGCTGTAGGGAAGGGAAACTATGGGTAGCAGGTGTCCAACAACTCTATGAATGCCAGCCAGTGTGATGGGTGCTCAGGATTTGAAGGTGGGCGTGTGGTCGTGGCTCTTAGGGCTTGCCTGTGTGGCGCATTTCCTGCCAGCCAGATGCCAGAGGTCTTCAGACACCTGGCCTGCTTTGATGGTAAAGGGGACTTGATTGTCGCTGTTTCAGTGTTTGGACCACAGGAGGGTCAGTTGAGGGCCTTAGGAGGAGGAGGGGTGGGATGGGTGGATGTAGCCCAACTTCATCTAGAAAGATGTTAGGCCAGGCCTGAGGAGGCAAGCAACATCTCTGAGCTAAGGGCTATGCCCACAATGTTGGATCCTCCTGTATGTCTCTTATACATAAAACATTATATATATATTTCTTTTTTTTAAATATTTATTTATTATGTATACAATATTCTGTCTGTGTGTATGCCTGCAGGCCAGAAGAGGGCACCAGACCCTATCTATTACAGATGGTTGTGAGCCACCATGTGGTTGCTGGGAATTGAACTCAGGACCTTTGGAAGAGCAGGCAATGCTCTTAACGTCTGAGCCATTTCTCCAGCCCCCTATATATAGCTTTTTCAAGACAGGATTTCTCTGTAGCTCTGTAGGGTGAGCCTGTCTTGGAACTAGCTCTTGTAGACCAGGCAGCCTTGAACACACAGAGATCCGCCTGCCTCTGCCTCCCGAGTGCTGGGATTAAAGGCATGCGCTACCTCCGCCCTACCATTTTATAATTATTTTTAAGATTTATTTTTTTATGATGTATACAGTGTTCTGCCTGCATGTACACCTGCACACCAGAAGAGGGCACCAGATCTCATTACAGATGGTTGTGAGCCACCTGTAATGCAGTTGTTGGGAATTGAACTCAGGATCTCTGGAAGAGCAACCAGTTCTTTTAACCTCTGAGCCATCTCTCCAGTCCCCATCTCTTATACTTTTTAAAAATCAGTTTTTATTCTTTTTCCCTCTGTCTCGGTTGGGATATTTTCTGTTGAATTCCAGTATACTTGCCATTTTGCTATGTCTAACGCATCACTGAAGCCAATGAACTTACTGAGGGGCTGGGGGGACGGCTGTACATGGGTAAGAAGGGTGAGGACCATAGGTTAGACCCCGGGAATCTGTGTAAATGCTAGGTGGGCCTGTTATCTGCCTGTAATCCCAGTGTGTGGGAAGCAGGACAAAGGGGAACCCCAGAGCAGACTGGCTATCTAGGCTGGCCATATCAGCATGCTCTCTTGGTTCAAATGAGAGACCCCCCCCCACCTCAATATCCAAGGTAGAAAGCAACTAAGGAAGACACTTGATGTCAACCTCTGGCCTCTGTGTGCACGTGAACGCACATGCATCTATACAAATTGAAGCACACACACCTCAGGCATGCATACCACACATGCATACATACCCCCAAAAACCTCATTAAGTTTTTAATTCTCAGTTACATTTTATTTCTTTAAGATATTTATTTATTTATTTATTTATTTATTTATTTATTTATTATGTATACAATAGTCTGTCTGTGTGTATGCCTGCAGGCCAGAAAAGGGCACCAGACCCCATTACAGATGGTTGTGAGCCACCATGTAGTTGCTGGGAATTGAACTCAGGACCTTTGGAAGAGCAGGCAATGCTCTTAACCTCTGAACCATCTCTCCAGCCCTCTCAGTTACATTTTACATTTCTAGAATTTCCATCATATTTAAGCTTTAAAATAAATTTTACTTCTAGGGACTACCCATCTTTTTACTAACTCATCTGAATCACATATATCTGTGGTTTTGTAGTGTATTTATGATTTGTTTGCATGTGTATGTGTATGTGTGTGTGCATGTGTGTGCATGTGTGTGTATGTGTGTGCATGTGTGTGCATGTGTGTGTATGTGTGTGCATGTGTGTATGTGTGTGTATGTATGTGCATGTGTGCATGTGTAGGAACGCACATGTAGAGGCTGAGGTTGATGTCAGAGTCTTCTTCAATTGCTCTCCACCGTGTTATCTGAGGTAGACTCACTCAAATGAACACAGGGCTCACAACCTACCTAGATTGCTTCAGGAGCACCCTTCCTCTGCCTTCTGACCACTGGGATTGCAGTGGGTCACTGGACAGGCGGATGTGTGTCCACCTGACAGGTTCTGGGGATTTGAATTCCACACCTCATGCTTGCACGGCAACTGCTTTGTTCACTGAGCCGCCATCTCGCTAGTCCTCACCTTGTGTCTGTTTCTGCTTGCTGCTTGTTCTCTTGGGTTTCCAGCACCTATTCCATCTCTTAGTTTGCCCTGCCCTTCCTTTATAAGGCAATTGGAAAGGGACATGGGACACGATTCCTCAGCCAGGGCTGATGAGTGGCAGCTCTAAAGTGTGACATTTCTTAGGGCTGACTCCAGCCTTGCATGGGGAGCCTCCCCTTGATGGTTGAACCCTCATTTTACCACCTCCTCGCAGCAAAAATGTCCCCCCCCCCATTCCTCTACTTCTGGAAGGCTTTCTGCTTAACTTCACAACTCCATAACTGTCATGCCTCCAGAGTCTGGCAACTGTGTGCTCCTGTGCTTACAGCCCCGCAAGACTCCAGATTTGTTTTTCCAGCCCCAAGAAAGGATCCAATGTATTGGCTTTTGCCCAAGGGCTTTGTTGGCAATGCACCCAGGGAAAGGGTGGATGTCATGCGTCAGTCTGCTCCATCTTGAGATCGTGGGCTTGTGGTTCTTGTTGCCTCACCTGTAGCTGAAGGAAGTGCTCTCTGCCACTGGTGGGGATGCAGATTGCTCTACTGCAAAGGCTTGAGCTGAGTCTTTGGGGTGCGCCAGAACGAGGGCTATCAGAAGGACAGTGTTAAGTGGGATTGGCTCACCATCAGAGGCGTGGGCGTTGGGCCGGGGGCCTTCTCTATTGGTTCCTAGAGCGAGGTTTTGCTGTCCACAACCTGTAGAGCTGTAAAAGGCAACGGGTGTGGAGCAGCACATAGCAGTGTGCTAGCAGCCGTTAATCCAGCGGTGTGGAGGTTTCCGAAGGGGTCTGGAGGGAGAGGACAGGTCTGAGGATGCCGTGGAGTGAGCAGGACAGATGGACGTGAGAGCCTGCTCAGGAGATGGAGGGGAAAGCAGCTGGGACAGAGATAGTGAGAATATAGGCAATGATGGGACTGAGCCCGGGGGTAGGCGAGAGTGTGAGGGAGGAGATGTGGGGCTTGGGGGGTTGGTAAGGAGCCCCTGGAAATCAGGGTCTGGAAGGATGGGGCTGGAGTTTAGAATGTACAGTGGATTGGATCTGGAGAGATGGCTCAGAGGTTAAGAGCACTGGCTGCTTTTCCAGAGGACCCAGGTTCGATTCCCAGCACACATAAAGAGGCTCAGAATTGCAATCTGTAATTCCAGTCCCAGGGGATCCTCTGCCCTCTTCTGGCCTCTGTGCATCCTGCGCACATGTGCACAGACATCCATGCAGGCTCTCACATGTCCTTATCAAGTAAAATAAAAAGAAACACAGTGGGATATGAGGGGACACAGTGAAGAGGACAGGATAGACAGGGAGAGGAGAGAACCGGATATCGGGTGGGGAGTGATTTTCTATAATAGTAGATCACTTAGGGTTGAATTTCAGGAGTACTCTTCAGTTTGGAATGGCTTGGAGATCTCCAAGGGGAAAGAAAGGTTGGCTGTAGGTCCCAGGAGTCTTAGGCACCTCAGAGATTGCAGGTATTTTGGGCCACACAGCAAAGAAACCATAGGAAAACTAGGACACGTTGTCTTGTGAATCCAGACAGAGGCCCAGACAGGTTCAGCTTGGGGTTTCCCTTCTCAAGGAAAGGGTGTGCTTAGGACCCAGGTGACCGCCTTTGGTCCCATCTTCCAGTACCTCTGGTTTGGGGATCAGCTTCGAGGTATCCCTAAGAGTGAACTGACCTTTGAACTTGGTATTGAGAGGGATTATTAGATGGAAAGAATGTCCCAGCTGCTCAGAGGCTCAGAATAGCGTTGCTCTGCCTGATTGTGAAGATGGTGTGGGGAGATAGCAGCTGGGTGTGTGGTCCAGGGACAGGAGGGGTCTGAGCCATCAGCAAGACCACAATATGAAGGATGTGGATATTTCTCCAGGGTTTGGGGGGAGCCAGGGAAAGGTTTTGAGTGGCTGTGGGTGGGTTGAGGTTGTCTGTGTGTCTACAAGGCAGATATAATGTGTGGGGTGCTAGCTGGGAGGCTGGGGTAGGTGCCCTGAGCACATGATGAGAGTAGACTAAGGGGGAAGAGGAGGAGGAGGAGGAGCTGGAGGAGGAGGAGGAGGAGGAGGAGGGGGGACTGAGATAAAGACAAAAGGAAGGCTAGGCCTGGTGGCGCACGCCTTTAATCCCAGCACTTGGGAAGCAGATGCAGGTGGATCTCTGAGTTCAAGGCCAACCTGGTCTACACAGTGAGTTCCAGGACAGCCAAAGCTAAGTAGAGAGACAGTATTTCAGAACAAACAACTCCCCACCCCAGAAAAATGAAGAACAAATCACAGAGACTTGGGGTGGGGGAATGAGAATGGAGGGGCGGGCCTAGGGCTCAGCTGATGGAGAGCAGGGGTCTAGGAAAGGCTGAAGAGGCGCATGCTGATGGGTGGGGCTGGCAGTCTAGGATAAACTCATAACTGACTCCGAGGTGCCCGTCTGTCTCGTTCAGATCCATCCCCCTGCCTGCTTCCAAAAGGGTGCTGCAGGAATGAGAGAGGGAGAGGGAGGGAGAGAGAGAGAGAACCCAGAGGCCACCCTGAAGGGTTGTGGGGGGTTCTCCTGGGCATGCAGAGGGTGTCCAGACCCAGGTACTGGGGTACAAAAACACGGGCCTTATGTGTGTTTGTGTGGGGAATAGGTTTTCTATTCCAGTGAGAAGATTGAATTAGGGGCTCTGAGATTCACTCAGCAACCTTGGATTACATTCTAGAACCTTCCTGAAGGCCTTCCCACTGATGGGGGAGACGCAGGAGCGTGAACGAGTCCTTACCCACTTCTCCCGCCGGTACTGCCAGTGTAACCCAGACGACAGCACATCAGAAGGTACAGCCCTTCCTGACCCACCTCCCCCATTCCTTGCCTGGCGGAGTCCTGGTCTTCTCGCTCTCCGGCCACCTGTCACTTCTGTCCTGCAGGCAGGCCCAGGTGGGCCATCTGCTCTGGCAAACACTAGGTGCTCAATTAAGATCGAATGAGTAGTTGGGTGTGGTGACTCAAACCTGAGACCCCGGGGACTGGTGGGGGAGTCAGAAGGACTAGTTCAAGCTTGAGGTCAGCATGGGCAGAGGGAGACCCTGCCTCAAAAAACAAAACAATACAATGTCCAGTGAATATCAGATGGCCTGCTGGACAGGAGAGCCCAGTGAGTCTTTGCTCATTGTCATTCTGTTCCCAGTGCCTGTAGGTCCTTCCTGCACTCAGTCCTTTAACATAGTCCATTCTCCATGTCTCCCATCACGGCGCTGACTCTCTGTAGGGGAGGGGGAGTTCCATGCAGGTCACTCTCAGGGGCAGGACTTGCCACATGGATGGGCCTGAATCATGGGCACTGAGGGACTAAGTCTCTTATTGCTTTTTTAGGGACATGGCTTGGGTTCAGAGCCTTTCCTAGGTCTAAGATACAAGGTAACTTTGTCTGCAAGGGGCAGACATCTAGGCTAGAGCCTCCCTAGAGTGGTTAGGGGTTCTGGGGAGTTGGGCATCACCCAGTGCTTGGGGGCAGATGTCTGGCTTCCTTAGGCTGGCGAGTGGGAGACCCTGGGTGGGGATGAGTGGGTTCTCACTGAGAATCCCTTGTGTTCTGTGTAGATGGGATCCACACGCTGACCTGTGCCCTGATGCTACTGAACACAGACCTGCACGGACATGTGAGTAGGGACTGTGGAGGGCAAATGTACTCTCCCTGGCCCCTGTCATTGAGGGCCATCGGTAGCCCTCCCTCCTGCTGGAACCATTAATCAGGGACAGTGTTTTCTCCTGGCAGACCGGGAGCGCTGGCTGCCTTGCTTCTAGATTTGACCCTGTCCTGGTTGTGTCCACTGGTTCTGCCTGGGTCTGGCTCCTGAGAAGAGTGAGGACAGTTGAGGCTCATGGAAATTTTCCTTTTTGATTTTTGAGACAGGATCTCTCTGTGTAGTAGCTCTGGCTGCCCTGGAACTCTCTCTGTAGACCAGGCTGGCCTCAGACTCAGAGATCCGCCTGCCTCTGCCTCCCGAGTGCTGGGATTAAAGGCACGCGCCACCACTGTGCCCGGCTGAGGCGCATGGGAATTTAAGACATGGCAAGCTATCAGGACACATCTGAGGTGGAGCCCATGCCTTGCTCTACCATGGCTGTCTGCTCTTCCATCTCTCCTCTAACAGCCCAGATGTGGCCTTCCTGATATATTAAGCTCCAGACAGCTGGTCTCTGCCAATCACATGGCAGGTGACTCCTAAGGGGGCTCCTCCTCACCCCTTCACTATTGTCAGGCCAGTGAGTGGAAGGATAGGTGTGGGGTGCCCAGGCCCCAGGCTGCCTCCAGGCTTCCCATGTTCACTAATTCCTTCTTCCTTCCTCTATTGGCTACTGCTCTGGGCACCCCTGCCCTCCCTTCCTCAGGTGGTAAGTTCTGTTGTCAGAGTATGCATGCCTCGTGCTTAGCCCTGCCTTCATCCCCCCCCCTCGTGTCCTGTCACACCATCTGCCCCACCCAACCACTCTCTGGCCAGCACTCACTCAGGGGCGGTCAGAGCCCCTCCTGGGAGCCAGGCAGATCTTAGTAACTCAATGACAACAGGCCAGCATGTCTGGTTCCAGTGTAAACCAGAAAAGTCCAGGCGATACGGGGTCTAAGAAAAATCTGGGCTAGACAAGCTTCCCAGCCCATTCTTGCCTCCCTTGGGTAGCTACGGGATCCTGGGCAAGTCACGTTCCCCTCCAAGTCTCAGGTCCTGCATCTTCTCAGGCCAGTGATGATGCCCTCTAGTGTCTTGGGGAGAACCAAGAGTGGCAGCAGTCTATGTCAAGTGCCAGGGCCTGACCCTGGCAAGGGTTTTGCTGTGAACAATGCTATCATGTGCCCACTGGTATCCATTGCTACTTTTTTTTTTTAAAAAAAAACACTATTTATTTACTTGAATATTTATTTATTTATTATGTATACAGTGTTCTGCCTGCATGTGTATCTGCACTCCAGGAGAGGGCACCAGATCTCATTACAGATGGTTGTGAGTCACCATGTGGTTGCTGGGAATTGAACTCAGGACCTCTGGAAGAAGAGTCAGTGCTCTTACCTGCTGAGCCATCTCTCCAGCCCTCATTGCTACTCTTATAACTTGAGTGATGGACAACCTGTGGATATATCGTTGAGGCTGGCAGCAGCCAGAGTGGCTGAGGGAGAGGAGGGGTGGCTGGCTGGGTTTGCGGGCACATGTATGTATATGATGTGTATTCTCCATGTGTGGAAATGGACTGAACACCCTGTACAAGTCAGCTCTTTCCCCGAGCTTGCTCCCTCTGTTCACAGTGTCGTTAGCTACTTGAAAAGGAGTGCTAAGCACACTCCTCCACACTGTGCCCATTCTCCGCGGAGAGACCCCCAGACAGTGGGCCTTAGCTGGCCTGGACCCTTCAGCTGAGGAGGGAGCAGTGGTTGGATTGGGCCTTCACACTGTTGCAGATTCTGAGCAGTAGCTCCTCGGAAGCAGTGTTGCTCAGCAAGCGGACGGGAGGGACACATGGATTAGGCTTCTCTGTGTTTGCCCACAGCACAGCTGGTATGGCCTGGAACAAACCTCTTAACTCCCCAAGCCTCTATTTGTTTCCCCATCTTGTAACCCCTGCCTGTGAGTCTCTCTCTTTTTAAAAAATGTATTATTTTATTTTGTGTGCTGTGGTGTTTTGCCTGCATGTACATGTAAGGGTGTCAGGCCTGGGTAGTGAAGCTCCTGGGGGGTGGAAGATCCCGGGGAGGATGCAGGTTTTGACTCCTGTCTTCAAGGCTTCCTTCCAGGTGAGCCATAAGCACAGGCTAGGATCGTTCTTACGTCAGTGCCGTGCCAGACTTTCAGAGGAAAAGGCTGGCTGCCCTGGGTCTGAATCACCGCAGGGTAGTAGCTAATCCCAGCCTGCCTCTGGTCAAGGATGTGGGTTTAGGGAGATGTCCTGGCCTGAGAGAGCCAGGGTCCCAGTCATGAGATGGTGATGTGGAGAGACACCAAGGCCCAGAGCCAAGGGAGGTCCTGTTGATGAAAATGGGGGTGGGAAAAAGGAGACGCTGGGCATTTAGTGTTCCCAACCATACGCCTTCTCAGGTTGTGCCGTTTTCTGGGTCCCCTGTCCCTGTACACGTCTCTTTATAAATATTGCTTTAAAGCAAATAACTTCTTTGGTATGGCTTCTTTGTTCCCCCACACCTTGGCGAGTCTTGCTTTTTGGCCTAGAGAGAGATGTAATGAAGGGTTTGGCGTGGGGTGTATTCTCTAGTGACTAGATGTTCCCATACGGCAATGAGGCCATGTGTTCCGTGTCGTGGAAGTCTCCTGTACACTCGTTGATTAAAACCATTGTGGTGAAATACAGTAGTGGGAGCTGTTTCAACCACTTAACGCAGATGGCAGTGAGTGCGTGCCTGGCGGTGTGCACCCACTACTGACGCATTCCAGAACTTTCCCTCACTCTCAGATCAGCCTCAAAACCACCAGCAGTCCCACCTCCTCACCTCTCCCCAGTCCCTGGTGGATTTGCTTGCCCCTGCCTGGGTCTGTCTCCTGTAGACAGTTCACTTGGCCTCCTGTGTCAGCCTTATTTCGCTTGACATAAAGTTTTCAAGGCTGGTTCATGTTATAGCGTGTGTCAGTACTTTATCCTTGTTTAGGGATAAATGGTGTTTCATTGCATGGGTAGCTGTTTCATTTATGGATATGCATGTGGGGATGAAAATTGGTGTGTAAGTTTTAGTTTGTACACCTGTTCTCAAAGTTTTGTTGTTGAGACAGGGTTTCATTATGTTGCCCTGGCTGGCCCAGAACTTGCTATGTAGATCAGGTTGGACTCAAACTTACAGAGTTCTAAACTGCCTGCCTCTGCCTTCTAAGTGCTGGAATTAGGGACACGTGCTACCACACCTGCTTCAATTCTTTTTTTAATTATTAAAAAAAAATCTGTGTGAGTATGTTGGGTACATGTGGAGGTCAGAGGTCACCTTGCAGGAATTGGTTCTCTTCTTCCTCTATGTGGGTCTCCTAGGGTTGGAACTAAAATGAACAGGTTTGGCAGCACCTTCACCTGCTGAGTCATCTTGCTGGTCCTTAGTTTTTCATTTCTTTTGGGTATATGCTCAAGGCAGACTTGCTGAATTATATATTTTTATATTTGAAGGTCTGGCACATTGGCTAAATAATTTCTATCCTTCCAGAAATACATAAGGATTCCAATTGTCAATGGCATTAACCTTTCTTACCATGTTGAAGATACTTTTGACATCTTGGTGGATATGAAATACTACTTCAGTTTTTCGGTCTGACTTTGGTGCTGCGGAGTGAGTCCAGGCTCTTGAACATGCCCGGTGAGAGCTCCACCTCTGAGCAGCAATGGCAGCCCTGCTGAGGTTGTGATTCACCTGGCTACAGTACTGAGTTGCTTCCCATGTGCCCGATGGCTGTTTGTGTGTGTTCTCTGGAATGTCTGCTCAGGTCCTTTGCCCACTTTATTTATCTATTTTCTTACTCTATATCGTTGGCTGGGTACAAACTCACAGCTCTTTTGACCCAAACTTTGAAAGTGCTGGCTGATGGGCAAGCACCAGGCCTGGCTCCTGTGTCCAGTTTAAATGGCTGTTTTTGTTGTCGCATTCGGCTGGCTTTCTGTGTTTAGAACACAAGACCTTCATCAGGCATCCGACCTGCGGTGTGTCCCTCCTCTTACTGGTTGTTCACGACTTCCTTCTCACTCTCTTGTAATGTAGAACAGTTTTTAAATCTGAATGACTAATTTATCTTCTGCGTGTATGTGAACCTGTGCGTGCTTATGTGTAGAGGAGGCCAGAAGTCAGTTTGCATGTGATTCCTCTGGAGGCATCCATATTTTTCTTAAGACTAGGACCTGGGACTCACTGATTACATTAGGATGGCTGGCCAGGAAGCCCAACGGATCCTCCAGTCCCTTCTTCTCCAGCCCTGGGATTAGGGCATGCACCACCAGACCAGACTTTTTACACGGTGCTGGGGATCGAACCCAGGTCTTCACGCTTGCACAGCAGGTGCATTATTGACTGTGCTCTCAGCCCTGCGGCTTTCTCTTTCAGTTTGTGTGTTGGGCATCATGAGTCAACAACCATTGCCAGCGTTGTGGCACATGCCTTTAATCTCGGTACTCAGGCGGCAGAGGCAAGTGGTACCTCTGGGAGTCTGAAGTCAGCTTGGTCTACATGTTGAGTTCTAGGTCAATTAGGGCTACATGGTGAGACCCTGTAGCAAGCAAACAAACATAAGAAGAAACCATCACCCGATCTAGACCGTGAAGGTTTGCCCTGTTTTCTTCTGAGTTTTAGTTCTTCTATGTAGTTTTGACTTTTTCTTTTTTGTTTTCTTCAGCACTGAAGGTTGAACTTAGAGCCTCAAATGTTATAGGCAATCACTCTCCCACTGCGCCCCAGCCCTACGCTCGGTTTTAAATTCTATCCCGAGTGCAGACATACAATGTGAGATACATTCAACTCCACTCATTTGCATGTGGACATCTCTGGTCCCAGCATCATTTATGCAGAAGATTATTTCCCCATCAAACAGTCTTGGCAGGCTTGTTAAGATCTAGTCTGCTGGCAAGCGTGGTGTTATGTATCAGTACTCAACACTCAAGAGGTCGAGGCAGGCAGAACTCGGAGTTTGAGGCTGCCTGCACTACAATAGATCCTATCTCCAACACCACCACCACCACCACCAAATTGGTTGATTGCAAATTGTAAGTTTGAGGCTGGGGAGCTCAGCTGGTAGAGCACTTGTCTAGCATTCATGAGGCCCTCAGTGTCCACAAAACTGATGGTCACCTACACCTCTGATCCCACCACTTGAGAGGTGGAGGCAGGAGGATCAAAAGTCCAAGGTTACCCTGGTGTATGTAGTGAGTTTGAGGCCCGTACGGGTATAAGAAACCTTATCTCAGAAAATAATTGTGGGCTTACCTCCTGATGTGAAATTTGTTTCTGTTCTGTAGCTCTATTCTTTGTTTTCACTACAGCGACTTTCTAGTAAATTCCCAATCAGAAAGTTTGATGGGTGAGGTCTATTCTTTGCTCAAGACTGAGTGAGGGGGGTGATCTCTTGCAATTACATAAAAATGGAAGGATGGGCCTTGGCATTTCTGAAGAAGTGGGGTGTGTGTGTATGGGGGGGCATGTGTGTGGGTGTGTGTGGGTGTGTGGACGTGTATGTGTGTGCTGTGTGCCTTTGTCGGTGTGTGTGGTGTGTGTATGTGTGGTGTGTGTATGTGTGGTGTGTGTATGGTATGTGTGTATGTGTAATGTGTGTGTATGGTGTGTGTGTGGAGTGTGTGTATGTGTAGTGTGTGTATAGT
>NC_022020.1:24524843-24539816 GCF_000317375.1 Microtus ochrogaster
AGTGTGTGTATGTGTAGTGTGTGTATAGTGTGTTTGTATATGTAGTGTGTGTATGTGTAGTGTGTGTATAGTGTGTTTGTATATGTAGTGTGTGTGTGCAGTGTGTATGGTGTGTGTATGGTGTGTGTGTGGGGTTGTAAGTATGTAGGGTGTGGGGGGTTGTGTTTGTGTGTGTGTGTGGGCATGTGTGTGGATGGGAGAGCAGAGAGAGATTTTGATGGCGATCACCTCTAGTATTCAGGTCTGTTGGGGAGAAGTACCATTTTAGATGTTAAATCTTCCTAACCGTTGAACAAAGGACATCCTTCTGTGGATTTATATCTTCTTAGTTCGTTTTAGAATTCTTTTGTAGTTTTGAGTATACAAACCTTTCATCTCCTTGGTTGAATTTTATCTGAACCAGGGTCTCATCCTGTAGCTCAGAGCCTGGAATTTACAGTGTAGCTCAGAGTATCTCAAGCTCACCATGGGTTCCCTGCGTTAGCTTCCTGGGTACTGGAATTACAGGCCTGAGCCCCCGATCCCAGCTTCCTTGGTTAATGTATCGGCATTTTATTATTTATTTATTTATTTTTTTGAGGCAATATCACATGTATCCAGGCTGATTTGGAACTCAGTATGTAGCCTGGAATGGTCTTGAATTCATGATTCTCCTGCCTTACCCTTCCTTTTGCTGGAATTCTAGGAGGGAAGCACTATGTCTAGTTCATTTTATTCAGTGTGTGTCTGTGGGTATGTGTGTGGTGTGTTTAGGGTGTGTGTGTGCGCGAAGGGGTGTGCATGTGCGCGTGCGTGTGTACACACCTGTGCACGTGCGTATGGAAGTCAGAGGTGGACATCACTGGAGACCAGTCTCCAATCACTTTCCCCCTTGTGTGTTGAGACAGTGTTTTGGAGAATTTGGAGCTCACGGATTCAAACAGACTGGCCAGCCAGCTGCAGGATCCTCCTGCCGTCTCCCCTAGGGCTGCGTGTGTACATGTTCACGGCCATGCTGGCTTTTACGTGCGTCCTCACACTGACACGTGCGCAACCGGTCCATTTCCTCATTTTATTCTTGTTGATGCTGTTGTCCCGAATTTTATTTTCTGATTTCTCACAGCTACACAGAGAAACCTTGTTTCAAAATAAAAATAAAAAAAATGTTTTAAATTTGCTATTGTTTATAAATGCATGATATATATTGAGGGTGTAGCCCCAGCTGTTCTGGAACTCATTCCGTAGACCAGGTTGGACTCAAACTCACAGAGATCTACCTGCCTCTGCCTCCCAAGTGCTGGGATTAAAAGTGTGTTGTCACCACACCTGATCTAACACATAACATTTTAAAAATCTTGGAAAAAGAAATACAACTGATTTTATACATTGATCTTATATTTTGCAACTTCAATAAATGTATTCATTAGTTTTAATGCTTTTTCTAGCTCTTTAGCATTTTCTTTTTAATTTTTTAAAAAATTTTACATATTTATTTATTTCATACACATTGGTGTTTTGCCTGCATGTATGTTTGTGTGAGGGTGTCAGATCTTGGAGTCACAGACAGCTGTAAGCAGCCATGTGGGTGCTGGGAATTGAACCCAGGTCCATCTGGAAGAACAGTGTGTGCTCTTAACCACTGAGCCATTTCTCCAGCTCCATCTTTAGCATTTTCTGCAGATAAAATCATGGCATCTACAACAAACGATGAAGAACTTCCTCCTTTTTAATATGGATTTTTTTCCTGTTCTGACTAGGACTCATCTAGCTATCTACCTTTTTATCTACGAGACAGGGTCTCTCTATGTAATCCTGGCTGTCCTGAAACTCAAGTCCAGGTTGGCCTTGAACTCACAGAGTCTCCTACCTCGCCTCCCAGGGATTACGGGTGTGTGCCATCACGCCCAGATGGCTAGGACTCTTAGTACAATTTGTGTGGAAATGTCCCAGATCTTAGTGGAAAAGTTTCCAGTCTCTCACCATTGCATGTCAGCTGTGGGCTTTTCATAAACGCCCTTCATCATTTAAAGATGGTCCATTCTCTTCCTAGCTTATTAAGTATATTTTTCTATTTATTTGGGGAGGGGATAGTGGGCACTTGGTACATTTGTGGAAGTCAGAGGACAACTTGCAAGAGTTGGCTCTCTCCTTCCATCACGTCACGTGAGTCTTAGGGCTAGAACTCAGGTCCTCAGATACGGCGGCAAAGTCCCTTTACCTGTTGAACAATCTCATACCATCTGTGAACAGTCCTTTAAAGATGCTGATAGATTTAGTTTGTTAGTATTTTGTTGAGGATTTTTGCATCTTTATCCTAAAGAATTGCTGATCTGTCGTTTTCTTTTCTTGAGATACTTTGGCCAGCCACTGGTATGCCCCACATCTACAGATGAACTGGGAAATGTTCCGAAAGGATATAGCCACTTCATCTCGATTCTCTAGCCTTTCGGCACCTTCTTCTTTAGTATTCTTGCTTACTTATTTCTTTTTGTCTACTTGATCTTCATATGAGTGAGTAGTGAAAGAAAATGAGGACGTGACCACTCCGAGGTGTGGCTGAGGAGAAAGATTTCTGTTGTAGATACGAGATAAGAGTTCAGCCAGAGGCATCTGGAAGGGTGCAGACCGAACCCAGCACCTTTGAGAGGAGAAAAGAGCAGTGAGGAAGAGAAGAGGAGAGAGGGAAAGTGGACCAAGAGAGGAGCCATGGACCAGGAGCCAAGGGAGCTCTGCCCAAATGACTGGAAAGAGAAGCTGGGGGAAGACAAGGGCAGCCCCTGGGCTGGAGAGGTTTAGGGTGACAGGGGTGGGGCGGGGTGGGTGGATGGATGGGGAGTGGTGGAGGGTAGGGGGTGTAAAGAAGTGCTTGGTGGAGTCACAGATACAAATCTTGTGTTTTGGTTCATGTCCTTAATACTGGCATGCAGGAAGTTGAGAGAGGAGAACCATTAAGAATTTGAGGCCAGCCTGGGTTAGAGATTGAGTCCCTCTTTTAAAACAAAAACAAAGCAATAAGTAAATGATAAACAAGCCTAGTTACTTTTCCTTTTCTGTTTTATTCATCTGTCCTTCCTTTCTTCCTTCCTTCCTTCCTTCCTTCCTTCCTTCCTTCCTTCCTTCCTTCCTATAATTTAACATTTTATGTATTGGTGTGAGGGTGTCAGGTCCCCTGGAACTGGAGTTACAGTTGTGAGCTGCCCTGTGGGTGCTGGGAATTGAACTCAGGTCCTCTAGAAGAGCAGCCAGTGCTCTTAACCACTGAGCCATCTCTCCAGCCCATTTTTTATTTTTTCCCCTCCCTTCTTGTCTTGTTTTAGATTGTTTAGGTTTTTTTTTTTTTAAGATTTATTTATTATGTACACAGTGTTCAGCCTCCATGCCTGCAGGCCAGAAGAGGGCACCAGATCTCATTACAGATGGTTGTGAGCCACCATGTAGTTGCTGGGAATTGAACTCAGGACCTCCAGAAGAGCAGCCAGTGCTCTTAACCACTGAGCCATCTCTCCAGAAATGAGAAAATTCTGAGAAATGAGAAAAAATTTTTTATTTTTTCCCCTCCTTTCTTGTCTTGTTTTAGATTGTTTAGGTTTTTTAAAAATAGATTTCTGTTTTCCTCCTTTGTTATCTTCTTGTGAATTCTTTCAGATTTTTTTTTATCTTGTCACAATACCGATTGAAGTAAACAACACACCATGTTGTCACTTCACCCAAAAGTGGTGTTTTCACTCTGCCCCTTCTTGACGGCTCAGTGGGTCACTAGCAAAAGGCCCATTGAGTACTTTTAAAAGGTGGAGGGTCTTTCAGAATTTTTTTTTTCTAAAAAAAGCCTATCTTTTGTGTTGCTGGAGTTGAACCAGGGCCTTGCACAAGCTAGACAAGTACTCTACTATTGAACTATACATACCCAGGCTTCGGAATTCTTTTTCTGGTTTATGATGTACATTTCTGACTTGTTAAAAGTGTGTTTATCACTTCTGGAGCCATGTGGCACCTAAACACCTCAGTTGGCTCCCTGCTCTCTCAGCTTCCTGTCTTCTCATGTTTCAGTCTTGTCCGTGCTTCCTGACCCCCCACTCCCCTCTTCTCCAGCTTCCTGTCCCCTCATGCTTCCTGTTTCCCGCTCTCCCTACTTCTCCACACTTCCTGATTCACCAATGGTAATGATTTTAAAAAGAAAGACAAAAATGGGTGCCTTTTGGTGGGTCTGCCAAGGTATGCCACTAAGCAAACAGGCCATGCACAACAGAGTTAGCACAAGGGGTTTATTGGGGGGCGGGAGGGGGAGGTGAAAGGGCTTAAGGCTGTGTCTGAGTGAGGACATGAGAGGCAGGCAGAGAGACAGAACGGGCAAGAAGAGAGGCGAGAGACAAGGAGGACAAGAGAAGTAAGAGAGACAAAGAGCGAGCTGTGCCCGGAGGACACTTTTAAGGGATGCACATAGCTGATGGCGGACAGGCACCTGGTGACAGGTGTAACTGCCTCTGCAGCAAAGCAGGCTCTGGCAACTGTGGGAACTAACACCAAGCTTCCTGTTTCTCTGTGCTTCCTTCTTTACACTTCCTGTTTCCCTATACTTCCTGACTCCCCAAGTTTCCTGTTTCCCCATGCTTCCTACTTCACACTTCCTGTTTCCCCATGCTTTCATCTGGAATCATTTTCTTCCTGACTGAAGAATTCATTATAGCCTTTCCCTTCTTTGTTTCAGTTTTCATGTTGACATATGGCTGGGGTATTTCTCAGGACCCCTTGCCCTTGGTAAGCTCTGAACTCCAATAGGGTCACTTGGTTCCTCAGCCTTTGGGTCGTGCCTCAAAGAGAAAAGTTTCCCAGTGCAGGGCTCTTTCCACATTCCCAGGTTAGCAGGAATGTAACCTTGATATCTGCTTCGTATTTCTCCAGTGTCTTCATACAGGTGTTCTACAAATATTTCAGCCAAAGTTTTTCCACTAATTCTTATTTAGGTGTATACACACACACACACACACACACACACACACACACACACACACACTCCTTTGTGCATGTGTGCCACATGTGAATGCTTGTGAAAGCCAGAAGAGGGCACCAGTTTTCCTGGAGTTACAGAAGGTCTGAGCCACCCAATGTGAGTGCTGGGACCAAATTCAGGTTATCTGGAAGAGCAATAAATGCTCTTAACCTCTGAACCATCTCTCCACACCTTGGACAGTTGTTTTTATTGGGAAGGTATCCTTTGTAACAAGGAGATGTCATTATTAAGATTAAAAGACTATTTATTTATTTTTGAGACAGAGTCTTATGTAGCCCAGGCTAGCCTCAGATTCCCTCTACTGCTGAGGATAACCTTGTACTTCTGGTCCTCCCACTTCTTCTCAAGTTTTGGGGTTACTGGAACATACTAGTATGCCCAGTTTATGTGGTGTTATGGAGTAAACCCAAGGCTTCACACACCCTAACTAAGCAGGTATTCTACCAGTCCAGGTACACACCCAGCCCATTACCCAGCTGTCTTCTGACTTTGTTCTCTCAGAGATGAGAAGGTTCGGTGTGTGGACCGAACTCTAAGGAACTCTAAGACAGCGTTTCCTCATGTCTTTGTGTCCTTTTATTGCACACGCCAAGGACACAGCTATGCTTACGCATGTACGCAGGAAATGTGTATATAAGGGTACACACAGAAACAGACAAAAATATCAAGGCACACATAGGATCTGTTCTTTTTAACCCTTTGGGAGAAGTTAAGAAAATTATCGTCAGCTATATATTAAGCCTTACGTTACCTGGGGTGCAGTGGCATATATATATATTTCTAATTCAGACTCTAATGATATAATAAAGACAGTAACCAAAAGCACTTTGGGGATGAAAGGATTTATTTGGGTTACAGTCTATCATCACGGGATGCAAAGGCAGGAGCTTGGGGGCAGGAACTGAAACACAAGCCATGGAAGAATTTTTGTTTTGTTTTGTTTTTGTTTTTCGAGATAGGGTTTCTCTGTATAGCTCTGACTGTCCTGGAACTAGCTCTTGTAGACTAGGCTGGCCTCGAACTCACAAAGATCTACCTGCCTCTGCCTCCTAAGTGCTGGGATTAAAGGCGTGCTCCACCACCACCCGGCTCAGCCTGCTTATTTATACAACCCAGGGCCACTTTGTTGTGTGGCAAAACTTTCTAGGGGTGGCACAACATACATGTCTGCTCACCTCTGATAGGAAACCCACAACAGATCAAAGTATGGGTTCCACCAAAGTCCAACTTGTAGTATCAGTAATTTTTTATAGGGGTTACTTACTGAAATATGGGTGACAGGTTCTTTAGGAGCAGAAATAACTCAAAAACATCTACATCACCCCATACTGGGGTGGGCTCATAAACACTGGGAACCTGGAGCATAGCCTACAGGCAACTATGCAGTTTGGAGGGTGTCTTTCCAGGTGTCTTAGATAATCTAAGTGCTTCTAGGCAGCTGGACTGACCTAAGAGTCTTGGCAGCTTTGCTTGTCTGAGAGTCTTTGCAGCTTGGCTTCATCTGAGAAGGACTGTCAGCCTTTACTGTTTGCTCTGGCAGGGAGGGGCCCAATGAGTCTGGTCAGTTTCAGGGACTTCCTGAAACTAGTTTCAGTTGTTTACCTTCCTGCTTAAGGAGCTTTCCTGAAGGATGAAATTTTAATATTGGAGGAAACTGTTACACAACACACCTACCTAGAGGTTCAAGGACTCACAATGACCTGGGTCCACCCACATTAATCGTTAATTAAGCAATGCAGGAAATCCGATGGAGGCGTTTTCTTAGCTTAGGTTTCCTTGACTCCAGCTGGTGTCACATTGACAAAAAACATTTGGAAGGTTGAGGCAGGAGGATCTCAAGTTTGAGGTCAGCCTTGGCTACATGGTGAGACCTGGGCCAAACATACACACACACTCACACGCGCACACACGTGACACTCTCACACACATACGCATACACACACACACATATACACATGCACGCACACACACATGCACACACAAACGCATGCACGCGCACACACACACAATCGCCTTGCAACAGTACACTCCACATTATTTCTGCGGTATGTGGCTGCCCTGCCCGAAGTTAGTAGAGGCTCTTTGTTAAAGTAATGACAACATCAAAAAGTCTGGGGCAGTGCACATGGAAGTCTGTCCTTGGGGAATCCCTGCACACGAGCATGTTCAAGGCTCTGGAGTGTGAAAATAAAATTCCTGTACTATAATATTCTTGTATGTATTTATGTATGTATGTATGTATGTATGTATGTATGTACAGATTCCCATGTCATGGGAAGCTACCATTCCATAGCAAAATGGAAACACTGCCTCATAGCAAACGCCAACTCACAAATCCTTCCATCGTTGAAGTACTGCCTAGGGCTCCTCCAGTAGGGCTTCTCCAAGGATACTCTGAAAGTGTGTCAGGTGGTGGGCTTAGAGGGCTTGAGCCCTTCTACTAGTGAGAGGTTAACAAAAGACAAAATTTGGGGGTACAGCCATCCATCCTTAGCTCTTTGCCAGCCTAGCTCAATATGGATCGCCCACGCGTGCTGGTGGTAACTGTTTTTTTTTTTTTTTTATCTCATGAGACCAAGCTCTGCCTTACTTGCCCTACCTCTGGGAGGTACAGGTGAGAGGTGAGGCGGCTGTGGCTGAGTATACAGATCTGCTCAGTAGCCAAGACGCCTGGGTTCAAGTCCTGGTGCTGAGTGACCTCGGGAGAGTTAGCAGTGGGAGAGCGGGTGAGAGCATGGGCTTTGACGTCAGACACGCTGGCCCCGCCCACTTCCTTCGCACAACACATCACCTTCTCATCCTTCAGACTCGGAGATCTGATCATGCATGTCACGTCCGATGCCCAGGGCAGAGCAGGCACCTGGCAGTCTTGGCCAACCAGATTCCTTCTCTGAATTTCATGTTGCTTGTGGATCAAATAGATTTTTGAATGCAAAAAAAGTTTTGTAAATCCTTGGAGGTGAAGGAGTAGCCAGGCAATTTTACTCCCATTACTGCCCTCAATGCTGCCTCATCCTGTCTGGCTGGGCAGGGGAGGGGGTGTGGACCACACCAGCCTTCTTCCCTACTCTCAGGCAGAACCATTTCTCCATGACAGAACATTGGCAAGAAGATGTCCTGCCAGCAATTCATTGCCAATTTGGACCAGCTGAATGATGGCCAAGACTTTGCCAAAGACCTGCTGAAGGTATCTGCTAAAGGTTCTCCTGCCCCTTGCCCTGCTCCACGTGAATGGAGTGGAATTTTGCCCCACTAAGTCTTGACATTCTCGACCCATAGCACGGCAACCAGGGCCCCATCACTCTGGGGCAGAGTTGGAGTCTGCTCAGTTCCTCAGTTGACTGTTCTGTCTTCTCTAAGAAAGATAGACGGTGAGGCTCTGTGTACTCTGATTTCAGTGCCCCAATCACCATCATTTCTATCACAGCAATAGCTGTCACGCCCACCAATTGTTATGGCTGCCACCCGTGACCACCACCATAACCACCCCCACCACAACCATAACCACCACCAACACCTCCACCACACCTCCATCACCACCACTACCACTATAACCACCACTACCACTTCCACTATCACCACACACCACAACCATAACCACCACTACACCTCCATCGCCACCACTACTACCACCACTACCACCAGCATAACCACAGGGAAAGGCTCATTCATCCCTCCATCACCAGCAATGAAAGGAAATAGTTTCCTTTGAGACAGGCCCGGGGTGAAGTTTTGGCTTGGATAAAGAGGAACAGATGTATTTTGGGGGCATGTATAAATGATGAGTTTTATTTTTAGATAGTCTTATAATATCCTTATGGTCCTAGGAGGGGAGTTGAATGGCAAATCTGAAGGAAGACATGTACAATTATTATGTGCCAGTTACAGAAACTAAAAGAGAACATCGTCTCTACCTCTCTTTTTGCTATAATTATCTGCTTTACCATCAAGAAGTACCTGTTGAGAACATATCTTTAAGATCAAGCTGGGTGGTGGTGGCACACACCTTTAATCCCAGCACTTGGGAGGCAGAGGCAGATGGATCTCTGAGTTTGAGGCCAGCATGGTCTACAGAGAGGGTTCCAGGACTGTCAGAAATACACAAAGAAACCATGTCTCAAAAAAAAAAAAACACAACAAACAACAAAACAAGACCAAACCATCACCCATCCACTCACTTATCTTCCTCTACTTCTTCATCCTTTGCTGCTTCTCCACCTTCACACATTCCTCATGCATGGACGCACCCATCCATATACCCCTCACCCGCTCCTGGATCCCCCAAAGTTATTATTTTTTTTTCTTGAGACAAGATCTCAGGTGGCTCAGAATGGCCTCCAGCTAACTATGTAGCTGAAGATGACTTCGAGCTTCTGGCCTCTTGCCTCTACTTCTCAAGTGCTGGGGTTACAAGATTGTGCCACCATGCTTTTTTGTTGTTGTTGTTTTTTGTTTTTTGTTTTTTGAGACAGGGTTTCTCTGTAGCTTTGGAGCCTGTCCTGGAACTCCCTTTGTAGACCAGGCTGGCCTCGAACTCACAGAGATCCGCCTGCCTCCTGAGTGCTGGGATTAAAGGCGTGCGCCATCACTGCCCAGCTCCACCATGCTGGTTTTATGTGGTTCTGGGCATCAAATCCCCTGCTTCATGCCTCTGGATAAGCACTCTTAGATGAGCTATGTTTCCAGCCTTCCATACACTCATATGTCAACCACTAATCCATTCTGACATCCATTCATTTACTTCCCAATGTCCCATCCATCCACCCATCCTGTGACACTCTAGACTTTGTACGGAGGATTCAGTGGGGAACAAGGGAGACATTCATTATTGACCTTGGGAAGCTTACATCCTCCTGGCTAGACAGACAGTAGTGACTGCATAACGAAATCTCACCCATCCGTATACCCACCTAACCACTCACTCATAAACGGACATCAAGCAAGTATGAGTCAAGCCCCCACTTTACCCACTAATGCAAAGGTGCTCCCTCGCCACAGCCACATTGCTGGAGAGACACGGGGATTTCTCTGACTACGCCTTAACTCCTCTCTCCCTCCCCTTTCTCCGCCCTGATTCAGACGCTTTACAACTCCATCAAGAATGAAAAGCTGGAGTGGGCCATGTGAGTAGTGATCAGGGGTGTGGGTATTGAGCCGGTTACCCGGAGAGGGAGTGGCTGGGCGTGCAGGCCACTCTCCATGGTGCTGATTTATCCTAACCCAGGCCCCGTCAACCCCTACCCTGCTAGGCAACACCCTTAGGCACGCATCTATTTTCTGAACTGGTTACAGGTGTGCAAAGTTTACAATGCTGTAGAATTTAGCTCTGCGGGTGTCTGTGACTGACCTCTCTGTATTGAGGATATCGCAGAGTTCCCAATCAATGACAGCTTTTTCCCTTCTGGGAAACAGGAGGGCAGGAGGCACAGGTCCCCTACAGCACTAGCTAGCAGTATGAGGATGTTTGGGTGGTGACTGCTTTTGGCAGTGGGGAGAGTGAATGCCCCAGCTTCTTCACCCTTGAAGTCTGTGCACAACCATCACAAAGAGGGCTGGAGATGTTGCTGGTTGGTGAAGTTGTGAAAGGCTCAGAGAGCCCCATGGCTGAGCTCCCTAGGGAAGACTGTGCCTTTGGGTGTATGTGGAGGCCTAAATCTCAGGGACTGTGACACTGAGAAGAGCTGGCACTGTTCTATCAGGACTCCCATGATAGGCCCGGACGTCAGGGCCTTGCCCTGTGGTTCTACTATTTCCAACATGTTGGCATGGTTTGTGCAACAGCTTCAGTCTGCAGGGGGCTAGTGCCCCAGGACTGGAGAGAAGGAAGGTTGGGGCAAGGAGACTTGAAGAAAGTCTCCAGCTCTATGTTAAAGGTGAAGATTAGGTTAGAGACCCTGAATGAAAGACCAGACATCAAAGGTCAGGACTGAAGATGAAGGGGGCTGGTCAGGTTCCTGGAGCTGTATTCTGATGCCAGGGGGGTGGCTGGTGGGAAAGGCTGTGGCAATGGGTGGGGGCAAGGTCTCTCAGGAGGTGGCTCTCAGGTCTGGTCCCTTCCTAGTGATGAGAATGAGCTGAGAAAATCCCTGTCCGAGCTGGTGGATGACAAGTTTGGGACAGGCACAAAGAAGGTGACCCGGATCTTGGATGGTGGCAATCCATTCCTGGATGTCCCGCAGGCTCTAAGTGCTACCACCTACAAGCATGGCGTGCTGACCCGGAAGACTCACGCTGACATGGATGGCAAGAGGAGTGGGTGTCAGACTGGGGAAGGGACCTGGGAGGGATCCTGGTGTGTGAGGGACCCAACCTTGGCCATTCCTTTGGGGACCCACAGATGGGTGGACTGGCAGGGGGTGACAAAGTAGGAGTCACTGAAGCAGAAGGTTGCAGCCACACGACCTTTGCTTCTCCCCCTCAGCACCCCGTGGGAGGCGTGGCTGGAAGAAATTCTACGCGGTGCTCAAAGGGACCATCCTGTACCTGCAGAAGGTGAGATGGAGGCTGCTTCAGAGCCCTCACCCAGAAAGCTCTTCTTCAGCTTACCCAGCCCTGCCTGTGGTACCCAACTCAGGTTTTTCTGTCTAGGACTGGGGCCTGGAGAGGAGCTAGGGCCTTCTTCTATCAAGGGTCTGACCTGGACTCAGGAGCTTTGAGGGTTTTGGGAGGAGGACTCTGAAATGCCAAGTGGATTAATTAGTGTTAGGTCCCTGGGACAGACTGCAGTGTGAGGAGAGAGTGATTCGTGTTGAGGTCCAGGAAGGCAGAGGTAACGCAGAGGAGGAGAGGGAGGGAGGGAGAGAAGCGGCAACGGGATGTGTGGGGCTGTAAGCCACAGCCTGGAGTGACATAGCGTACCTCACTCAGGATGAATACAGGCCCGACAAGGCTCTGTCCGAGGGTGACTTGAAGAATGCCATCCGCGTGCACCATGCTCTGGCCACCAGGGCTTCTGACTACAGTAAGAAGTCCAATGTGCTCAAGCTGAAGACGGCTGACTGGAGGGTCTTCCTTTTCCAGGCACCGTAAGTAGGGGTAGAGCCGAGTTGCTAACCAGACTCTCAGCCTGTCCTTCAGCCCAGCAAGCTGAACTCTCCTGGCCTCAGGGTAGACAGACACCTCAGCTGCTATGCCTGACAGCCACAGACTTGCTGTGTCTGCTTGACATAGCTCAATGGCTGCTCTGAGTCTCCCAGAGCAGCTGTCCTCAGTGTGATCCTCTCTGTCACCTGGAAGCTGGGCAGAGATGCCACCTCATTGCCTCATCTTAGGCCCACAGAGTCAACTGGGTCTAAGAAGCCCGCAGGGGCTGCAGGGACACCTTGAAGTTTTTTTTAATCAATTAATTTATTTTATTTTATTTATTTATTATGTATACAATATTCTGTTTTTGCGTGTATGCCTGCAGGCCAGAAGAGGGCACCAGACCTCATTACAGATGGTTGTGAGCCACCATGTGGTTGCTAGGAATTGAACTCAGGACCTTTGGAAGAGCAGTCAATGTTCTTAACCTCTGAGCCATCTCTTCAGCCCCCCATCTTGAAGTTTGAAGTGATACTTACTCAATCTTTGACAGACTCAGAGGTTAGGGGAAGAGCTCCCTCTGCCTTTGGCCTGTAAGGCCTTCTACCCTGTGGCACTCCATCTTCTGTGACTAGATACGGGGCATTTTACACATCAGATAAGCGTCCCATGAAGGAGGCCAGAATGTGAGGGCTGGGGACCGAGTGGGAATGATGACCAGGTGGTGGGAACAGGACAGAGGTTTGCTCACTCAGCTGACCCTAGAGTTCATGGACTCTCAGGACATCAGTCCAGACTGGAGTGGGTTTACTTCATGGGATTCCAGATGGGAGTTCCCTATCCTGTTCTGACCATGCTCTTCCACCCACCTGCCCACTTCCCCCTGCTCCCTCCTTCCTGCCCTTGCCTAGGTATTAGGGCCTTCTCTGCCAGACTCCATGCTGAGGACTGGATGCTAGGTGTGGGGAGGGTTGGAGGTCCTATCATGAGAACCTAGAGTCCTTTTATGTCCTCTTTTGTCCCCAGGAGCAAGGAAGAAATGCTGTCCTGGATCCTGCGGATCAACCTAGTGGCCGCCATCTTCTCTGCACCTGCCTTCCCAGCAGCCGTCAGCTCCATGAAGAAGTTTTGTCGGCCACTGCTACCCTCCTGTACCACGCGCCTCTGCCAGGTACAAGCTCCTGGGTTAGGCTGCTGGCCTAAGCTCAGCTTTTTCTCCGGGTCATGTGGCCCTGGGCTGAGGGACACCAGGGAAGGAGAGATATACTACCAACCCACCCCGCACTCACAGTGGGAAGATGGAGACCCCCACGTGAACCGCACACAGAGGCCTGTGTGCTGTGATGGGTGACATGGGCAGTGTGTCTGCGTGGGTATGGTTGTGGGTCTGTGGCATGAATTGAGAGGCTGTGTGTGTGTCAAAGGGATAGGTGGCACTTGGCTGGCCCTTCATCCACTGCTCTATTTGATGGTTTAAAGATTTATTTAGTGTGTATGTGTGCATGTATGTGTATATGTGTGTACATTTATGCATGTGCATGTGTGTGCACGAGTGTGTGTCATGTCCCACTTAACCCGATCTTTAGTTCTATCAATCTTCTAATAAATGACAGAATTTCATTTTTATTTTTCAAAATTTATGTATAGTGTGTGTGTTCCTGTGTGGGTTTATCTGTGTCAAACACATGCAGGTGCCCACAGAGGCCAGAAGAGGGCCTCAGATTCTCTGGAACTGAAGTAGCTGGCATTTGTGAGCCACCTGGTGTGGGTGCTGGGAACTGAACCTGGTTCCTCTGGAAGAGCAGTAAGCGCTCTTAACTACGGAGCTATCTCTTCAACACCCCATAATTGCAGTATAAAATAATGGCTGTATAAAACTTCATGTGTGTATACACTACATTTTCTGTATGCATTCATCTGTTGATAGACAGCCAGGCTGATTCTGTCACTTGGCTGTTGTGAACAGTGCTGCAAGATGCATAAGTGTGCACCCATGGTTGTGCATGCATGGGTGTGCAGGTATTGCTGTGGTGTGCCTACTTGATTTCTTTGGATATATTCCCAAGAATGGTACAGTTGGAGCATATGGTAGTTGTTTTTTTTTAAACTTTATTATTTTGAGTGTGTATGCTGTGTTGGGGGTGGGTCACACATGGCATGGCATGTTTGGATGTCAGAGGTCTATTTTGTGTAGTCTGCTCTCTCCTCTGTCTTTTTATGGGTTCTGGGATCTAATTCAGGTTATCAGGCTTGTTCAGCCAGAAGTTTACCTGCTGAGCTATCTCTGTGACCTCCTCTATTTTTGTTTTTTTGATGAGTTCCATCCCATAGTAATTTTCTCAGCAAATGTACTGACAGTTTATAGTTCCACCCCGTGTGTGCCATCCCTCCAGTCTTCAGAGACTTTGTGCTCGACTTTCCCTATAAACATTTTTTGAAATTTCCTTTATTTTAATTTATGTGTCCTGGTGTTTTTCCTGCATGTATGTCTGTGCACTAGGCATGTGCCTGGTGCCTGCAGAGGCCAGATGAGGGCATAAGATCTCCTGGAACTAGGGTTGCAGATGGTTGTGAGCCACCATGTGGGTGCTGGGAATTGAATCCGGGTCTTCTGGGAGAGAAGCCAGCACTCTTAACCACGAAGCCTTCCCTCTAGTTCCCAATTTTCACTTTTTAGAAACAGTCTGGTGTTGACATTTGTCTTAGTCAGGGTTACTATTGCTGTGATGAAGCCCATGACCAGAAGCAACTCAGGGAGGAAAGGGTTTATCTCACTCACATTCCCATATTACAGTGGAACTGTCTGTCCATCATCAAAAGCTGTGACGGCAGCAACCTGCAGGTGGGAGCTGATAGAGGTCATGGAGGAGTGCTGCTTAGTGACCTGCTTCTCCTGGCCTGCTTAGACTGCTTTCTCTCTCTCTCTCTCTCTCTCTCTCTCTCTCTCTCTCTCTCTCTCTCTC
>NC_022020.1:24540046-24568889 GCF_000317375.1 Microtus ochrogaster
GCTTAGCTTCAACCTGCTTTCTTATAGAACCCAGGACCACCAGCCCAGAGGTGGCAGCATCCATGATGGGCTGGGTCCTCCCACATCAATCACTAATTAAGAACATACCTTACAGTCCGATCTACTGAGGCATTTTCTCAATTGAGTTTCCCTCCTTTTAGATAACTCTAGCTTGTGTCAAACTGACATAAAACTAGCCAGGACAACATTCTTTTTTTTTTTAAATCTTTAAATACTTTAGTTATATTGCTATGAAAACCCCATCTCACTAATACTACAGATTCTCAGGGTGTTTTGGACAGGAAAGGATAAAGGACGGAGCAGAACTTGAGAACAGAGGTTGGCAAGCTACAAACTTCCTTCTTCAGCCATTGGCCCCTTTCCTATCAGAGCCTTTGTCTCTCTCTCCACAGAGCTCCAGGGCATTCTGTGTCTGTGGGGAGCTCCTGTGTATGGGGAGCACAGTGTACACAGACACCCCACATACATACACCACACACACACACACACACACACACACATCCCATGAGCACACATATGCACACATGCACCCCCGTATGCCTGCACCACAGGTGTGTCCACATACCCGTGCGTGCATATTGCTCTAAAGGGCCTCCTCACTGTAGTGAGTGGAGTGTGTGCACTGGGCTGTCGACGACAATGTCTCAGTCTACCTTCAGGTGTGGCCCGGATCTGCAGCTGTCATGCACACCCGAAGGTGGTTGTGAGCCGATGCATGTACTGGAGAGAGGGAGGGATAACTGGGGCCAGGCTGACCCTTGGCCCGGCATGCTTGGACGCACGTGTGGAATTCTATGCATGGGGCTCTGGTGGCGGTGTGGACACTCACGTGCAGACCTCAAGCTCTCTTATCTCCTCCTAGGCACTGAGGAGGGCTGATGGCCCTGAGGAGGAGCAATTTGAAGACTCTGGTCAGCACCAGTTTCCCTGTGCTGAAACTGCTTCCGGTGTGAGGACATGCCAGACCTCACTGACCTGGGCTTGTCTTTGCAGGAGGAGCAGCTGCGGTCTCATGAGAATAAGTTGAGACAGGTGACTGCAGAGTTGGCGGAACACAGGTGCCACCCAGTGGAGAGGGGCCTCAAGTCCAAGGAGGCGGAGGAATACCGGCTGAAGGAACACTATCTCGTGTTTGAGGTAGGTCTTGGGTGATGAATGGCAAAGGTCAAAGCTGGGGCCAGAGGAGGAGGCCCGCTCCCACCCTTCACTTCCTGCCATCCACATGCTAGGGATTCTAGTTTGAGACTCCCCCACTGTGGGGTTCTATTAGGTGCAAGCCACAGTGTCCAATGGCCAGTCTTGCAGAGTCTGGCTGTCAAATGTTGACCAGTTTTGCCTATGCCTGGGTTTCTTTAGGAGCCTCCAATGTTTATTCTGCAATATGAAAACAGAGATGACAGCCACTGTAGTGGACTTTCTTGGGGGAGGCCTGGCTCTCCTCCGTTCTTTGCATGGACCCTAATGTCAATCCTGTGAAAGGGTTTCTATAACTATACCCATTTGACAGAAAGGTGAACTGATGCTCAGAGAAGCCAGAGCACTGGCCTGAGGTGACACACGTAGGAAAGAGCAGGACCCAGGATCCTAACCAGTGATGGCTGCAACTCTGGCATCTGAGTCCTCTATTACTTGGCTTAATGGGGGGGGAGGGACATAAAGCCTGGTAGGCAGAACTGGGGGAAAAGGGTCCCCTTTCCTGATGGTGGGGAAGGCCTGCAGCTCAGAGTCAAGGTGCTCAGATACCACTGAGTCCCCCTCCTAAATGTTGACAGCAACTTACATCTAAGTGTTTATGAACACATCCATTTCTTCATACCCTTCCCAACACTGGGCATTTGGAGATGTTTTCACCTTCCTTGATCTCACAAGTATAACAGTCATTGCCTCATTATTATTTTCATTTTGTTTTACATTATTAATTAAAAATACTTCTTTTTATGTATGTGTGCCTGTGTTCATTCTGCACACTTGTTTGCTGATGCCTGTGAAGGCCAAGGGAGGGGATCAGAGCCCCTGATGCTAGAGTTGCAAGTTGTTGTGATCTGCCTAATATGGATGCTGGGAACTGAACTCAGGTCCTCTGCATGAGCGGCAAGCTCTCTTAACCGCTGAGCCATCCCTTTAGCTCCCAAATTTTTAAAGTTTTAATTGGGGCAACACATAATAAATTGCACCATCTTGATTGCTTTTCAGTGTGTAGCTCAGTGGCATTTCTTCACATTGTACTGATCTCCAGTCTCATTAAATATAATTTCCTTATCCTTCAAAGCACAGATGTTTTAAATATCAATGGGGTCCCATTTGTCCATTTTTGCCTTTATTGCCCACATCTTTCATGTTATATCTAAGAAATTATTGATATTATTTGGATTTTCAAGGTGTAAGTGAGAAGCTGGGCATGATGGGGGCCTGACAATAATGACAGCCAGCGATACATAGTGTGTGTATTCTGTCTTTTATTGGATAGTCCATTTCCCTTTCATCGATTGCAAGAGCTCACTGCATGCTGAAGAGGGCAGTGCTAGGCTGCTAGTTTTCCAAGATGGCTCCCCCATCTCCATTTTGTTGCCTCTCTTTTGACTTTGCTCTTGGCTTTTGTCTGCCCTTTTCCCAGAAAAGCCGTTATGAGACCTATATCCACCTCTTGTCCGTGAAAATCAAAGTGGGTTCAGATGACCTGGAGCGGATCGAGGCCCGCCTGGCTACTCTAGAAGGCGATGACCCAGCTCTCCGGAAGACACACTCAAGCCCCGCCCTCAGCCTGGGGCACGGGCCTGTGACTGGCAGCAAAGCCACAAAGGATGCCTCGGGGTCTGATTCTTAGCTGGTGTGGCTGTGCAGGCCCTGGAGACCGGCAAATGTCCCCAGAGGGGGTCAGTGAGCACAATTCCAGGCGGAGGCTGCTTGGACCAAGCGACAGGCAGTTAAAACTGGCAACCAGAGGGATATGGAGAGCCTTGTGGTCAAGGAGATGCCATTTCATGGCGCTGATCTTCTGTATCCTAGGCCATCTCCGGCCTAGCTCCTCTCCTAGCCCTGGCTGCCCTCAAGTCATGGGGCCTTGCTTTGCAGGTCAGACTCGCTCTAGGGCTGCCATCTGGAGAAGTCAGTCACTGTTGCTTCCCCAGGCCCCTTCTCATCAGGCCGCTCCTTCATCTTGTGTTTGTGAGGATGAGTCTGAACTCGGGGTCTCAGCTTGGATACCTACCCTTTCTCCTCTTTCCTCTCAGTTGACCAGCAGCAGGTCTAAGGACCACCAGCAACGCCTTCTCCTTTCCTTTTCCCAGCAACCTTTGCAACCGGTCCAGTTCTCCTGCCTCATATTGCAATAATCTGAGGCCTAACCTCCACTCAGTGCCAAACTGATTCCACTTGCGTGTGTATCCACCTCTCCTTTTCCACTCTGAGGTCTCTCCTGCCTCTTTTTTATATGGACACAATCATATATAATATATATATGTATGTATGTAAAGAACTCATTTAAGGAAGGTTTGAGAACTACTACCGATTAGAAGATGAACCCAGACAAAGGAACAAGCTCGTCTCAGACCTGGGCCAGCGAGCAAGGCAGCCTGCTATGGGGCCCTCTGCTGCCCTGACACTCTGGATGGGAAGAAGAAGCCCTTTTCCTCTTCCAGCTGACTTGTGACTCTCGGGCACTTTTCCGGTTGATGCTTTCGGACTAAACAGGATACGCGTGTCACCTCCCCTGTCCCAAGGGTGTCCTTGTGGGGTGATATCTTAGGAGCACGCCTCTGTTTGCTTGGGTCCTCTTGTGAAGGCCACCAAGGTCTCGAGTGATAGAGTGAGGTGGAGGAAGCTCTCAATTCATGGTCTCGGGGAGAAGATGTAGTGGCAAGTTCTTAATTACTGATGTTCTTGTCATTTTTTTAGTGAATGAGAAAAGCCTAGCTAAGGACATAGCTGAGAATAGAGACGCGTGTCCCTCACGGGTTGACATCCTTCAGTTAGACCAACAAGTGAGTTGGGGGATGACCCTCTTGACGCAGCTACTGTGAGCCAGCCTTTCCTATTGTTTGGCCAACAGTTTGACCTCTTTGGTGACACAAGCCTTGTGACTAAGCATCTGAAGGTCCACTCCCATTGGATGTGGGGAGCTTAAAGTACGTGGAGAGGCGTAGGGGGTTTAAATCCAAATTGTTTAAATTGGATTAGCTGAAGTGCGAATTATAACCAAACCATCTGGCCCCTTTGTTTTGCTCAGGGGAAGTAAACGCTCATTTGAATGGGATCAGAAAGGCGATTTAGGGGCAGTAAAGAGATCTCAGTTCTTTGTGCTGCTGCCTGAAGGTCCTTTGATTTTCAGGCCAGGGTCCCACCCTTTATGTCATGGGGGTGGGGGATGACAGTGGAGGTGCAAGCTCACTAGCCACAGATGCGCGCCCGTGCTGTTCCCCAAGCACTAATAGTGCCTCCCACCAGTAAAGACATTTCTTACTTCCTTAATTGTATAATTCTTTATTTGTAAATTATATACATGTACTACTGTACTAAAATATTATGTACATTATAAAACATACACAAAAATAGAAATTTAAAAAAGATGAGATGAAAATAAATCTAAATCAAAGTTCTAATATTTTTCCTGCATTCTAATAGACCATCATGTTCCTCTTCCCTAACCGTGGCTCCTAACATGCCCAGGAGAACTAGTCAAACCCAGGGCCTGACAAAATGGAGTAAGCAGTTTTCTCCATATAGAGGTCCTGGTTATTTGCCCAGGGCTCAGGAACTCCTGGTTGCTAACTCTTGACAGACAGCCTTCAACCTCTTCAGTGAGGGGCAACCATGAGGCATAGATTGTTGCTGGGTGCTGGGATGGTGGTAAAGGAGGTCCACTCCCTGCCTCCATGGGTCTCACAGATATGGGGGGTCTCGGGGAAGTGGTTATCATTCATTGCCATTGGGGACTCTGAGAGAGGCTGGGGAAAGACACTAAATGTGATACTAAAAAGAAAATAATTTGGGGAGCAGGGAAGAGAATTTTGACCTATGAAGCTGCCTGAATGTCCTGAGTGTTCCAGGGGACAGGGTAGTGGAAGGGAAGTTGCTTGAAGTGATTGCAATGCTTCCTGAAAGGCCACACACTCAAGTTTTCCCCAAGGCTGAAACCTGAGAGTCAGGGTGGGCAAGAGGGTCTCTCTGGTCGAGTGTGCTCCTGAGTCCCAACCAGACACGTCCAGGGAGTAGGTGGCTGATATAATGAGGAGAGAGCCGAGGAGCTAGGTTAGGTTCTATCCTTGGACTCTGGCAGGTACCTTAGAATACAGGGCAGATGATAAAGGAGCAAAATGGGGTCAGGTACAAGTTCACTAAGTCAACCGGGGTCGTATACAGATAGGAGAGTTCATTTGAGTCACAGCGGTGGTTTCTGAATGAAAACCGAGAAGGCAACCACTGAGAGCCCTCACAGAGCCTAAGTGAGGGCTCTAACCTGGATCACACTAAGATCTGCTCGGTGGACTCATTAAGAGGTCGTAGCCGTTAACCTGGGGTCACATGGAGATCAGAGGTCGTACATAAGGATTACCGCCCTAAGACAGCTCTCAAGGCAACGGCAAACAGATAGCAGAGGGGTCTAACGCAGTCACTGGCTGGGGCCTGGAAGACGTCCATGATCTACAGGTTTAACATTCAGCCCAGTAATTTTTCCCCTATTTTTTTCCTTTGTAAAAAGTGCCCCCTTCAGCACCCACCAACAAATATAATGATGAATTTTTAAGTTTAGACTTTTCTTAATCATCTCCTCATCGAGTTTTTGCCACTTTGTGATTCAAGGTTGCAAGGCTCAGGATTCTGTCCCCACCACCATCAAGGTAGCTGTCTTCTAGACAATCTCTCAGGAGCGGTGCTGGCCCATCCGCACGTGACCTCCACAGCAGCTCGCTGAGGTATACAGTGTTTTCCTCATCTCTCACTAAGCAAATTGTGGGTTGGAGAAAGCACAGAGCTAGCGAGGGCCAAACTGGCACTCAGATTCGGTCCTTGTTGCTCTGTGCCTCTCTGTCCCGCTACTCTGTTAGTGTGACATTCAAGGACGCACATAAGCATACGTAAATATGTACACATTCACCCCAGCTCTTTGGAGAGGAGGCTTCAGGTCCAGGAGGCTGGAATCTTGGTTTCTGGTATTCTAGGTGGCTGATGAGAAAGACTCTTCACCTCGGACTCCATCTGCCTCCTCCTCGCCTGAGTTCAGACCTTCATCAGAGCTGCAGGTTTAGACAGGCCCTGGCTCTGAGGGGGTATAAAATTGGGGAAAGAGCAATACCCTGTGGGCTTAGAAGCGCAGCTGCTGTGGTCCTTCTGGCAATGAGGGTATCCATTATGCTGTCTTACATGTCCAGACTCTGCCTGTGACGTGCCTGAGGCCCCAAGGGTCATCTTTGTCTCTGCTGCCCCAGTGCCAACCCCACAACCCTTCTCTTTTCACCCACCTGGGTGGGAAACTGTTGCCTCAGTCCAGCCTCCTAGCTCCAGGGCAGGGGCTGGGCCAGAGTTCGGAGGCTGAGTTTAAAGCAGAACAATTTGCGTCAGTCCCTTGGCTGGGTTCCCCAGCACCCAGGGGCGACACCTTATAAATGATTTGGAAGGAAGACTTGGAACAGGTCCTTGGAACTGGGGCCAGCGGGACTGGAGAGAGGGTCACTTCCGCTCAGGGACTGCCCTGGCCCTCTCCAATCTATTCCAGTACCCACAGGGCCCAGATCCTCCTCCTGTCTTCCCTCAGCTGGGCCAGGTACACACAGTCAAACAGGAGTTATTTCTGATTTTATTTATAATATAAAAATGTTCAAGTGTCAACAGTCAGGTGTTTGGACATGTCAGGGTTCCCATCTGTTCCTGTTTGGGACTTTGTTTGTTTATTTCCTTTTTAGACAATTGCCTTTTTTGACAAATTAGCATTGGATCCAGTTGTGAGGGTAGGGGAGGGCAGGATTGGAGGATGAAGTCATAGGTGGGTTGGGAGCTGGGCTGTGAGAAGGACATGGTGTTACTTTATTGCTAAAAGGGGAATCGAATACACTGTCGGAGTGGCTCTTCTGGGTCCCAGCGTGACCATGCATTCAATCTAAAGAATCTGAAATGCAAAGGACATGCAGGCGTAAAATAGAAAAGACGACCTGTAAACGAAGGTGCTGCAGAGGACAGAGTACCCTGGAGGCCGCAGGAGGAGGAGCTATGAAGGTTGGGCCCCTGGTAGTGCTGCCCCTCCCTAGGCCGGGGGCTGGTGGGGAGACCGCCTTCTCTGTCCTCTTTCCCTTAGCAGCCTTGAGGGGCGGGGAGGACCCCTCCCCATTCTAGTTGCTGTAGTTGGGGGGCTATGTCTCCCCCTGGAAGTAACCCGACCTCAATTCCAGCTCTAGGCAAGGATCCCTGCCCTCTCTGCCCGAGATTCCAGATCTGAACAGGGCAAATTCTGCCTTGTCTTCATTTTCTTCCTCACTGTCCACTACCCTCAGGGCCAGTAGAACCTCGGTCTCTTCTTTTCCTGCCTTTTCTCACCCTCACCGGTTTGGGATCCTACAAGCGCCCATCCCCACCCTGCACCCCAGACGACTCTCCAGGAGCCCCAGATTAGCATACAGCAAAAGGCACCACAATATAGGTTTCTATTAAAGAGTCAAAAAATTGGCCCATCTCTCTTTTTTTTTGTTGTTTCTTTTTTTTTCCGAAGCTGTAAATCAGGATGTTACATATAAATAGTTTCCCTATAAAAACGTCTTTGCCGTTAGCTAGTATTATAAGACATTTTTTTGCTAAAATGAAAATAAAACATTTTGTTATACTTTTTTCCTTTTTATAGAAAATAAAAATATTTTTATTTCTTTGTTCGCTCCTATTCCCTCTCCAGTCGGTGGTCTCCGCTCTCCTTGGAGACTTGGGGCGGGCGAGGCGGGGGGCGCCTAGAGGGGCCCCGAGTCCTGCTTGGCCCTCGTGGGCGGCCCACGGCTGTGTCTGCTGCTGGCGCGCGTGCTGTGGCTGTCCAGGGAGTAGTAAGTCCTGCTGTCGGCCGCCGGACACAGCGGCGGCGAGTCCGAGCGCAGCGCGTCGTGCGCCGCCCGCAGGCCGAGGAAAGGCGTGCTCTCGGCCGCCAGCGCCCCGTCCGCGTCGTCCGCCTCGTCGTCCGAGGCCGACACTGAGCCGCAGCCCGAGCCGCTGCTCAACGACAGCGAGTCCCGCGCCGCGCGTGCGCGCTGCGCCGCCAGCCCGTTGAGGCGCGAGCGCCGCCAGCGCCGCGGCCCCGCTGACGTCCTGCGGGACGCGCCGCGCGTGCGTGGCCGCGGCGGCGGCGGGGGCGCGCACTCCTGCGTGGTCTCGTACTCGTCGTCCTCAGGGATGCGGAAGGGGCTGGCGGGGAGGCTGCCCAAGCTGCCGCCCAGCGCGCAGGCGCTGCGCCGCGGTCCGGGCCCCGCCGCGGGGTAGTAGTAGCTGTCGTAGCTGCGCTGCATGTCCGCGCCGGACCCCGGCCCAGGGCCCGGCGGCGCCGGGTGCCGCAGGAGCGGCTGCTGCTCCGCCAGGCGGTAGCTGATGGGCGCGGCGGGCGGCAGCGACACGGCATGCGCAGAGTTGGGCGACGTGATCTCGAAGGTCGGCACCTGCGTGGCCAGCGAGTAGTGGAAGTCCACGGGCGAGAGGCGCGCGGGCGTGGTCAGGGCCGACACGTACCTGCGGGAGAGACAGAAGCGTGGGTCGGGTAATCTGGTTGTAAGGCCAGAAAGGACCCAGTCCTAAGAGTGAAGGCTGTGGCTCTGACCTCGTTCAGTTTCCGTGATCCCTCTCAGCCTGCATAGATAATTATAGTGTTTACTCCGGAGTGAGGCTGGGCGATTTCAGAAATGTACTCGGGTAGTACCCTAGCCCAGTGTCTGCCCTTTACTAAGCATCCGTAAGTGGTCATTTGCTCTGGGGATGCTCATTCTCCGGGGCACGCTCACCTTGGGGCGTTTTATATGTAGTCTCATCTGTTCTGGAGACTCTGCAGGTGAGGGCCATACTACACACAGGAAAAAGAGACTCAGACATTTAAGTGTCAAGGACGTAATGACCAAGATGTGGCCCGACCTGTTCTTTCTGAATCAACTGACTCCCTCTTCCCCATTTCACCAAGACACCACTAGGTGTCTCTTCTTGGAGCCAATGACTCCCTGGTCCACAACGGCCTGTTTTTGCTAATACCTCCTAGTGTGAATCCTGGGTACCTATCCCTGGGATTTGAATGCGGTTTAGGCAGAAACTAGTAAGGCTACTTTGAGAAACCATCATTCAGAGGCTCCTTGGGTTTGAGCTCAACCGCCCTAGCACGAATGGCTTAGCCCAAGGCATGGCTTGAGAGAGGGAAATCCCAAAAGCTGCTACAGGGAAGTGACACCGGGTGGGCCCCCCAAGCCAGAGCAGATAATACCAAGATAAGATGGGTCTCTATTCCCCTTACTTCCTTGAAAAGTTTGCTTTTGCTAATAGATCTCCAGGGTGGCTAAGGGAACACACACCTACACTAGGACAGCTTGTTCTTCCTGACCTATCACCTCACTCCTGTTTGGTTTTCCCAGAGGTCAGAGTCACCCGTGGAGCCTGGAACATTGGGTTTTGCTCTTCACAATCCACCTTGTGAACCTTCAGCCTCCACCATTATCCATACTCCATTACAGGAATCACTCCCGGCCACGCCTTTCTTCCAGACTGCATTCCATATTCCTGACTGCGCTCTGGAACTGGCTTAGTGTCCTTCCTACTCTCTTACGGGATCAGGAATCAGTTGCCTGCTCACTTCCCTTTCCTACGCACAGAACTATTTAACTGCTGGGTGCTACCCACTCCTCTCCTGAGGCACACTCTCCAGTCATGCCACCACCTTGGGGTCTCTTTAGGAAGTTCCCAAAGCAAACAAAACAAAGCACCCCCCCCCTTTCCAGTCAAAACCAAGCCAACCGAACAAATCCAACCTCAGCTCTGCTAAGGATGCCCTTCCTATTTAGCTCTACCTCCCAAGCGAGCAGAAGCCAAGGGCCCTTGGTGTACGTGTGTCCCCAGCCTGCCTGCTGAGCTCCGTGAGCTCTCTCACTCACCCCGCTTCTCTTAAGCGCACTCTTAAGTGTTTCCGTTAGAACAGCTGCAGGGTACACCACGTCTGAAAAACGTTCCTCTCCCATCTCCCTGCCGAGGGTCTTCCCACCCACCTAGGGCCAGGGTTACCACGGAAGAACCACGGAAGACAACAGAGACAGGTGTGAATGAGGCAGGGTCCTTTATCAGTCCCATGTATAGCAGTTGCTGTTCCTTCTTATCTACACAGAAGGAACAAATTTTGAGGCGGAGGGCTGGGCTTGGAGAGAAGAATCTGGGTGCTTCTTGGAATCAGTAGTTGGAGCGGGCTTCTCTGCCCTGGGGTGGTGTCTGTGCTTAGCACCTGTAAAAACTGCTCAGGAGTTGTGGTTTGTCCCTCGCTTGGAATAAGAGCAGGTAGGTCAGCTCTGGGGATGCTTCACTAGCCCAGGCCTGGCATAGAGTCATTTGAGTCAGGAAGAGGTAGAATTGCCCTCCATCCTGAGCCTCCCCTGCCGTGGTGTTCCCTCCTCTGCTTTCCTCTCACAGACCTAGCTTGGCTGACAGCCACTGCAAAGCCTGTTAGGGTGGGGCCTCGTTCCCAGGACTCCTGGTGTGGAGTCAGGGAAGAAGGGAATTTCCTCTGTGTGTGTGTGTGTGTGTGTGTGTGTGAAAACGTGTGCCACAGAGTGTGTCTGGAGGTCAGAGGACAACTTGTGGGAGTTGGTACTCTCCTTCCACCTTGTGGACTCTAGGAATTAGATTTAGACTGCCAGGCTTGGTGGGCAAGCTTATTTGCCACTGAGCACCCTTGCCAGCCTCAGGGAAAGAGAAACGTCCTGGTCCTTAGTTCATGGGCTTCTCAGGATCACAGCCATGCCTTTGGGGTGCTGATGCTGACAGTCCGAGATCACCCTTGGCTTATGTCCTTGCCCTCTGGTGAGTACCCTTGAAAATAACCGTTTTCCTAGCTTCTAATTTCCTGGGTCTTGGCATCTTTCTGTTTCTGCTGAGGTGATACTGGGAACCAGACAACCTTGGGTCCTGGGTGTATGGAACAACCCTCTTTGTCCCTGATGCTTCTGCGTGGTTGTTAACGTTCCCTGATAGGATAAACTATGTGGTCACTCCAGCCAGGATCCACTGAGCTAGATATAGTTCTAATCCCAGGAGACCCCCTAACCTTTCTGGGACCTTGTTTGAGGTTCTTGGCGATGCACCCTAAGGGTCAGCTTTGGGCTGGGAGTGACAACTTTCTAGCCAAGGTGGGGTTCAGTCAAGGAGTAGTAGAAACTGACCTCTCACTGTGTGGAGAGTCACGCAGGGAGTCTATGGAGTCGTGGTAGGGTGGCATGGCAGCCCTGCGCCGCTCCTCCTGGCTGTAGGCCGCTGCCCTCCGTGCTCGCGCTTCCACACAGGCTGGGCTGTTGCACTTGCTGGTGCCCACTGATGACAGCATGATGCCTGACTGGGAATCCGAGGTCAGGCTCTCCGAACGTTCCAGGCTCCACGTGTGGCTCTCATGTCTGGGAAAACCAGATAGAGTGAGCTGATAGGTCAGGAAGGGCAAGCTGTTCTAGTGCAGGTGTGAGGTCCCATAGCCACCCTGCTCTTAGTTCTTCAGCTCCTCTGTGGCTCCTTTAGATCCCTGTCCTCTCTACTCTGGGGTGATGTGGAGTTTCACAGATGCTCAACCCTGATCATGGGAGAAGGAAGGCTGGAATCCTGTGGTTGGTGAGTTGCCATGTGTAGAGGCTCCTTCCTTTGCTCCTGCCACTAACATCCCCAGCTGGGACACTGCCACCCCCATGTTCTTTAGCCGTTCCTCAGGATCCCAGCCTCAGAGGCCAGTATGCAAAGGCTCTGACTGTTGCATGGAGCTCTCCATGGAAGGAGGGACCAGCCTTGTTATTTTTCTAGCTGTAGGAACTATTGTGCGTGTGCGGGCAGGTTGCCCCAGTACTGGAGAGTCAGGTGGACTGTGATCGGTATGCAAACACACGAGGAGATATCAACTAGCTGTGGACGATTGAATGACAAAGTACAGGAATCAGCAGGATTCTGTGGGCCCTGCTGCTGCTCACCTGTGGCTGGAGGTGGGCGTGGCTGTGGAGCAGTGGTGAGAAGGTGAGCAGGAGTGGCTCCCAGAGAATGTGGTCTCAGTTTCCCTCCGGATCACGTGGTCTGTGGTGGGCACATTTTTGGAGATGTACTGGAATGGACAGAAAGTTGGGGGGAGTTAGCGATGGAGACTAGATAGGCTCCCTTCACGGGTGGGGGGGGGGCAAGTGATGAGCACCAAGCTCTAGGTTAAAAGGTGGCCCCCTGAGTGAGATGTGACTTGATGGTGGATCAGTGATGGCCCCCACAACCAATCCCCCCCCCATTCTTCCTTATGGAAATGAGCAGAGTGAAGCCAGGTCCTTGGTGAGTTGGTGCCTGACACACAGGACTGCCCTGGCCCGTGCTTCCAGCCAGAGACGGTTGCTATCCAGCGAGCTAAGAGGGGGGCAGGTCTGGGAACACCACTCACATCAGCCATCTGGATCTCCTCAGGGTCCAGCCGAGGGTGGCTGGGCCCGTTGGCCAGACTCCGGTTCTGGTGGGCTGGACACATGTTCTGCCGGAGATGGTTATGCATCTGTCTCCGCTGTTTTCTACATAGGGAAAGGATAGGTGAGCCTAGCATGGCTCCCCCAAAGGGACAGAATTCCCTGGCTGTCCTTCCAGGGAGATTGGGCAATGCACATAATTTGTACTGTGTGGCAAAGTTCTTGGGTTCATAAAGATATTTTTCTTTTTTTTTAAATGAAGATATTTTTCTGCCTCCATCTGTAATGTAGAACCCCTTACCATCCCAAAGACCACTGACCACAGAAAGCCCATAAATGACTCTTGCACCACGCTAGCCCCTCCCTCCCTCATCTGTTTAGTAATTGTTTATTGGGTTTTTACTGTGTTCCAGATTCTGCTTTGGAACAGATGAGGTAAACATGGTCTCTGCTTCATGCAGCCTGGGGCCAGGAGGGGAGATGGAGAGTAAATAACACGTAAATGAATGGTCACTTCCAGGGAAGTTTTATAAAGAAGATAAAACAGAATGCTATGATTCAGGAGCCAGGCCAGTAGGACTCCCATATACTGATACATAATAAATGCTCAGAAAATTATTTTATAGTATACAACTGTAATGATCACTCCTATGGCTCTAATTCTCCCTGCTCGTCAGTATCCCATTTTTCACCCCAGGTTTGCCTCTTGCTGCCTCCCTCCACCCAGCTTGCTGCTTCCTGGGACAGCCAGCATTGGATCCTGGGCAGCATTCTGCCCTACACTCGAGCCTCTCCACCGGTTTGTGTCTTCTCTCCTTAGGCCCTAGCCTGAAGGCCACTTCATAGGGAAAGCCCTTCTGCTCTCCAAATGAGGATAGGGGCTTCAAAAACATGTCTTGGAGGCAAAGATGTAGTGGAAGAAGGGGACCTCTGTGGATCCCAGGGCAGTCGGGGCTGTGTAGTGAGACCCTGCCTCCAAACAAACAGCAACAAAAAGTCCCAAGCCAAACATGCCCTGGGGCCACTTGCTTGGAGCCTGCTGACGCTCCTGGGGCTGGGCCAAGTGTCAGCACTGCTGAAAGTTTAGAGCAGTAAGGAGGAAATGCAGCCGGTCAGAACTGGTGCTTCTTTCTTCAGTTCCCGGACTCTACTTCTTTGGCCCAGTCCCACCCCCTCCTTCCTTCCCTGCCTTTCTGGTTCAGGTTCCATCCAAGATGAGGTCAGCAGCCCCGTCTGTAGGGCAGCAGGAGTCCAGACCCAGGGACTCAGCTTCTGAAATGGTAACTGTCTAGGCTCACTTTCCAGATCTAAACAAATATTGCACCACCCCAAGCCTTCGTTGGCTCCACACCACCTGAAGTCTCACATCAAGGTTTTATGGAGGCACCTGAATCCCAGATATCTTTGGTTTCTACCCACTCTTTCTGATCCTGCCTTTCTGCTCTGAGCGGTCTGGGCTGCCCTCTCTGGCTTATCTTTCAGTTTGCCCTCTTCTGCACTTCCCAGCTTTCCCAGCTGCTGCCCTGACCTGCCCTGAGATAGCCCAATTGCTCCAGGTCCTGTGGGAGATAGGAGAGCTGGATTTGTTTTTTTTTTATTTTTATTTTTTTAATTTTTTTAATTTATTTATTTATTGAGGATTTCTGCCTCCTCCCCGCCACCGCCTCCCATTTCCCTCCCCCTCCCCCGATCAAGTCCCTTTTCCTCATCAGCTTGAAGAGCCCTCAGGATTCCCTGACCTGTGGGAAGTCCAAGGACCGCCCACCTCCATCCAGGTTTAGTAAGTTGAGCATCCAAAAGGAGAGCTGGATTTGAACCAAGACTTTCCCTGTGTCTGTCCCGTAGAGCTACAGCCACAGAGGCCCTGAGACTACTGGGAACAGGAAGCTGTAGGCTGGGCAAAGTAGGTACAGGGGAAAAGTTCTGTTCTCACAAAAACATATTGGAGGCTACCCCCTGGCTTGGCCTGTTCTCGGCTTGAGCATGTAACACTCACTTGGTCTTGCAGTAGGCGACCACACAGACGATGCCCACGACCAGCAGAGCCACACAGATGCCAGTAATTGTCAGGACTCTCTTCTGGTACAGCTCCTCAGCCTCTGCAGGGGCAGAGCAGGAACAGAGCCCATGGAGATGCTTGTATATGACCTCCCTATTCCCAAGCTGTGGGCGCCCTCAGCACAGGCTCTGGCCCCTCCTGCCATCCCTTTTCCTTGACTCCCCTCAGATTCCCCCTACACCTGGTCACCCCTCCCCAAGCCCCATATCTGCCCAGTGCACATGAGTGGGAAATGCAGGGGATGGAGGAGGGGATGGAGGAGGGGATGGAGGAGGGGATGGAGGAGGGGTGAAGTTCCAAGGCCACAGTAGAGGGGAGGCAACACCTTGACCAGCACCCCTGCACTGCTCATGGCGGCCCAGCAGAGGGTTGGTTGTTCCTCATGGCAATGAACAGAGGCCCAGGGCAAAGGCCTTGCTCAGGCACCCCGATTCCCTAAGAAGGGGTGGTGATAGGACATCAGGCCCAGATTTAGGAGGGGTGCTAGGGCCAGAAGCAGGAACACAGCATATTGGGCCTAGAGGGGGTATGGAAAGAAAGGCCTTTCTCCATTCCTACAGTCTGGTCAGGGTAGTGCCTTGGCTCACTGGACCTTGTTGTCTGCTGGAGAGGCCTACCAGGGACAGCACAGCCCCACCTAGCATGCAGGGATGTTGTGTGCACAAGGAACAGGCCCCACCTTCACTAACGAGCTAGGTGAGGCTGAGCCAAACTGTTCGCCTTCCCTCTGTGCCTGGTATGGCCACCCCTACCCCTCTAAAACAGAGAAAGCCAGGAGGAAGACAAGGAAAAGGCAACGGCACTGGCTACAGCCCAGGCCATATCTCAGCGAGCCCACCTTACTCAGACCTGCTGGCTGGTACTGCCACCTTCTCTGCTACCAGACCAGTGATAAGTAGAGGCAGGCCCTCCATGATTGGCAGAGCTCTGAGAATTGTCTCTGATCTCTCAGATTTATGTTACCTCCTGTGTACACCAGCAACCTCAGAGCTACAAACCTTCCAGACACTCACATATCTAAGCTATGGCTCCTGGAGTCACAGACGCTCATACATGTGAATCTGCACACACAACTGACCACATGCTACAGAAATGGGTATACATGCATGCCCAAGCACACTGAGTTACATTCAGCCAGAGTTTAACCAATCTCTGCCCACTGAGCTTTACTCTGTGAATCTACCAGGCCTCCCCAGTCAATGTCTCCATCACTTCTTGGAGACCACTCTGCTCATGGTTGTAGACAGCTTCCACTGGCTGGACTGTGGTGGCACACACCTTTAATCCCAATACTCGGGAGGCAGAGGCAGGCGGATCTCTGTGAGTTCGAGGCCAGCCTGGTCTACAGAATGCGTTTCAAGACAGGCTCCATAGCTACATAGAGAAACCCTGTCTCGAAACAAAACAAAACAGCTTCCACATTATCAAGCCCTGGCACTTGGCCTGGTGCCCCGGAACTTTGGTGGTGAACTGCTCCTTGGTGGCCTGACTTTTCTGCAATGGCTGCTTCTTTCTCTTAACCCATGCCAAACGAACCAAGACTCCCAGGCCTCTTTCTTTCCTCCACTCTTTCTTGGCACCATCTAGACATACTTTCAGTCCTATGGGTATGCATTCCCCATTTCCGTCTCCTGCCCTGATTCTCCCTGCTTCTCAGCTCAATATTTATGAGCCATGACCAGCCAAACTACGGTCAGTCGAACCCCAGTAGCCTAGATTTCTCCACACCTGCCTGCCCATATCATTAGCAAGGCTTCTCTACGTGCCCCTCCCTCTCTTCCCACCTCCCTGGTCCATCCAAAAGTCATCTCAGCATTGCTTTTGAAGTGAGGCATAGATCTGACCAGTGAGCATTTTCACTACTGCCTCTGTAGTCCAGGAGGGGGCCCCCCTCAACTAGAGATGGCCATCTTCTGGCAGGCCTTTCTGCTTGCGCTTCTAACCCTGGCTCATCCCCATGCTCCGCAGGTACCAGCAGTAACGCAGCTCATTCTAGTCTGCTGTTGCTTAGAAACACGATGGCTGCTCATTGCAAGCATAAAAATCAAGGGCTTCCTGTATTTTCAAGGCCCCCGATTACCTAGTTTCACATTCCTTTTGGATCTTGTCTGTGGTCTGTTGTGCTTGGAGTCAGCTGCAGCATCTCTGTCCACTGAGTAACGCAAGCCTACATGTACTGTGTCCCCGCCTTCACCACTCTTCCCCAGGTGTTTGGAGGGCTGGCTGCCAGATGGGACCATGTAGGACACACCTTTTCTTGATCGTAAGTTACAGTAGTTCTCTACTGCAGCCTAGCCAAACCCGGAGCTCACTTTCTTTTATTATTTATTTTTTCTGTGTCAGTTGTCAACAGTGTTTCCCATTTGTTGCTGTCTCCTCTGAATGCAGTTCCAGGAGGGTAGGGATGTTATATGTGGTAAGGTCTGGTGTTGAGTGGAGCTTTTTGGTTAAATGAGTGAGTGCATCCCCACTCCCTGGCCCCAGACAGACACACACCTACACCTCCTCCTGCTGACAGTTTCAACACCAAATACTCTGGGCTTAATACAGACATTCCACAGCCTTTCTGTATCCCCAGGCCTGTCCTGAGACACTGCTAGCCAGACATCACCATTCTCCCATCCCAACAGAATCCATCCACACATACCTGCAGATTCATTCCTGTGTACCCAGCCTCCACCCTCCTCCCCGAGACCCAGACAGACACTCACATACAGACTTTGCCTTCCACTGAGAGCAACCGACAGGTGCTTGGGGAGCTAAGACCTCCGCAGGGCTGCCTGTTCGTATCTGTTGTCTCTGGTGTCCCCATCACTACTACTAGAGCATTCCCACCACTCCTGAGCCCTGCGTGTCTGCTGCTGTGACATCCCAGGACACTTGGGCCTAGGCTGAAGACCAAGCCAGAAAGCTTAAAATGTTCCTCCTCAAAGTCTCGTCCACACAGGTAGTATTCTAGAGGCCAAAGGGCAGTGTGTGACTGTGGGGGATGTAGGGAGTTACATGGAAGTTTCTGGGGAGGGTGGTAGGGAAAAGGAGGGTAGGTGGCCTTGCCCACAGATACACATACACACTACATGCCACTGGAGGGGCAGTCACAGAGAACTGAAAGCCTCAAGCAGATGGCAGAGCATGGGGCAGACAGACCACAAAGCAGGGACAGGAGCAAATGGGACGCTGTCAGCTTCTAGCCTGGTGTAGAGAACATGAAGCAGTGGAAATGGATTTAGCAAGGAAAGAGGACCAGTGTGAGATGGAAAAAGTTGCCTCTCTGCATAGCTCCCCAAACCAGGTTTCTTCTGTCTACAGACCCTTTGAGTAGCCATGTCTGGTGTGATTGCTGATAGGCTGTACTGCTTGGGAGGGCTAGTCCCTGCAGGTTCCTCCCCTGCAGCGGGTGCTAACTGGGCACCAGGCACAGTTTGAACTGCAGGGTACCCTGCTCTTCATGAGATTTTCTTATCTGGCTCTAAATCAACACATTTATGCTAGGGCATCTTGGTGAGGCCAGGGAAATTTTCGGAATCGCCCCCTTTCCATTTGGGAGGAAAGGAAGCTTAAAGTTCCGCGATCCTGGCATCAGAGGCGGCGGGGTGGGGAGGAGCTGTGCAGATGATGCAGAGCGATGATCAGGTGCCATACCCTTTAACTCAAATCCAAGGTGCTCTGGCAGTGCAGAAGAGAGTGCGGGGGCAGGGGAGAGAATGAGAGGAGGGGCGGGTGGGAGAGAGAGAGAGAAAACGTTGGTCAGAACTCTTCAGACGCTGGGCAGGCAGCCTGTGAGATGAAAGCAGGTTAGTAGTGCCCCCTCCTGGCCTCCTGAGCTCCTTCCCTGGTCCCTAGTCCCTGAGAGCCCCAAGAAGGCAAGAGAGAGGCCATGTTAGAACTGACAGGCAGGGAAGGGTCCCTGGAGGTGAGCAGTGGAGTTAGTACCTGGTGAGAAGGCATAGGTGCAAGAGTCAGTTGGCAAAGTCCCCTAGGAGCAGAGGACCAACCCTTCAGCATCCTCAGGCCCTCCTGAAGTCAGTTTGCCCTTACCCCTATCTCATTCTTGGGGGTCCTTTTCATCTGTTCAAAATGAATGTGTCATGTCTCTGGACGAGCCCATAGCTGGCCTGGCAGAGCTCCTGGCAGTCTGAGTGCAGAGCTTTGATGTCATAGGGGAGAAGAATGGGGATAGGGAAGACCCCAAGAAGCAAGTCATTGCTCCATTTGATATCCCATATACCTGGGCTCCCAGGAGTGGGCTGTGGTACCCAAACCCTTCTCACTACTCAGGAGAGCATCTCCAACTGAGAGCACAGAAAGAGTGAGTTCATCTGTGGAGCACGCACACTTCTTACACTATGGACAAATTACAGTGTTGGAAGTGAGGTCATTACCTGAATGTGTGAGTTCAAGCCCTTGAAAGGTGGATGCTTACAACATTGAGAGGTTAAATAAGGGTCAGCGCTGGCCGTCACAGTCACCATTGTCCGTGACTCTGAGAGATGGCCAACCTATTTGATCTCAGTGTCTCAGCTATGATGAGGGGATTAGGCCTTGCCATGGGATCCTGGAAGGTCTGAAAACCTGGCTGTGCTTCAGAACCATTCAGTCCAATGGGAGGAGATCTGGGTGGGGGCCCAGAAATCTTGGTGACGTTTTAAAGACTTGCCTTGCTTTTTCAGGCACAGCCTGTCCTGTTCTACAGACCTGGGTCTCTAACTTGCTATGTGGATGTGTTCTCTTCAAAGTGCCGGTATACAGAGGCAGATGTGAGCAGGCCTAGCCAACAGGAGGTTAAGACACGTGTATGCCAGGGCCCCTGCTCACACCTGCCTGGGCACACTCCCTCACTGACTTCCACATCAGTCACCCAGGCCTGACACTGGGCTTCTCCTCTGTGGAAGAAGGGCACCCTGAGCATTATCTGCACTACTTCTTTGTGCGTTCTGAAAGGGATTCTAGAGGGTTCTGTATTTGGAAAAGAGCAGGAGTGTGGGTGGCTCTGAGCCAAAGACCAAGAAGGTCCTGATCCCAAGAATCTTGAGGAAGATTCTGGGGTTTTGACCCAACCAGTTCTGTGCTGAGGCCACATCAAGGAAGTGCCGATCCCAGCACTTCAAACACAAGCCCTCTGCATTTCTGCCACTCTGAAGCTGGGGAGGTGTTGAGGATTTGGCTTCTTTTCAGTTTTGCCCTGACTGCTTGGAGCCCTAATTGCAGCTCAGGGTCCTCTTTGGCTGGATCAAAGGGTCACAGAGAGGTTCTCATCCTGGAGCCTAGGACTTGGAGGCACTTGGGAGCATGTTACAGATGTCCTGCCATGCTTACCCGAGGGACAGCAGACCAGTTTCAGCAGGTTCCAAGTGCTGGTCCTCAGCTCACTTTCAGACAAAGTTGGTGAAGTCTAAGGGGCAGCCGGTACCCTGTAGTGCCATGGTACTTTCTCAAGGTGATGCAGGAAATCAGGAGGGTGACTGAAAAGGGATCACGGGTCTAAGCTATGGCTATTCCTGCTCAGCCTTGCCTGACTATTCCTGAGGATGATGGCCACCTGGAGAAGCAAGCAAGTCTCTCAAAGCCCTCTTAGAACGTTCTTCCAGGTCACTGCTCTGGGAACCAAACTGTGTCAACAGCAGCTCCCTGGTGTCATGGTAAGGTGAGCCAGTGGCGGCTGGCATGATTGGTGAAGCCACTGAAAGTTTGGCCAGTCACTAGGTCAAGGGCAGGCGCTGAGGGATCTACAGTTGTGTCTGTTGCAGTTAGGAGAGCAATCACCTAATCGTGTTTTTTTTTTGCATGGCACTCAGCCAGGATGGTGTGGTACCACCGAGCCTCAGGCCAGAAATGTTCATATTGACCAGTAAATTGGATGTCAGATTTCCACCAGGGCCAAGCTTCTTAGGAAATATGCGAATTTATTGTCTCGGACATTACCAATGGCAGTCATAAGGTGCCTGGAGGAGGAGACAGTATGTATGTGCTGATGTGAGCATGTGCTCCTGTGTTTGCATGCGTGTGAGTGTGTGGTCATACACATGTGGGATACAGATGGGCCAGCTTTCCCTTTCAGGAGGGCGCGGCCTGGAGTGGGAGAAGCTTCAAAGTGCTATTGGGGTGAAAGTGCTACTGGGGTCAAAATCTTGCCTGGTTTTGAGGTGGTCTGGGTAGGTGGCAGGGTCAGACGCTTTGCTCAGCAATGCAAGGAGGCATCCTCTTCCTGCCCTCCTCCCCACCACCTATAGCTGGGAGGGATACTACAGTGCCCTCAGGTGATAAAGGCAGGCTCTCGGATGAGCCCCTCAAGTGCATCAGTTAATTTCATTCTCAATGCTGCCATCCAGGCCTAGATGTCGCTATCCTCAGTCTAGAGACGAGAGAACAAATCCAGAACACTTAAATAAGGCCCAGGACTAGGGATCTAGGTACCAGTCCTTCTGGATGGGCAGCTGAGGGCTTCAGGGAGCACAGGATGGTGGATGTCTTTGTGCTCATTATGAACTAAAGCATCATAAAGGCCTTCAGGGAACGTGTTTGAAGAACAGGAATCTTCCACATAAAGGCACCTTTGTGGTACTGATGATACAGGCAGGAAGCTGGGGACTGCAGCTGCAGGCTTTCTTTTGGGATCTGAGGGTCCTGTTGACCTCCTCAGAAGATATAGGCTAGGCTGACATGATGTAGCTGGCTAAGGGGCTTTGCATAGTAGCCCACGATCTGGAGGCTCTGCTGCTCTCTGAGCTAGGGCTGGCTGGGACTGCTGTCCAGAACAATTTCCCAAGCTGTAGAGGCTCTTAGCCAAGGGCAGAAAGGAACTGCCCCCCCCCCCCGTGCCTCTCTCAGCAGGCCCACCCTTGCCTGTCTGCTCTGGCTTCTCCTGGAGCCTTAGAAGTCTCTTCCCCTGCCCCAGAGCTCTCCACATGGGCTGTATCTGATTTTGAAATTCTCCCAGAGCTTGAGTTTTAGCGAGTTTTTTTGGTCTATACGTCTTGCTCACACATTCTGTCTTTATCCCCTCTTCCCCGTGCCCTGTGACTAGAGGGTCTGAAGAGAACACTGCCTGTCTCATGTTATAGACAGAGGTGACTCTCTGGGTCAATAGCCCTCACCTTCTGGGGCCCAAATGTTCCTTCTAAAGGCAGTAGATAGATGCCTGGGCTTTGTCTGGGGTCTGAGGACAATTGTGAGCTTTGCTTTTCCACCATGAGACCTGAACTCTAAAACTCTTTTTCTGACATGCTGCCTAGTAGCTCCTGGGTTTCCCTTTTGGTATTTTTATGGAGTTTTCCTTCACAACACTCAAATGTCATCTGGGTTCTCTGGTTCCTTACTGTTTGCAGGACCTAGATGTCCTCCCTAAAAAGAGGGTACTAGTCTGCTCTGCAGAATAGGATGGGTAACATGGCTCTGGTCTTGAAGGCCAACAGACCACAGGGATCCAAACCAAGTCTGGAACTCTCCAGAGGCGAATTGCTCCATCCACCCCCCTCCCCCGGTGGTGCCTGAAGGAACTGCTCCTGGGAGCCAAGGAAAACAAGCCACTATTCTAGCCAGATTTCTCCCGGTGTGGAAGAAAGAAAGGAGATGGGATCCTGGATAGTGTTCAGACTAGACAGGTTTTGGGAAGAGTCACCAGATTCCCCTTGAGTCCGTTAGCATCTGCGGCAGCCCCCAGTTCACTTCCTCCTGTAACCATACAAATGTCTCTCGCATCCATGGGAACCATTGCTAGGGCTGCTCTCTTCCACTCTGCCCTCGGCCTTGGTCCTAGAACCCCAACCATTTTGGCCAGACCAGAAGACAGGCGTTTGAAACCTTTTCTAATCTCTCAAGCCTACCCGTAGAAACATGCACACACTCACTGCCTGGCCCATCAGCAGCCTGGCACCAGAGGTAAGGGAGGGCCCTGCAAATGCCTCTTCCCCCATCTGGCAGGCTGCCTGATCCCAGAAGAGAGGAGAGGCCTGGACATGGCCCTGCTGCTGCAGAGAGTTCAGCTTTACAACTCTCAGGTGATACAGGTGACTTATGGGGCTGGGCGGGGAGACAGGGGTGTATCGTCTCCTCTGCAGAGGCTACTGGTAAGCACTGAGGACTGAGAGGAGCTCAGGACACCCCTGTTCCCTCCAAGTCTTGATAAGTAAGGTCCCCATCCCTCCCACATGGGGAGACTACCAGTCACCAGGGAAGAAAAGAAATAGAAGAAAGAAACATACTGGAGAAGTTGACCATTGCGAACTGCTGACACCTGGCCCCGGTGTATCCCACAGGACACCTACCAAAAGAAAGAAAACCAGAAAGAGAGAGCCAGGATAGCAAGACACAGGCATTGCAACACCCCGGCACAGGCTCCTGCCAATGCCAGCTAGGTTCCTCGCCACGGTTACCATTTGTCCTGGCCTTGTCGCTCTGCCCCTTACCTGTAGCCCTGAACTTTAAACCCAAGGATTAGGCCAAAAAATGAAAAACAAAGCAAAACAAAAACAAAACAAAAGAACTAACAAACCAAAGTACAAAAAAGAAAAGAGAAACAAAACATAACAGCCGGAGATCAAAACAACCAACACCCCTGACCCTACGCCCTGCACTGGGGACTGCACCCGGCGCTTTCTAAGGAGCGGGGACTTGTGTTTGTATCTTCAAACATACTTTGCTTAGGATCTGGCATGTACAATCGCAAAGGCAGTTTCTCCAAACATCTCTGTCCGAAGAATCCGTTTGGACATCTGGAGAAGGAAAAGGGGAAAAATCACAGAACAAACTGGCATCATCCACGAGGCTAAGGTTAGAAATCAAAGTGCGCAGTGATGAATGAGAAAACCAAGTCAGGCACTTGGGGTCACACTCGTAGCTGAAGGGGCTGGAGTCAGGGGCTGGGTGGAGGGCTCTGTCCTCTCTAACAAACGCTCTAATCCATGTGGCTCTGTTGGGGATGGGGTGGGTGGGGTGGGGCAGGGAGGAGGATGAGTTAGGGAAGTTGGGTGGGGGAAGGTGGGGGGGGTTATTGACTAACTAACTGTCCTACTGGTTAGGGAATTTTCCTTCTTACCTGCCTGGTGCCCCAGGAAGCCAGAACTGTAGCCTCAGGGTGCCAGGCAGCCAGACTTATGGGATACAAATTCCTGGTGTCACTCCTTGAGGCTCTGCTGAAGGATCCTCTCTGGGACTCTGGGCAGGTTTCCTCCTCTATGGAACAGCTCCCAGAAAACTCAAAGTAGAATTCTGCTAGGCTGTTCTCACACTGTGTGCTCATGACCAAAGGGACTTAGGAGGTATTTGATCTGTTCTCTCAAAGAGGGATGTGTGTGCCAATATGTGTGGGAAATCCATCCCCCAGGGCTCCTGTAGTCTCTGTTAGCATAGGAAGGGTCATGAAAAGCTTTGTAGGAGATAATAACTGAACTCTACAAACTTATTTGACCAAGGAAGCTTTGTTTATGTATTTGGAGACAGGGTCTAGTGCTATAGCTCTGGCTGGCCTGGAACAGAAGGCACTTTTTAGGGGAACCCTTGCAGGGCACAGTTTGGAGAAGTTGCCTTAAAGCAGTAGATGTGGGGAAAGGAAGCTGGAGAGAGGTGCGATTGCCAGTGTACCAAGGCTACCTTCCAGATACCTGGTGTGGGGGGAGGTCGGAGCAGCCTAACCTAACGGGGGGACCCTGGAGGTCTGTTCTGTACAGCAGCTGGCTAGAAGCTAGCTGGGGCTCGCCTGCCCTTTCCTTGAGACCTGTTCTTCCACTGTGGCCTGGCTTTGGCCTAGATCTCCTTGCAGCTTGCCTTCCTTGCCACTTCAAGACACCACCCATCCACCCCCTTCTTCCTGACCTTGTCATGCCTGCAAGGTACACTTCCTTCTGTTCTCTGGCTGCCACCTCTCCCCTTAAGCAAGTCCCAGTTTCATAGATTTCTAGGAGACATGCCCAGTCCTGTACTCTCTCCTGAACCCCAGGAAGGCCAGTTACCTAGGGAGAAACCCACAGACAGGGCTGTACTGACCCTTGTGCATGTCTCTCTTCAGAAACAGGTCTCTGTGGCCCTGCTCTGCATTCCCCTAGGAGCTAGGGAGACTCCATCAGCAGTAACCCCTCAGTACCAGGTTACTGTGCAACCTTAGTCAGCCTAGACTTCCTCAGGAGGCGAGGATTCTATGTCTTAGTCTCCTACTGCACCTAACAAGAGGGCCCTTGGCCTTAGGGTAGATGCTAGCCATTGGCTATGACAGATAATCATGACAACTCTGTGGCCTCTGATCTGGAGGAATGGGGAATGGGAGTGGCAGGCGGACACAAAGCCAGACTGTCTTTGGGCCTGTGGTATCTCCCCGGGTTGGGGAAGGAGGGAGAGCTGGACATTGTAGTGATGGAGCATGGGTGCCCATGTGCCTGGTCACTTGGAGGTCTGCCTGGGAAGTCCAACTATGAGGGCTGGGCAACAGCAATGCACGTTTACCCTGTTGAATAGGGTAGCTTAGGGGAGGAGCCCCTCTTCCATCCCTCTGATCCCTGACACTTGTCCCGAGTCATTTTAGCCCAGGAAGATGGAGGAAGTGGCTGAGGCTTCCCAACTGACCACAGCCAGGCTCAGCTCTGCTTCCCTTGCTCCTGGGCCTACTGTGTGGGGAATGGGATTAGAAGCGGGCTAAGTGATTCTTTTTCAAACGGAATCACCTTTGGGAATAAAGGATAGAGACCCAGAAGTTGCCAAAGTGACTCTTGGATTCTACAAAGTAACAGAAAAGGACTAGAGTTGACTGTGTTCATTGTCTGCCAGGGAAATCAGTGTATACAAATGTGTGTGTGTGTGTGTGTGTGTGTGTGTGTGTGTGTGTGCAAGAACAGTGGGGTACAGGGGCAGAAAGGGACAAAGAGGAACTTATTTGACATCAGGGCTGCTGTCCCATGAGTCCTGGAGACCAGTGATAACTATAAACACACCCCTGTGTCCCTGTCCCATACTCAGCCTGGACTAGTCTGACTGTCTGCACAATTCCAGGTGGCACCATTGACTGGTCCACAACACGAATGTGCTATGGTATTTGTGCAATGTTCTGGTGCTAGCCTTGCACCTGTCTGTGAGATGGGTGCTCCTCCTTGCTGGATAAAGAAAAGGCCTTGGGGGATAGGGTGGTCAGGGTGGGGAAGGACTGATAGTGCTGTCATTTGGGGGCACTAGCTCCCTTAGGGGTTCCTGGATACTCCTACTCCTCTCTGTAGTTCTGTGTGTGGAGACTCAAGCTTTAGAGAAGGTTCTAGGTGTGAGCAGGGCTTTTGACCTTCCTGCCCTGCAGCCAGACCAGGGTAGCAGGAGCCAGCTGCTTCCCTTTATCAGCATGGTAGGAGTCTGTACTGGGTGCGAGTGGCTGGCTGGTGACTGGCTAGTGGCTCCCACTCAAACAGGGATGACCCTGTGAAGTTCAGGGAAACGGGGTGGGCTGGAAGGGGCGGCAGGCCAAGCCTTCCTAGACCTTCCTACAGGCATCAGCTCTGGCTCTGAGAAGGTCTGAACCCGGGGCTGGAGAAGAGCAGGGGCGAGAAAAGGGCAGAGAGGAGAGCCCATGGGCTGCATCTGGGGTGGCAGAGAGGTCAGGACCTCTGCTGTCCCCGTTCCCCACCCACCTCCCGGGCCTCAGTTTCTCCTTTTGGTAGCCTGGGGATAATGCCATGTGTGCTGCCCTCACCTGGGGAAGGAAGGATGAAGGATGAGGCCGTGCCCCAGGCGCTGGAGGGAGCCAGGGTCTCGGAGCTCACGAGGGCAGGTGGAGATGTGGTGAGGATGAGCAGGCAGATGGGGTGGGATGGGGTGGGGAAGCCGGGGAGGGGGAGATGAGCTGATGGGAGAGGGAGGCATGCCACTGGTATGTGCACAGGGCTGGAAAGAGAGTCTTGTTCTGTCATCATCCCCTGAACCAGTCCCCAAGAGTCACGCACCAACTGTGCTCAACAAACACACGGAGAGAAGAGGAGAAAACGGCAAGAGGAAGTGTGGAGGTCCCTGTCTGGCCCAGACGGGACAGTCACCTTGACTTAGACCCCCATTTTCAAGTCCCCTTAAGTTTTCTTTTTGAAAACAAAATTCAATATCAGTGACATTGTTTCTTTTGGCACTGACTTCCAGAAAAAACAAGAGGGTTACGGAGTGTGCCTGCCTGCTTTCCAACACTCCCTGGGGGGCTCTGAACCAATACACAGCAACAAGTGTAAGAAAACCAGGAAGGAAAACTGAGTTTTATAGAAACTGGAATGAAACTGACCAGTGTAGTTTCATTATCCAAGCTAAGCGGAAATGCAAAAAAATCAAAATAAAAAGTAAACAAACAGCACAAATGGTAGACGTGAGTCCCGTTTCCTAAAGTCTTTCCTTTGTTCTCCATCCAGGTGATATCAGAAACCCCAAGAGGCCTGCCCCCCTTCCCACCCAGTTCCCCACCCTCAGAATGGCCTCTGGGCTCTGCCCGGCCCCCTCCCCCCTGCCCTTCTCCAGCACAGCTCCAAGACTGCAGGCCCAGCCAGGGATGTCCCTTGCATGTGACAAAGGGGTTCAGGGAAGTGGGTTATGGAGCCTTGACTGGGGCTGACCCAGAGGGACAAAGATGGAAGTAGTGGCTCTGGGTGCCATTATCACATTTGAGACCCAGTTGGCCTGGGTGGGGGAGAAAACAGGGCACCCTCGTGTTCATTAAGGCTCGGATGCCTCTCCCTGCTCCTTCAAATGTAGCAGGGCCTATTCCCTGGCTCCTGGGGGCACAGTCGTGTTGGTAGGTTCCCCTGGGAGCCATCATCTTCTCCTTCCCTTTCTTACACTGCACTCCATCCTGGAACCTAGGTTCTGGGGACCTACCAAAGTAGGTGTCCTTGTGCCTGTCTTGGGGTGCAGAGCCTTCCCTGCCTGCAGCCAGGGCTAACTTCAGTGACAATGCTGGATTCTTTGGAGGGTCAGGGGTCCAAGGGTTAGGGAAGAGGAAGGCCTGGTGTGGTAGAGGGGAAGGGGAGTCAGGGCTGGGACATCTCTGTGAGGCATGCTGGGAACTTTGTGAGTCTTGATAGTCTGTTCCAAAGAGCTCAGAGCTTTTGTAAGGCTGGGATGTTTCCCTGGGCCTGAACTGCGGTTATGGCTGCCTCTTAGAAGCCAAGGCCAGGCCTTGAACTTCCCTGGAGAACCTTTTGTTGCTCTTGGAACTTCCCTGAGGGGTTCAGGAGGAAGGAGGGTGGAGAGGGGGTGACAGCAGGTGAAGGGTGGGACCATGGAGGAAGTCAGTGAGGAGGCCAGCTGGGGCCAGGCCCACAGTTCCGTCTGGCAGTGCCATCAAGCTCTCTTGTCCCATGGGAGAGTGGGAGGAGACAGGGACACTGGGACCCTATCAGCTGTAGAGGGCTCTTTAAAAGTCCCAGCCTCTTCTCCAGGGTCATATTCTTAGAAAGGTCAAGATCTGGCCTGCGTAGTCAGAGGCAGGAGAACCTGGAGTTCTATCGGGAGGTCGAAACCCTCTTTCTGAACTAGCAATACTTTGGTGGCCTTTGTCCAGAGGCCATGGGAATGGGGCAGCTTTGGCACCTAGTCTGGGACCCTTGGCACTGGCTGTTTTGAGAAATCCAAGTTGTTGACCAGACCCCCTTCCTGTTCCTTCTTAAGATATGGCCAGAGTTTTGCTCATCACGTTTGTGTTGCTCTCCAAGCATGCAGGAGGATCGCCCAGAAGACCCACGGGGACTTCCTGGTGGCCTCATTCACACTTATCCCGAGTACTGCCTGGATAGTGGGGCTCTGAGCTCCTTGGAGTTCCTGCTGGTGCCACCCTCACCTTCTCCATTGAGCCATTCCCATGGTGGCGTCCTTGCTGAAGTCCCTACCTTCCATAGAGATTTGAATGGGTTAAAATGGCACAAGCAGTTCTCAGGGCAGGACTGGCCACTGGGGGTCACCGGGACAGGAAGAACAGCCAGATCTGAGGCCGGCACTGGGATCTGGGGAGACCCTTATTTCCCCTAGATAACACAAGTGGGATCCGCAGGTACCAAGGGCTCTACAGCCTGTCTCCTGCCTTACTCTTCCAGGCTTCTTTCTACAGAAGAAGATGCAGTTGGGACATGCTCACCCAGGACAAATTTTGAGAGTTGCTTAGAGATGGGGAAGAAAGACAAAATGGTGGGGAAAGAGGAGA
>NC_022020.1:24569024-24569560 GCF_000317375.1 Microtus ochrogaster
GAGAGAGAGAGAGAGAGAGAGAGAGAACACCCAGTGCTTTAGACGGGTACCCCCACCTCCCTGCAGGGTGGTAAGAGATGGACATCGGGAGACAGGGCATTGAGAGCCTAGGAAACTGGGTCTGCAGGAGTCCATGCACCCCTTAGAACTCACATATCTCCAGAGTCCAGAAAGGACTCGAAAGTGGATAAACCACCCTGCCTGTGCCCCTTGGGGATTATTTCCAAGTAGCTGGAAGCTCACTTTTTCTAGAGCCCTCCACTTCTGCCCCAACATTTCCCCCCTGCTCTCGGCTCTGCCCACCCCTGCAGGTCACTTACTTGCAGGAGAGCTGGTTGATGCCCTCGATGTAGTAGCACACACCTCCATTCACACAGTAGGACTTGGCTGTCTCGTTGCACTTCCGGGCATGTCCCGACCACGACGACAGAGTGGTGCTCACTGGAGACACGAGAGACATGGGCTAGTGACCCACTGAGACCACCGCGTCTTTCAAGTCACTAGGATCTGCAGGACGCCTGGGCAGGGAAGATCTA
>NC_022020.1:24569880-24613241 GCF_000317375.1 Microtus ochrogaster
ATTGTGGACCTGGGAACTCAGGGAAATAACACCTTCCAGATGCTGTCATTTTCTGAGCTCCGAGAAGGTGGCTGTGTATATGGGGAGCAGGAGGAACTGCGCTTCCACACTTTTCCTTCTTGTTCCCAGGCCTGGGATGTTATAAAGGCTACCATGTCTTGTCTCTAGAAATGTTCGGTGTCTCCCTCATGTTCCCCTCCTTGTCAGCTGTTGCCTGTGGCGGGAGCCTTCCAGACCTTTGACAGCCTAAACTATAAATCTTGAACTTCAGGGCGATGTAGCCGGAGAGGGACGGGAGCAGGGAACAGCTGTGGGGAGAAAGGCTGGGCTCAGGTTGCCAACCTGATGGATCAGGCTTGTCTGAAACAATGAAAAGAATGAATGTACTGCTCCCTTATCAGGGGACGGTGTCCAGAAAGCTGGCTTTAAACGCAAAAACCTCTTCTATAAGGCACCCTCCACACTGACTTTCCAGGATGGGACACTAGGAGGAGTCCCTGCTCTGGGGCTCTCAGGGTCTTCGACTCCTGCCCAGGGATGGTCCCCCACTGAAGTGTCTCACTCCACCTTGGCTACCCTTATCTCCTCCGGGGTGGCAGCCTCCATTGCTCGCATCGGCAATGGGGAGGAGGCGAGAGGAGGAGGATGGAGCAGGCAGGCGCTTGGCACCCTCAGTGTTTAGACATGTAGGGAGACAGATGGAGCGTGGGGGACTGGAGTATACACACAGCACAGCCTCTGTATATGTCTGCAGGGGCTCGCAGATAAAACTCAGCGGGTAGGGCCAGCTCCCGCCTTCCCCTCCACCCTATCCCTGTTGCAGAGTTGGCATCTCAGGCCCCACCCACCCCTACGGAGGGCTCCTCAGGGCTCCACCACAAACCCAGCTGGGACCCACATGCTGGCCAGAGAGAGAAAGCTTTGAACTGGCATTTGCTCCACTTCTGGGTCACAGAGACCCAGAAAACTAAGAAAGGGACAGAAAACTAACAGAAGAGACACAGTGCGGTGACCATGTCTGCAAGTTATAAAGTTCAACCCTAGGCAGACCCTAGACCCGTCTTGCCCTTTGGTTACACCTCCAAGGAGGAGTGAGGAGAGAATGGCCAAGTCCCTCTCTAGAGCTGCAGCTGTGTATTCCTGCCAGATCCCCTGTCCCTTGTGAAAGAGCACGTCAGCACCAAGGCTTGACGTGAGCAGATGAATGTGGACCGCAGCCTGGGGCCTCCCAGGGGCCTTGGCTAAGCCAGAGGAATCTTGGCCCGGATCTGCCAGGCCCAGCATGGCTCCTCTGCAGCAATGGTGACAGAGACCTCCTGCTGCCGGTCCTCATTGTCGTTCTGTGACTGTAGTGGACTGCAGTGGGGCTGCTAGGGTGGCAGGGACCACTGGAGAGAGATGGGACGCCAGCTGTGGAGCACTGAGTCTGGGCTGCCAATACCACATCACGGGGCTGATGCCAGGGCTCAGAGAGGTGTCAGGGAATAGTGGCCAAGGGCCTGTCTACCTCCTCTGCCATGGTAAGACCTTCCCAAGCCACTTTGGCATAGCTGTCCTGGTAGGTCCCAAGGTAGCATGTTCTTATCCGCTTGCCAGCACATCTGTATTTGCCACTGGTCTTTTGTATTTGGAACAGCAAAGGTGGCAGGGATTCTAAGTGAGAAGGCTGCTCCCTTACCTCTCTACTGGGATGCTCACAGCAACCCCAAATCCAGTATGTCTAAAGTGGCCTCCCAGTTTCCCGTCTCTTCCCTGTGCCTGTGAGCCCCAAGGTCCCAGAGAGCATCTTTTCCTTTCTTCTTTGTTCTTTACTGCCATTTATCCTCAAGGACACTTCTTCCATCACCTCAAGAGGCTTGACCCATGCCTCCTACGTCCTCCCCAGGTCCAGGTCATCGTCACATCTTCCTTGAGTGACCTACTTGCTGGTCCTCCTGCCTCACCCTTGCCTTCACTCCAGCGGCCACAGCAGTCTTTAGAATATGTAAATTATGCCAATCCCTCCACGATCAGGGCTCTTTGGTGGTGTCCCTTGGTGGTTAGAACAAAGCCCTCCGCCTTTCATTAGGTCTTATCTGGGCCTCACCCCGTTTCTGCCGTGTTTTTAAATCCTGTTCTCTCAGAATATTTTAACCACACTCATTTCAGCTTTTCTAACAAGCCAGGTGCCCTGCTGCCCAGGGCCTCTCAGATACCAGCGTCTCAGTGCAGCCTCTTCTGGCTTCTCAGGACGGATGCAATCTTTATGCTCACTGCACAAGCTTCTGCTGGTAGTGTTTATTCTACACTGATCAAGGAACCAAGTTTGCCATTACTAGCTCCGAATCACTAGAACCCTGGCTCCTTGGGGCACAGCCACCTGTCACGCTTCACTAAACCCCAGCATCTAACCAAATGCTTGACACAGAATAGGGGCGTAACATGGTTGACAGAATGAACAAACGCATATCTGATTCTTGAGGGGAAGTACCCTCTGCTGCTTCCCTGAGCATAGGCTAGTGTCCTTCAGCCCGGGGAATGAATGATACCTTTTCTCCTCTCTCTTGCAAATGTTGCTGAGAAGTTGTTAGGGATGTGAAGTCAAATCTACAATGAGTTCCCTCTTCATCCCTACTAAGATGGCTAGAATGTAGATCCAGAAGATAGCCAGTGGCAGAGAGGATATGGAGGAACCAGAACCCTGAGGCACCCCTGGTAGGCATGTACAGTGGTGTGGCTGCTTAGACATCTAGTCTGGGAGTTCTTTTTTGGTTGTTTAGTTTTTTGAGACAGGGTTTTTCTGTGTGGCCCTGGCTATCATGGAACTTGCTCTGTAGACCAGGTTGGCCTCGAACTCACAGTGATCTACCTGCCTCTGCCTCCCGAGTGCAGGGATTAAAGGTGTGCACCACTACCTCCTGGCCTCTGGGAGTTCTTTGATAAAAAAAAGAAAAAAGTTAAATTCCCAGAGTTACCATACACTCAAGAAATTCCACTCATGGGTGTATCCTCAAGACTGAAAGCCTGTGTGCTTACAAACACCTGAACATGAATGTCCGCAGAAGCATTAATCATCAGCCCAGATGTGGAAGTGATCCAAATGATTCAATAATTCAAACTATTAAATGGATGAATAAAATGTCATCCATTCACACACTAGAATATCACTTCACCATAAAAGGAATGTACTCACCCATGCTCCAGCATGGATGGGCCTTAAGATACGGTAAGGCCACTTACTTTATGGTTATACTTGTACAAAATGTCTACTATAAATTAATCCACAGGGACAGAAAGCAAGAGTAGTAGTCGTGGGATTGGAGAAGTGGGGGGTGACTGCTAACACACATGACATGTCTGGGGTGATGATGAGAATGTTCTGAATTAGTGGGGATAGTTACATAAGCTGGTGACTATACTGAAAACCACTGAGTCATACTTTAAAAGGACAAATTTTATGGTATACAAATTACATCTAAAAAAATTAATTAAAAACATGACCAGAAGGGGAAAACCCAGGGCGTAGTTGCCATGAGTGTCATGGTGCATGTTGTCTCAGACCTTCGGAGGAAGGTGAGATGGGACAGAGGCTGAGCGGGAGCACTGATTCCCTCCTCTCTGCTGTCCAGGCTGCAGCGCTATCCTGCTTTTAGCACCGGCAGACCTTCCGCCCCTCTTGAAGGTCCAGACCCACTTCCTTGAGCTATTCAGCTGTGCAGCTGTGTATTTTGCTGTGCAAAAGGCTCCCTTTCTCTTAGTTCAGGTGTTCATCCTCCCCCTACTTTGTTAGGAGAGGCGCATGCTCTCAGGCTGAGGACTCTACCTTCCTGTCAGTCATTTCTATGTTGATAATCAAGGCTGTGTCTTTCTGGAACTCAGAGCGGGGTCAGGCTGAATACAACCCATGTGTTAGTGTGTTCATGTGCAGATGTGTTCAACCAGCTACTCCCTTGCCCAGAGGCCTCTACCGCATGCCTACACCTCATGACAAAGCTGCCTGCCCTGTGCTTGGTATCCTGGGTCAGTTCCCTTTCACTTGGGACAGGGTTGCTGGTTTCTGTAAGGCAGAAGGGGATTGCACTATGCAGACTGTTTTGTTCCAAGCTCTGTCTGTGTCTGTAGACTCCTTTTCCCTGTCAGCCCAGGGAGTCTGGAAGCTCCCTTGAGATCCAGAGCTGCCACTTCCGGAGGGCCTGCTCCGATCTGGGAAAGACAACTATGGCTCTACCCTAGTGGAGAGGTAGGTAGCCATCCAAGAGTGGGATGATGCCCTTTGACGCCCTACCCTGCCCCTGTGGCCCTACTTCCCTGGGGCCTGGGCAGGGCCCCACAAACCCACCTTGGGATGAGTCATTGGAGGCAGGCTCAGCTCCCCGCTGCCCACCCTCCACCCCCCTCCTCAGGGTGTGGTTTTTGCAGATCTGCTGGGTTTCACTAGTAAACACGGAATCCACGCATCTCTGCTTGGGAAATCAGCTATGACCACATCTCTACATCAAGAGTCATCTTGCCTGCTGTGGACTAGACACAGCAGCCAGGCAAAGAGTACAGTATATGCAAGGATGCATGAGTGTGTGTGTGGGTGAGGTGCAGATAGCAGCCTCAGCAGCAAGTCCAGAATCCCAGGAGTCCAGGAGAAGCTTAACACACGTAACTCAGCCTAAGGGAGGAAAGCTGAGCTTCAGGAAGGGAAGGCACTTGCATGGGTCACAGAGCTTGGAACCAGCGCAAATGTCGGAGCTCTTGCTCCTCCTGGGCCTCTGCTCTCACACCAGGCTGCAGGGGCAAGAGGCATTGAAGCCTGTGGGCTGCTGGGATTCCATCTCTGCATGAGATCCTACGCTCAGCCCAGTGCACTACCTGCTTCTGAAGCCTATGGAAGACTGGCATGCTGCAGGCTGAGGAGTCATTCATGTCTGTGGTTGCAGCTTCCTGGTGAGTCAGACCCTCAAGACTCTGGCCCTGCGCATTGGCGAGGGCACAGCTGCAGCGGCGTTCTGCGCAGGAACCCTCCCTGCTCCTTTTGTCTCACAAAGAGATATCTCGCTTTGTCTCCTACAGGGCCATCACTCAGGGTGCTCTGCCTCTTTACTGTTCTTCTGCACACAGATAAGCCTGGCAAAGATGGTGCTCCGTCTACCTGAACACGACAACAGGACCATGTGTGCATGTGACCTCAGCAGGATGAATAAGAATACCTTCTCATCCCCGCCCCCGGGAGGATGCAGAGATGGGGGCTGGCTGATGTGGGACTCTCGGAGACAGGTGCCATCTCTTTCTGCTTCACTCTCTAAACACGGGAGATGCTGTTTCATAGTAGAAAAGGAAGAAACCAACCCACTCCCAGTTCTTGAATCTTTTCTATCTGGAGCCGGCATGACCTTTGGACTTCCTAGTTTCGTGAGCGAATATGTGGTTTCCTTAGGGTCATTTCAAGTTGGATACTTGTCAGTTCTAACCAGGAGTCCTCATTAATAAATGAGAAATGCAAAGTTCAAGACAGATCAGGGACTGTCTGCCCACTGCAGTGGAGGTGGCAGGTGCTAAGCCAAGGTACATCCCGTGGGGCAGCTTGAGAACCACTGGACCCAGGTACTGGCCTCTGTCACCATTTTCAGGCCGGGACATGGAGGAGGCCACAAAGGCCCAATGATATTGAAAGCAGGATATGGTAGCTTTTATCCCCAGCACTTAGGAGGCCGAGGCAGGTGGATCTCTGTGAGTTCAAGGCCATCCTAGTCTACACAGTGAGTTCCTGGACAGCCAGCACTATGTAGAGAGACCCTGTCTCAAAAAATAAACAAACAACAACAAAGATATTGAAATTCAGGCCTTGTACATGCTAGGCAAGAGCTCTCCTGCTGAACTGCGTTCCTAACCCTAGGTTGTAATTTCTTTAATATAACATTTACTGGCTACCTATTGTAGTAGGCATTGTGCTAGGCCCCGAGGCCAGGGCAGTAAACAGGCTCACAGAGGGTCAAGACCGAGTTTACTAATGACTTTCTCACTGTAGAGCTCTATCAGTAGCAAGCTGTTAGACTTTGAGCAAAATACACAACCTCTCTGAGCCCCTCCCAAAGAAGAGTACACAAGACAACGCAGACTGAGTCTGGCTCAGCAAATTCTCAGGGGCCAGCATCATCCCTGCTCTTGTCCCTTCCCCGAGGCTCTTCCTGAGCTGGGAGGTCAAAGTACAGATCAAATCCAATAACAGTATGGAATTTAAGAGATGCCACCAAACCATGGGGAGGGATCAAGAGGTAGCCCAGAACTGGGTTTGGACCCAGAGTAACATTGTAGGAAGTCAAGGAGGAAGGCTGCCGGGGGCTTGAAAGGGTACGGATGGGGACTGATGAAGAAGACTGAGCTCATCAGGGAATGACCTGATCTTGGGGCCAGATGGGAAGGAGTAAGCCCTCCTGTGGAGGTCCTTGGGAAGGGTGTGGCTTCAAGCAGGCACTTTAGAAGTCCCTTGCTCTGACACCTGTGAATTAGGGACAAAGTCTGAGCGGTGGCTACCCTTGAGATTGGGAATGGAGTGGAAGGGACAGATATGAGAAAGATCTAGAAAACATACTGCCCAGGATATGGAGACTCAGAGGCATGAGAGTCCGAGAAGTGAGCACAGGGCAGACAGATCAGCTCTGGCTGTGGCTTTGGCAATGTGTCAGGATCCCCTTTAAGTCAGCACTGGGTCTGGGGAGCACTTCAAGGCTGTGCAGTGGCAATGTAGTCAGGGGGCAACATACACAGGGTCAGATCCTATGCCAGGGGCAGGGCGTGGTGAACAGCAAGCCCTACACGGTAGGCTCAGTCTGTCGGTGCCCAGCATAGGCAGGGAGGAGAGGGGACACTTTCTAGGTCCCAAAGCCAGGCCTGACAACCCAGCAGAAAGAGATTCTCTGTTGTGACACTGGGCCAGACACTGTGAGCCAGCAAGCCAAACAGTTCTGAGGCCCTCTTTTCTAAGTCTTCAAAGTGGGCACACAGTCAGTGAGCTGGGTCTGTTATCCTTAAATGGAGGCTGCCCACAGGCCCCAGGTACTCAAGCCTCCCCAAGGCCTGGCTCAGGTGCCCAACGATGCAGCTGGCAACAGACACGCAGCTCACACCCACCCCAGGCCTGTCTCTCCCTAGTCTTGCTCCTGACAACCCAGCCTCCCGTAATTGCCTTCTAAAAATATCCTTCCCCCCACCCCCACCTCTTGATTTCAAAATATTTAGTTTTCAGGGTATTTAAAATGAGAGCTGGAGGCTCTTCCAGGCCCAGATAACAAAACTAAACATTTATGCTTTGACTGCATTTCTCCGAATTGGCTGAGATCTTGGGGTAGATGTGCAGCAGCAGGAGGGAGGGGAGCTGAGCGCAAGACAGATCATGTGCCGGTCTCCTGAGGGGGCAGCCCATCGGCTCTGCCAACCCTTCACCATCCGGGACCCTTCCCTTTCTCGAGGGCCACTTACCGCTGTTAACGTGGAGCCTGCCCCGCACGGTGTCCTTCCCAAGGATGTTCTCCGCCTCGCAGACATACTCTCCCGCATCCTCCACCTTCACTTTGTTGAACTGCAGTCGGGAGTTCTTTCTGGGTTTGGGAGAGGAAAGAGGGAGAGAGGTGTGAGCCAGGGCCGGTGGACCTTATCAGTGGTCACTGAGTGGTCACTTCAAAGAACCACCATGGCTGTATAGGCTGGGCGAGAAGAAGGTCCCTCAGACCGTTTTTTTTTTTTTTTTCTGGAGTGCAGGTGATACACTGAACCCTGGAACAGGAGGAGACTTGAACCCTCAGGACAACACATCCAGCCAAAGCACACATGTTCTAACTATGAATTCTCACATCTTTTTTCTCGGGGCTGGGTTTCTCTGTACCACTTTTTCTTGGGGGAAGAATGCCAGGGCCCTTAGGGACATGATGTGGTCACATCTCTCATTCCCAGTTGCCTTTGCCATCCATAGAAGTAGGAGATTGTCACTATTCAGGGTTATGGTTTGAACGTGTTTCCTGAAGTCCACTGGTGTCCCCACTGCAATGGTACAAGCAGGTCAAGAAGACACGTTTAGAGAAGGCCCTCATACTTTTGATTTTAGAATTCCCAGCCTCTACATCTATGGGCTAAACACATCCCTACTGTTTATAAGTGAGCCCATCTGGATGCTCTCCTAGAGCAGCAGCATGCACTCTGAGTCCCGGACACCAGGGAGAGCATCTATCTGGTAGCTCCATGGCAATTGTATCAATCCATGGTACCACTCCACGTCTTTCTGCTACTGTTGACTCAGGCTTGCCATTGAGAGGCGCTCTGTAGCCTCTCCAAGAGGCTTTTGTTTAACTTCATCCTCAGATGTGTAGCAAGCACCTCCCAAATGCTGGAAACCATGTACTCCAGGGTCTAGAGCCTTAGGGCTAATTAGGGTATTCTCTTCTAATGTACGGGCAAACTCAGTCTTAGAAGGCTCTTGGATTGCGGGTAGACACTCAGCAAGGCAGAGCAGAGGTGGACCAGGAGCTGAGGCCAGAGAACACACCAGAAGCTAGGGCTAGCCTCTTCCTCCAGTCTCTCACTTGAGTGGCAAGGTCCTAGCAGCTCTTCCCCCAAGCTGTGATTCCAGAGCATCTGGCTTCGTCTGCTTTCTGAAAAACCGACTAAACCTTGCTTCCTCCTGGAGGCTTCCCTGCCTTGGTTCTGCAAGGCTCTGCTCACAGATCCCAACCCTTCCTGAAACTGATGATGCTCTTTGGGGTCTAGAAAGTGCTCAGGATAAAGCTAGGGACCTGAGAAAGGACATAGTGTGCCATGCTGTGACTTCCTCTTCTTTTTAGTGAGGGGTCAAAACCCAGATTCCTTGCATGTGCACAGCTGGCTGGAGTGTGTGCAGGGTATAGCCAGGCTGCCACTGTTCTGTCTAAGCCCCAGGGATGCAAAAGAGAGCCGTGATACTGCTGGGATAAGGATTGGTGTGGGGATGGGGGACAGGAATGGTGGGAGAGTTGAGCAGAGAGCACTTCCCTCTTGGTTTTGGAATTGGCCTCTTCTCAAGCATATCATTCCCAGATTCCCTTGAGGTTGGTGCAGACTGATGGACCTTACTGCAGTGGCGCTGGCCTTGCCAGTGTGATGACGGTGGCTTAACTATATGCCCTACCATTCCTGGTTCGCGCTGGGTTTCTCCTTGGGCGCGTGCCTGCCCATGGCCCTCCTCTATCAACTAGTTTCCTTCATTAAGAAGAGCTCCCGAGGCCCCTCTGACCAAGCGAGTATCTGCTTCCCAGCTCAACCTAATTAGATAACCACAGCATCCCACTTCCCCGGGACAAAGCTCTCCTCACTTTCCTGCATGCTGGATAGGTGGGGGTGGGAGATGGTGTTAGCTGAGGGCAGAAGAGTTTGTGCACAGGGGACCTAGAGCCAGCAAGATCTTCATGGTCACCCACAGCTGCACTAAAAGGAACTTTTCTCATACGATGCCATTTGTAGTAGGACAAGGCAGAACATCTAAGCAGCAGTACAGACTTGGGGGAAGGACTCCCACCCAAGGGCGCATAAGACCAGGATCAATGAGCATCAGGGCTTGGCAAAGGCTCCCCTTTTGGACAAGAAAGAGGAGACAACTCTCAGGTGCAGCAGGTATAGGCATCTTGATCCACAGGGGCCCCAGAGATCTCAGGGAAACAGGATCCAGAGCTGCAGCTGGGAGTGGCCCTGGGCTCTCAGGCCTGAAGTTGCTGGGTCTCTCCTTACCCACAGGTCCATCTGGAGTCCCTAGGATCCAGGGCTTTCTTCTTGCCTTCCTGGAAGGCAGGCAGGGTGCACACTCCTGCCACCCCATCAATTTGCTGACCCAGGTCTGCCCCTGCAAAGGGAGCTGTCCCACCCTCCCTAGCTGGTTCTCTGCTGGCAAGGACAGGATCTGGGCAGCCCCACACCTTCCTCAGTGCCTACTTCCCCTGCCTGCCTGAGGGGCCTGTCTCAGCCTGCCCCTCATAAATAAGGGAACAGGCGGTTCTGCAGGGGAGGGCCCGTGCCCTGGGCTCGGGGGGCAAGTGTTCTCCTGGCTCGGGAAGGCCTGGATGACAATGCAGTTTGGCGGGCACAGAGACAGACAGTCAGCCCCTGTCGGGAAGACGGTCTCTGCCAGCAAACAGAGATGCCAACGCTGGATGTAGCCTGGGCAGGTAGAGCATGAGGAACTCAGGGAGGAAGGAGAGAAAGGTTCCTCAGAGAGGAGACTCCTAGCTCTGTGCGTGGTTCTGGCTCCCTTGCTAGTGAGCATCTCACTCAGTAAGAGAGTGGGAAGTTCTCTTGAAGTCACTTTGGTCACAGGTAATGAGAAGTTCCCTGTCATGGCCTCCTCCTCCACAGCTAACAGGACAGGTGGAACCAGGGATGGCCATTTCAGAAGGCAGCATGTGGGGGAGGGGCCATGTCTGCCACCCAGGGAAAGATCTGACTAGGCCTTGTCTCTGGATTAAGTCACCCATGTGTCAGATGAATCTGAGGCCCTACCAGAAAGTAAGTTGTTTAGAAGGTTGGACCATCCATAGGGGCCCCTGTTCAACCTCTTGAGGGATGACCTCACACGCAGGAGAGAAGGGCCAGCCCTGGGAGGTTCTTCTCAGTCTCACACTGACTGTGGATCTCTGCTTCCAGGCTTATAGGGGAGCAGGGGGATGTGGGGCAGACGCTTCCGTGAGGAGCAGTGATAGATTGCTCAGTGGTAAGATGAACTGTCTAAAGTACTGTCAGGGGCCATGAGCTGACTGGTGGGCTCGTGCAGATAGATATTCCCACAGCGTTCACGCTGGGCCTTGGCGGGCTGTGCCAGGGACAAGAGGGGCAACTTTCCTAGTACAGGGGACAGCCTGGGCCCAAGTCCAGGGTTGTGAAAGGAAAGATCAGGAATTGGGCCTCTAGTTGGGACGGATCGGCAGGGTGGTGTGATGTTTAGGCCAGCAAGGAGGGAGGATCCCAAGGCTGTCAGATAAGGAAGGGATGATCTCATGGGGGTCTGGATTGGAAAGGATCATTTGTAAGGGACCAAGAACTAGAATCATAAGCCAAACAGGGTGCAAGACTGATCAACTTTTTTTTCTCTGAAAAACAGGTGGAGGCTATTATTATATATATAATAATTATATGTAATACACATATAATGTATTTTATACATCTATATCTATAAAATCATTATACCAGATTCTATGCTGGAAATTGGCCAGCGCCTCATGAAGGCAGGGGCCACAGCTGTCTTATTCACCAGTGTCTCCCGAACCTCTAGCAGAGTGCGTGACACACAGCCAATACTCTATACCCACAGGTTAGTTGCATGAATTAATTCACAAAGGGTCCTGGGGCCCAAAAGGTGTCCGAGAGTAAGGCAGGAGAGGATGAGAAGCTAGGAGGGGAGAAGGTAAGAAACATTTAGGGCAGGGAAGTCAGGTCCACCTGCAGAGGTGGCAAGGGGCGGGTGCTGGGGGGGGGCGGGTGTGCGCAGCAGAGGAGCTGGACGACCAGCAGCTGGGGTAGTGAGGGTGGGGTGGAGGGGCTGGTGGGAGCATTCTGAGTCAGAGACCCCTTAGGAGTGGTGTTTGGGGCCCAGCTGGCAGCACAATGTGGAACTTGGGTGAAACTGCCACCATTGCCTACAGCTGGAGGCCTGGGGTCTCAGAGGGGCAGAACCATAAGAGGGGGGCATCACCCACTGGCGCCGAGGGAGAGAGCAGTGAAGGCTAAGATGCGGGAAAGCCCAGCACCAGTGGAATCAGGGAGGTCTGACTCACAGGAGGGCCAGCTGAGAAGCCACAGGGAGAGGCAGCCGGTGTCACAGCCGGGAGGCCCAGACTTGGGAGCCCAGAAGTCATGGGGTGGAGGGGCTGGGCTGTGATCAGCTGGCTGCCTTGGGGAAGGCAGTGTGTCCAGAGGATAAGAGGTGTGGAGTAGGGGCCTGAGGTGACTTGCACAGAAGTGGAAGGAACAAGGGAGACAGACAATAGCTGGAATTGGGGAGGAGGCAGTAGCCAGGGATCCTGGCTCAGAAGAGGCTTGGGCAGGGTAGTCTGCTGGGAGGGAGAGAGGGAGAGGCTAAAGTGACCAAAGAAAGACGGGAACTGGTGGTGCCTCAGCAGAGTGGAGTGCGCGCGCATGCATTCATGCGTGCGTGCGTGCGTACGTGTGTGTGTGTGTGTGTGTGTGTGTGTGTGAAGTGACGTGAGTACGTGAGTGTGCGAGTGAGTGTGTGTGTATCGTAAGGCAGGGTATGAGACAGTGTGGTGCCAGGCCTGGTGAGATGGGGATGGCAGTTGAGTGCCATGTTGGAAGCAGGGCAAGAGGTCAAGGGCCAGCACCTTCCCTGGCTTTGTAGACTCAGAGAGAAGCTGGGGTGCGAGGAGGTGCCTGCTCCAGCCCTAGCTCCGTGAGGCCTGTCTACTAGTTCTTCTAGGCTGGTACCAAGACTATAGTGGGGTGGTGAGGAGGAGTGGGGGTACCTGGTTGGTTAGGCTGAATTTCTTGCCAGTGTTATAGAGAGGGGACACAGAGGGACACTACCCCAAACCTCCCCACCTTTCTAACTACCGTAACTCCCTCAGGAGTTAGCCTTCTTATTTGTAGCCACAGACCTCTTATCTCAACCCGTCCTGCATGGCTCTTTGCCTGGGCCACTTTCTGTCTTTGTCTCGAGTAACTGGTTTTCCTTTGGTTTGAGTCTTGGAAGGAGAAGGGAGGCAAAGCCAAGCTCTTGAACCCCACATCTCCACTCAGGTTGCAGGCCTCTGAGGTGTGATAGGGGCAGCCTGAGCCTGTACCTAACACTTTCTGTTGTGGGTAGGCTGATGTTCTCTGAAGCAATAGACAGCCTAGTTTGCATTTTGTGGATATCTCTGAAGTGGGTGGTTGCAGGCTACTCTGGGGAGTGAGGGCAGAAAAGACTTGAGGGGTTCCTTAGTCTACCTAGACTCCAGAGCCCACAGAGAAAGGTAGGATAGAAGTGCGTTTAGTGGCAGACAGGTAGGAGCTGACCTAGAGTCCTGGTTCTCCCAGCACCCCCTCCCCTTGCCTGGATGGTGGTGAGTATCTTTCCCAGCCTGAAGACTCAGAGTGTGCAGGCAGACCCCCTGATGTCAGTCAGCGGTCTCTTCCCACTTACTAAGCTCTCCACAAATGGCAACTTGTCAAGTCAGGACCCCAGCCTTTTGTCTTATGTGACTCCCCAAAGACTTTCCACCAACAGGGGCTTCCACCTCAAACTGCCAGATTTGGGGTCTCTCAGACGAATGACAAACAAGACTTCTGCTGTTAAGACAGCTCAGAGTCAAATGGCCTCCATCCTTCAGACACGTAAATTGCTTTACTCGGTTTTTGTGAGACAGGGTCTCATCTAGCTAAAACAGGTCTCAACTTGCTAAGTAGCCGAAGATGACCTTGAACTTCTGATCTTCCTGACTCCACCTCCCAAGTGCTGGGATCAAAGGCCTGTGCCACCACACCTGGTTTTATGTGGTGCTAGGTTTGAACCCAAGGCTTTGTGCACGCTAAGCAAGCACTTTATCCGCTGAGCTGCATCCCCAACCCTGGGAATTGCCTAATCCTTGTCCATTGGTCTGCAATGCCAGGGCAGGCCTGGTCCCAAGGGCTCAACAGTCAGGGAAGCACTGGGCGTGGCAAGGAAGGGTTGCACGGAGGGGGACGTGACTAGGTTCTGTGCTGGGCTTGGGGATGTGACTCTGGAGCTGGTGGGACAGAGGTACTGCTCACCTGCCATTGCCGTACTTGATGCGAATATCACGACTCCGGTTGAGCTCCTTGCCATCCTTGAACCAGCGGTAGGAGGGCTGGGGGTTCCCGGCTGCTGCTTCGCACTTCAGCGACTGCTTCTCACCCACCTCGCCGGTCTGGCTTTTCATCTTCTTCAGCTTGGGCCGGGTAGCTGCGGGGTACAAGGCAGGTAGGTCAGTGTGGGGGTGGTGGGAACAGAGCCAGGCACGAGCAGTAAGAGTCCCCATCTTGAGGCTGGAACTGGGGAGACTAGAAGTCACCCCTCCTGGCATTTTTCTTTAGTCCAACCCCATCCGCACTTAGAGTCTTCAGTGGGAACAAGTTCCTGCTACTTCTGGGCACTTCTCTGTCCTTGGGAGGGTACCAAGAGCTTCACATTCGCTTGTAAAACCTTCACCACCCCATGACTTCACTGCGGTGTTTAAACCCATTTATAGACAGGGAAACTGAGGCTTAGGAGAGTGAAGTCACTTCCCTGAGGGTCAGTAATGGAGCTGAGGTTCAAATTCAGATCATGACCTCAGTGTTTGAGATCTGACTCCTGTCTCTCCTCTCTCCATTTCCTCACCTCTCCCCCACCCAGGGGCCCAGAAGACACAGGAAGACAAGATGGTGGACTTAGCTATCACTTCCAGACACTGTGACCTGGCATTGCCACTCTAGTATGGGTGGTAGAGCCCAGAGGAGCAGCCCTCATCCTAGCCCTGGGGATAGGTCTCAGGCTGCTAAGAGCAAAAGGATTGGCTGTGGGAGGAAATGAGGAGGTAAGGCAGGCGGAGGCCGCTCTGAGCTGAAGGAACGTGAGCCAGAGCAGTGGGTTGTCAAAGGTGAAGCAGGGCAGCTATGCCAGTGGGCCCAGGCCTGGACAGGAAGCTCCAGGCTTTCTCCCCTGTGTCTGAAACCCCAGGCTGTTCCCACATACCTAGACTCCCATATTTCATCTCTGTGGGTCACTCCATGCCACCTTTAAACACACACACACACACACACACACACACACACACACACACACACACACACATACACGGAGACAGAGAGACAGAGAGACTTTGTTCCCAGGAAGGGGAAGATATGCAGGCCTACCTGCTGGGTCACATAATGATTTGCACTGAGATGGCCCTTCCTAGGACATGTGACTTTCCATGTATACTCATTCCTGAACTTTGTGGCAAGAGTCACACTCCAGTGTGGGTGGAGCTGACTCAGAGGTTCAGAAACTCAACCAAGACCACACAACCACAGAGCTGAGGCCAAGACCTGGGTGTTTTGGTTTGCAGTGTGTCGGGCAGGTGGCAGGTTGGTGTCTGCTTTTGGAGCCTCGTTTCTTACTGAGGGACCTGGGTTTGAGTTCTCCCATTAGTGTAAGGGAGGGTCTACCAGCGTCAGGAACTGTGTCTGGGGACTTGCTGGCCCTGTCTACACCATCAGTCACCAATCCTTTCTTTTATTGTGGCTCAGAGCCCTGACAGTAGACTATAGACTGCAAAAGGCCTTGCTAGAGGCAGACTTTCCTTCCTAACTTACCCCAAGCTTGCTCACAAGTAGGAGGGAAATCAGAGTAAGGTGCAGAGACCAGATTCAAAGTGCAAGAATGCGTTCTCTGAAAATGTGTTGTTGGGCTAGGTGTAAGCACAGACACCTGGGAAAGTCATTTTGTTCAGTTTAGAAAATGATAAAACCCGGTGAGTAGGCAGAAGCAAACAAAACCATCCACTATTTCAGTACTTGGAAATCACACGCATGCATACATACACATACTCACATGCACACACGCATGCGGACACATGCGTGCTCACATACACGCACATGCACGCACACACACACAATTTTTAAACACAATGGGACCAGTAACATGATTCTTTCACTTAAAGAAACAATGCAACTTCTTTACCTCAGTGTTCAGTATCAAAAACAGCATTTTCAAAACCTAACTCACAGAGAGTACAGTGTCTGGAGAGATGAAGACATCATTGCTAAGAAAAGGGTTCTCTGATGAGCTGGTTCAGGGAAGACATGGATGGATGCAGTCCAGGAAGGGCCTTTATTTACCTTGGTCTGACTATGTAGGGCTTTCAAACCTTTTCTGTGGGATCCTCAATAGTACTTCTGGGGAATAAAGTTCTATGTCATAACTTACATGTGTATATGTGCACAGATGTATATATTTTAATACATAATATCGTCACATGATTCAAATGGTAAGAAGAGTATATATTTTATAAAACAAATCTCCCTCTAGCTTCTCAGAATAGCCAGGGCGTAACTAATTTTATCAGTTCTTTGATATCCTTTAGAGATCTTTCATGCATACAAAAAATTTCCCTGGCATTAGCACAAATATTTTTCCACAGAATCACTTTTCACACTTGCATAATATTCCTGTGTGGGTGTATCATAATTTATGTAACTTACCGCTGTTGGGAGGTGCTTAGCATGCCCTCCCTTCTCTCCCATTACAAATCAACCCCTGAGGGCCCACTTTGTGGCTTCACTTTTGCACACATCCAGGGACACATCCTGCCTGAGTTCTAGTCTAGGTTTGGCCACTTGTTAGCTTTGGGTCCTGAGGTCACTGACCTAATTTGTCTGCTTCAGTTTTTCTCATCCATAAACCACAGAAGATAAAGAACAGCTCCTGCCTTGTGCGATGGCAGCAAGCAGTGTATGAGATAATGCATGCAGAACCTGGCAGGCAGAGGGCGCGGAATAAAGGTTAGCTGTTATTATTACTATCCTCAATTGTTTCCTAAGGCAATCTTCTGAAAAGTGGGATTGCTGAGTCTAAGGCCGTGCAATCTTTCTTAGCAATGATTCCCGTGAAAGTCATTTTATTTTGCCAAATTGCCCCCCTTGGAAAAGGCTACTTCGATCCACATTCCTCCGCTGAATGACAGGGTCTGTTTTTTATTTTTTTTCCACACCCTCACCATCTTGGGGCATTATCACGTCTTTAATCTCTACCAATTAGCTAAGCAAAAGATAACGTCTCTTTGTTGTTGTAATTTGCATTATTCGATGACTGTTGCCGGCTGAACAGTTCTTCTAAGTGTATCAGCCCATTGTGTTTATCCTTCGGAGTTGTTCGTTCTTGTCTGCAGTCTGTTTTTCGACCTAGTACTCATCTTATGAATTTGCAAGAGTGCTCTGAAAATAGTGAATCTATAACCTTTTGTTACAACGTTTCCTCCCAGTTATCTGCTTCTGGCATTTTAAAATGCATGGCTGGCCTCCTTTCCCTCCCTTCCTTCCTCTTTTGTGCCAAGAGAGTTTGCGCATCAGTATACTGTGGGACCTTCTGGAACTTCATGACTCAAAGTAGGAGTCCTTCCCAGAATCCTTCTTTTCCCCATGCCCCATGCTTTCACCTGTGCCAGATTCCCGAAAACACATCATACTTCCGAACTCTGGGAGTCAATGGGAACCGTCTGGAGACTTTAAAACCTGGGCAGGGGTCTGGGTACAGTGCAGGCACTGAGAGACAGGGCTGGGAAAGCTGTCCATCTGTATCTGCATCTTTCACGTGTGCTGGAGAGTGTGCACAAACGCTGGACACCCCAGGGCCTGGAGACACCCGGAGCACAGCCTCACAACCGGCGTCTTTCTACGGTTGATGGACAGCTGTCATCTAACCGTGGTCTAGTGCTGACCAAGGTTAGTCTGCTTTGCCTTCTTTGTGACTGGGACATAGAAAGTTTCTGGTAGGTTCTAACGCACCCACTTTCCCTACTAGAGTTCTGACACCAAGGAAGCCTTATCCCCCATCCCCGTGGGCCACTTTGCTCCCAACCTGACCCCAGCCAGCCACCAAGGGGTGGGAATGACATCTGGCAGGGAGAAGACATGCTGAATCTGCTGTCTTGCTTCGTGACTTGAGACCCAGCCAAAGAAGGTACAGTGAGCCAGGGCCCACTGCAGCATGTGAGGGTGACGGGCCAGGAATGCACCAGACAGAGGCAGCCAGCAGGCAGGACTGGAGCGTCTGAGGAACTGAGGGTTCCAAAGCCATCCTACATCTCTGTTAAAACACGGGCTATTGTTTTAGATCCCAAGGTCCCTCTCCATCCTGTGGGAACTCATGGGTCTCACTAGCCACTTCTTGATAGTTCGTGCACTTCTAAACAACCCCGACTAGTTCACTCACTCCACGTTCATCCATCCATCCATCCATCCATCCATCCATCCATCCATCATCCATCCATCCATCCATCCATGCATTCACCAACTCAATTCGTTTCCAGTGAATGATTCAAACTGCTCCATGCCAGGCACCGTTCATTTGCTGGGGACTAAGCTAGACAGTCCTAAACTTGGGGAGCCTGACTTCAGTAAGCAACCAATCAACCAAAGAACAAGCATGAGGTGGTGACAGTGAGCTTGAGAGTTCACAGGCCTTAACAGCTTACGAAGCTGAGGAGAGCAGGGGTTGGAGAGACAGGCAAGGCTTCAGGTGACAGGGTTGTACCAGCCAGGATGGGAAACCTGGACTGGGCTTGTATTTTTCTTTTTAACGTGTTATGTGTCCACTAGACAGTTTTAAAGCATTGGGCAGCACCGGCCTAAAGGGCAAGAGCATAAGAATAACCACATGCCTGAGTCATGCCATGGTCTTTACAGAGAGTTTTCTAGCTTTTGGAAGTTCCTCAGAAGAATCTCCCGAAAAGGAAGGCCAGGCATACTCACTAGGCTCAGTTTTCTGCACCTGGAAAGTTCTTTGGTGGATCTATCACAGTGGCTCAGATTGTAGGAGAGAAGAGCGCACACAGATGACCTTTGGAACAGTGCCCGGGGGACCTCTGCAGCCCCACTCCAGGGCCCAGAACCTTGGAAGCTTTCTGTGGCAAGGCTTGGGGACCTCTCCAAGATAGCCCTGATTTGTTCTGAAGGTGGCAGAGGAAAGCGTTGGAGACTCAAGAACTGGGGATGACAGACAGTTGTGTTGGTGTTTTAAGCTCTTAATCTGAAAGGACACGGATTTTCCTTTTGTGGCTTCCAGACATAAGACCCGGGACCAGTGTTCTGGGGTCACTTGGCCCAAGGTTCACAGTTTGTTCACGTGGCAGACCTCAGGTACCTAGGGACTGTCCTCAAAGGGTTTCAGACACCACTGAGCTAATTCCAGCCCCAGCCACAGCACCTACCTCCTCTGAGCTGGATGTATTTTATGCCCAGGGCCTAGAATGTCTCGCTAGAGTGTGGGTACAGAGACCATCACATTGTGTCCCAAGAGTGTCTTGAGGCTAGAGCTGAACCGAGCAGAGGAATGTCCCTGGGATGGAGGGGGTTCTGTCAGGACAAGAGCCAAAGCTGGCATTCGTCTTCTATTCTGCTCATGGTGTTTACTGGGCATTTGCTGGGTCAGCTTTTCTGGCCTTGGCCTCACACAGATAGCACTTAACTATACGTGGAATGACCAGAACCCCCTGACTTAGTTCGTCCCCTCAGCCATTCTTTGGTTACATAAGAAGTACATTTTGCTGTAGAAAAATTACACAACACAATAAGGAAAAAGGAAAACACATTAAAATAAATTCAATTATCTTCAGAGAGAGAACCCACTGCTCATATTTTCAAATATCACCTCCAAAACATTTTTCTCTAAAGCCTTAGATCCCTTTTCAGACAACACACTGGAAAATACTTTTTTTTTTTAACAAGTCAAGCGATACAGCCATAAATCATTTTAATGGCTGCTTATTAGTCCATTGTTCAGTTGAATTTGTCAGGTTGTCTCCAGCCTTCTTCTGATATTAAGAACAGTGGGGAGACTTTATCAGGTTGGCTTTGTGGCCCAGTGGAGGAGGAGCAGCACCCCTGAGGGTTGGGTGTGTTTCCCCTCAACGAGAGGAGGCTTCAAAAGCCCAGCACCCAGGCGTCGGGACAGATGACAGACATTGGATAAAAGCAATAGGAAGCTGTGCACATGAGAAGCCTTCCCACCCCTACCAGTGACACAGCAACACCAGTGCTCAGCTGGTGGCCTAGGAAGGCTCTTGATTGCTGAGCACGGTCCCCTCTGTTTTGTCTTCAGACCAAGTTTCCTCTGGGCTCAATTCCCACATTCCTTGGGCTGGGGAGCCCAGGGGTCCCTTCCACCAGCAGTTCCAGGGTATCCTGATGGGGACAGTAGAGTGTGGAGAGATGGCCTTTGGGAGCTGTAAAGACAAGAGGAAGGCCTCCTCAGGTCTGCCCCCGAAGATTTCCCTGACTAACATGTTCCAGAAACCCTGAGGGTACATCTCATGCCGTGTTAAGTTGAACCGTGAGGTATCTGGTGGCTTCTTGCTTCCTGCCACCTAGTGCCAGACCCGAGCATCTGGCCTGTATCTATGTGACAGGCCATCCCCAGAGAGCACCTCATTAAAGATAGCAACCCAGAACAACAACCCGCTCCTTCCCCACAGCCCAGCCTGGAGGCCAGTGCTGCTGCTGCTGCTGCTGCTGCTGCTGCTGCTTGACCTCATTCCTCTCAGCAGTGGGCGGTGGGTGTGGAGTGCGGAGATCTGAGAGTGAGACAGACAGACTGTGGCCAGGCAACCCAGGTGGGAAGGCCTGGCCCCACCTCCCCACTGCCAGAACCAAGGGCAGGGACACTGGACTCTTAAAAGGGTTAATGACCCCTCCCCTCATGACTAAGACTCAGCACTCGCCTTTGCAGCTAACACCTGGAGACTGTGCCTGGCATCAAAGTCTTCCTCTGCCCTGCTGCTGGCGGGCTGTGGGCCGGGCCCCCTCCCCACCCCTCTCTCCCACCTACAAAGTGACTGCAACCTGTGCGAGGTTAATTACAGACTCCAAGTTCAAATGAGAAAAGAAAAAGCCAAAACAACCTTAAACTCAAAACATAGCTGGTTCAAGTGGGCACTCAGGATCTGCTCTGGGAAATGGACTCTTGAGTGTCCTCCTCCCAGCCTGCCAAAGGGCCTTTTGATGCCCACAGGTTAGCCTCACAGAAAGACTGGATGCCAGCTTGGGGTTTTGGCTTTTTATGGGCCATGTGTCCCCATCTGGTACCTGGATTTACTTTGCTCTTTTCCTATATTCACCCAGCAACTATCCATACCCAGCAGGCCCGTGTTGTGCCAGCACCTACCAGCCAGGGAGACAGTGTAGGATAAAACATTATCCCTGCCCTTGGGATCAGCCTCTTCCTTAGGGTTTCCATGGGGGCTGGAAGGGTAAAAGCCTCCCGGACAGCCACGCTTCCTGCACCTGTGAAAGCCTTCTTGTGCGTAGCACCATCTAGAAGGCTGAGCAGGCCAGGGTTGTCAGGGTTGCTGCTGAGAAGGGGCAGAGCCCACTCCGGGGGCAGGTTGTGAGGAACAAAATGGCAACAAGGCCTGCTGAGATGCTCCTGCCTTAGAGCAGCCCCTGCCTAGTCAGAAGTGCCAACCGTAGAATCCAGACATGTGAGCGCTACACACATCCTCTAGTCCCCATCCTGGGAGCCCAACATCTGGAGAGAGCCAGTGGCCTCCCGGGGGCTTTACCCAGGCCAGGGTCAGAGATGGCCAGTCCTGTTCACATTGCCAGGCTTCTTAGCTCATAGGGAGCCACAGGTCTGTGAATGGCAGAGACGGGAGTCTGGGGGGAGCTGCTGCGGGTGGGGAGATGGCACAGGTGCCCAGAGCAGGCCATCAGCTGCAAAGACACCATAGACTCTCAGGTGCTTTCCAGGGCTGGGACACCTAGCACTACACAGATGAAGTGTGGCAATCAGAGCTGGGGAAGGGGCACAGAGGGCATTTCAGCTGGAGGGTGAGGAGGGCAAGAGGTCCCTCCAGACCTTCTGGGAAGAGAGAGCCCCAAGGTTGTCACAGATGCCAGTGTAAGAACAAGGCGTGTGTTTGTCCCACTCTTGCCGTTTTTCACTACAGGTCCAGGTAACAGTCTAGTCCCTGGGGCTTCAGCTGGCCCAACCGTGGACCATGTTCTGTTTTCTTCCCCCAGGGGAACGGAAGGAAGGAGAAGTGCTCTGTGGAGGTACAGAAGTTTCTGGCCTTCTCACCTCTTTAGTGGCTGGGAGCCGAGGTAGGAGGCAGAGCAGAAATAACAGCCCTGGAAGGCCTTTACCATGTGCCAAAACCCTGTTTAATCTGCCTTCTGGGGAAGGTTCGGCCTGACACAAAGGCTTAGGTCTTGGTCCAGGAGAAGCCAGTATGGAAACTGCCTGCTGTTGAAGAGTTAGGGCAGCTATGGCTTAGCAGACTCAGAGAGCAGAGGGAAGAACCCTAAAGACTTTGTCCTCTTTGGGGTGGCCCTGTAGCTCTGTCTCCTCAGCCTGGATAGGGAAAGTTGTCTGGGCCTTGGGGAGTTCGGGGGGTGTCACCTGACCACCTAGACGTTGCTAACTTTTCAATGTGGGTGCAGGTAAGACTACAAGACAGTCTTAGGGCCTTTTTCTGTGTGTGTGTGTGTGTGGGGGGGGTCTGCCTGGCTCAATTACTAAACAAAGCAGTGTATTTGGGTTGAAACAAACAGCCATGCCATGAGGTTCGTGTGGATTTTAAAAATAAAACAGAAGTCTGTGGAGCAATGTCGGGCTTCAGGGAAAGGTGTTAGCAGACCCCACACAGTGAGGAGCATCCACGCACTCACTAGTCCCAGTACCTCCAAGGACACATATAGCTTCTCGTTAAGTGCTGGAGGTGGGGCAGGGCTGGGAAACTGATGTGGTCCAGGCTAGTGTGGACATGGGGCCTGGAAGCAAATCACTCCCGTCACTAGCTCAGACACGGCAGGGGGAGAGCTGACATCTCCAGTTCCCCTGCCACTGGATGCCCTTTTGATATCCCTGACACCTGTGACCACCGGTCTCAAAGTTCAAGTTCATCCAGTTGGCACCAATCCTCTTGCCTTTGCTATCCTCCACTGTCTGCAAGGGCCCTGAAATAGGCTACATTGTCCCCTACCCCAGGATACTACCGGCAGGGTGCACCTGGCACACTTACTTCTTCTGCCCTCCTTGCTGACTTCCTCAGAAATCTTCCTTAGGTCCCTGCTGCCTAGAAATGAGGCTTCTGCCTTCCTCTGTTGGCACCTGGGCCCCTCAGGCGATACTTTCTGGTTAGCCCATGTTTCTTCCCAAATGCCTTCCCTTAACACTTCTTTCCAGGAAACCATGCATTCCAGGCCAACCAAGTCCCAATTTGTCCCCTAACATGCAAAGTCTGTCCCGCCTTCAAACACCACTCTCTACACCAGAATCAAAATCAAGGGAGCAGCCATAAGGGCTGGAGCCAAAGAGGCTTCATTCAGTGTTCATGCTGGCTCTGGCCAGTGTCTTGTGTAACCAGTTGTTGCTTAACCTCTTTGGGCTTTCATTTCCTTGTTTGGGAGACAGGGACCATCCCACCCACCTCTAAGAGTGGAGGTAATCCATGTCAGGAACTCTGAGCAGGACCTAGACAAGAGTGATCGCTTAGTAACTCTTCTTGATCCCTCAAGATCTCAGATGCTGCTGCCTTCACTAAGCCACCTGACCACCTGCAGGACTGTCTGTAGCCTCTGCTGCAGGCAGACTCCCTGAACCTTCCCTCTTCCCTTCTTGGGCCTTCTTAGCATGGGACATATGAGATTCTTTTCTTCTAGACTTTGGGGAGTCTGGGGGAGGTGATGTACTAGGGTTTCACGATGTTCCAGGTATGAGACCACAGGTGGTGCTCGCTGCTCATAGGCTGAACAAATGAATCAGTGATGTAAGGCTCAGCTATGACTGACGGACTCCTAAAGCAGCCCAGATAGAGACAACTACAAGCACTCTGAGCAGGGTGGGGCCCCCACACTTAATCCCAGAGCCATTTCCCACCCAGCTCTCCTCTCCAGCTCGTCCCTCAGCCCAAACAGGCCTCTGCCCCACACCAGCAGAGCAGGTGATGAAATCAGGGGCCTCAATGACTGACTTCTCTTTCTGGTGTACCACTGCCTCCAGCCCAGCTCTGGTAGAAAGCCTACCTGCAGCAGGCTGTTTCTAGGAGAGCGTCCATCTTCAGAGGAAGGAGGAGCTGGCTAGGTCTCCATATACAGATGTGAAGCATCTCAGAAGCTTCCTCATTTGTGCCTCCGCTCAGATACAGACAGTGCAGCATACGTCAGATGCTGAGAGTCCAGTTCATGTGGCTTTGGAGCCGAACAGGGCAATGCTCAGGAGGTTTGGAGGGATCTACCAACACCATGCTGAGTGCCATGGAGCACAGGGGGTCTGCTCGTCTCTCTCCTTATCTTGGGGGCCAGGAAAAGTACTCCTTGGGAGGGATGGGGTGGGGAACAAAGTCTATGCTAGGCCTGCTGGGCCTGAGGAGTGAGCAAGAGTTGGCCAAGAGAAAGGAGACACTTTGCCAGGCTGAGGAAGAGCAGGCTCCTAGGAACCAGGTGCCCTGAAGGAGCTGAGAAACTGGTGGTGAGAGGGAGGTGGCCCTTAGCTATCAAGCCTTGCCTTGTTGATACGTGCACTTCCTTCTCCAGGCCTCAGTTTCTTCATATAGTGATGGGATAGAACTATGAGCTCAGGTCCAGGCTTACCCCACTCCACTCAAAAGTCACAGAACCTTCCATCTGGGCCCACACCTTTCGGAGTCCTTGCAGCATGTTTCCAGTTTAGAGCGCTTTTGAGACAGTCCATGGTCCTCTAGTCATGAGCATACACACACACACACACACACACACACAGACACACACACACACACAGACACACAGACACACACACACACACACACACAGACACACACACACACACAGACACACAGACACACATGCATGCACACACGCACACACAGACACACACACAGACACACATGCATGCACACACACACAGACACACATGCATGCACACACGCACACACAGACACGCACACACATGCACACACACACAGACACAGACACACATGCATGCACATGCGCACACACAGACACACATGCATGCACACATGCACACACAGACACACACGCACACATATACACACAGACACACGCACACACATGCACAAGCACACACACAGACACGCATGCATGCATGCACATGCACACACACACATGCACGCACGCACACATGCACACACAAACAGACAGACAGACACACATACACAAGCATGCATACTGGTTCAGAGAAGGCCACACTCCTGATCCCATAGCTAGAAGACTGTGATCCTTCCCTGTGATCTCTGCGTACTGTGTACTGCACTGCCAGCACAGCTGGGCCCTGTATGTTTCCCAACCCTCCTGGGCTGCCAGCAATAACACTGCCCAAGTGGTTGATCTGATCTGAATGCTTAGATTCCTTCCCCAGGCTTTCCTGTTCCTTTAGGCCCAGCTCATCCTAGCTCCTCTTCCTCAAGGCCTCCTGAGACACCTCAAAAGTAGACTCTCCCCTTCCATCCCTTTGCTGGCTCCTCTTCTCAGGTTAGGCCTTGCACCTAGAACAAGTCCTGTTATGTCTTTTCTTTCCGTAGAACGGTGAGCCCATTAGCCCCAGTGGATGGAGCTGAGTCAGCATGCAGCACCTCGAGCATGGATTGGTGCCAGGGAAATGCCTACAGAGATGACAGGTACCACAGGGGTCTGCTTTGTGGGGTGGGACACTCAGGTGAAACTGTGGTTCTCAAACAGGAGCACAGTTCCTAATCCATTATGGAACTAGCTAACATATAGTTTCTTCCCCCCAGTGTCTGATTCAATAAATCAAGGGTGAGATTCAGAAGTTTGCATTTCTTTGTGTTTATGTGCATTGTATATGTACATGTCCATGTGCCTGTGTGTGCACATATACATATGTGTGCATGTAATCTTAGAGGCCAGGCTTGATGTCTGCTGTCTCCCTCAATTGCTCTCCTCAGTTTTTTTTTTTTTTTTTTTTTAAGACAGGGTCTCTCACTGAACCTAGAGCTCACCAATTTAACTGGCCAGCAAGTTTCTGGGATCCTCCTGTCTCCATCTCTCCAACGCTACAATTACAAGTGTGTGCCACAACGTCTGGCTTTTTATGTGGGTGTCGCGGATTCCAGTTGGCCTTCCTGTTTGCCTAGCATACACTTTCCTGACGGAGCCATCTTCCTAGCCCCAAGGATGTGCACTTCTATCAAGCTCCCAGTTCATGCTTTAAATGAGGTTGCTATCGAAACATCTTTTGCACAAGGGGCTTTCTAGGGCCAGATAACTACTGACTGTGGTACTAGATCCGGCTGCACTCTGGGTCTTTAGCTTGGTGTCTGGCCAGACCATTCAACCGTGGCTTCCATCTTCCCAGGAACTACTTACTGCCTATGGTGCAGGCTTAGGGTCTCCAGCTGCCCTCCCAAGTCAGTGTCCACAGTTCTGTTTACACCTGACTGCCAGGGCCATGCTCCATGTGTCTGGTGAGAGCAGGGACTCACAGCTCATCCCTGAGTCCCCTTGGTGTCTTGTCTCTGCAGCACCCAGGAGACAAGTCCCTGTCTACCTGATTTGATGAGAGGACTTGCTCCAACAGGTGGCCAACAGGATGCTTCTGGCTCTTGTGGGTTTGTCTTAAGGGGCACAGAATGCGGAAGAGCCTGGGGTTAAGTAGATGTGACTGGGGAAGGTAGGGTAGGAGCAGACCAGCTCAAGAGCTCATCCTGCTGCTAGTTCCTGGCTGTTCTCAAGGTAAGTCCTGAGTGTCCCTGTCTCAGTTCCCCTGCCTGGACTCAACACTGGCGGGGATGGACACAGTCCCACTTCTTGCTCATCCCCTGGTAAATTTCTGGCTCCCGCCTGCACTGAGCTCAGATGCTGCCTTCTCTACAGGGTCCTAATTTCTCTGTCCCCAACCTCACTCCTGCCTTCACCATCTTGCTCTGAGCTTCCTGAGGACAAGGTCTTGAGGTTTGTTCACACAATAGAAGCTCAATTAACACGCACAGAGTTGGAGACAGTTTGTGTGGTTATCACCAGGCTAGGGTTCTAGGCCAAGGAGTCAAGGAGGGTTAGTGAAGCCACCATTGAAGTCAGAGCTAGGCCTGTGAGTGCCTGATTAACCCCTTTCCCCCACAGAGTCCTCGCTCAGCCACTGCCCTAAGGTCTGGGCAGCTTGATTAGCATGAAGGCTTCATGATGCTTAGGGCAGAAGGCAGCAACAAGGAAAGATCTTCCCATCCCTCCTCCATTATGTTCCGCTGCTTCAGTAGCTCCTGGAACCCACCCTGGCACAAGGGCTCGGGTTGTACGTGGAGGAAAGAGGATCGGGACCATAGTGTTTAAAGCAGCAGCCATCCCCCCCTCCCCCAGTTTGCAGCCTGAAGCCAAACCCCACAGTCAAATTTTACTTCTGTCCCAGACTTTGTGGCCACCCTGTCCTAGGTGACTCACTGCCCTATCCAGCCCCACTGCTACCCTGATCTAGAAAGACGAGCGCTCCCTGTCCCCTTTTCACCCCCGCCAAGGGCCTGGGACCTGCGCTGGGGAACGATGAGTGTTGGTCTGTAAACTGCTTTGAGCTCCCAGGATGAAAGGCTCTGGGAAGTACAGAGTTGCTCCCTGCTTGTTGTTACTGTTCCTCATGAACCCTGAGGTGCCCTGAGGTGCCAGGGAGCCGGAGCAGAGCGTGAGGTGCAGGCTGCACCCCGGAGTGTCAGGAGGATCGCTCCAGGTGCCAAGCTCAGCAGGGTCAGCCAGGGGCCGAGACTGAGGGGAGTGTGCCAACCCCCAGATGCCATTCAGACACGTGCACGTGAGCACAACCACCTTGGATCTGGAAGACCAGAGCTGGTTCTAGAAGTCTGAACATTCACTTTACCGATGGGCAGGAGAAGGGAAGGATGGGAAGGGAAGTCTTTGAAAAGATTTCTTTGTGTGCAGGGAATTCAAACGTTATATGGCCAGAGCTCTTTGCTTGTGTGCTGGTCCACCTCCACACACAAGACCCAACAGAGGAGACTCTGCGCCTCCCGTGCAGGAGATGAGAGCTGGTAGGTCGCAGAATGCACCGCCACAAGTCCAGAGAGAGGGGCAAATGCCCATGTCACACAGAGGCACAGGAGTGGGTCCCAAGTGCCTGACTTTCAGACCTAGTGTGGTATCCGCAGCACCAAGTGGACTTAGCCTAAGCTCCTACCCCATGGATGCCATATTCCTTGGAGAAAAGGAACATGGATTGTTAGGAGCAGCCCCAGAGGGGTTACCAGGAATTGGCACCACAGATTCTCTGTGAGTCATGGAAGAACGCTCACACCTGCATCATTACCCCACCCAGCCCTCCTGCACGGAGGCAGGGGAATGCCGTTTTCCCCACACTGCCTCTCTAGTTTGCTGAGGAGGAGCTTGGGTGCTGCTGGGGGCACTAATTCATCAGTATCTCTCCTCCTTGACCCCTCGGGTGTACAGCGTTCCTCCTCATATTTAAGAAGGTTCTAGAGCACACGTCTGCCCCTCTCTGTGTCAGTCAGAGGAGGCCCAGTCCTGGCTGAGGCCCCTCTCCAGCTGCCCTGTGCCTATGCTCGTGCAGATGAGGCACGCTCTGAGAATGTGATAGAGTTCTGGTAGCCGCAGGTTGGCCTGGGGAGATATAGAGAGGAGGCCTCCGTTTTGAAGGCCACTGTCGCTCTTAATCACTCATCCTGCTGGCTTTGAGTCAGACTCTTTTAGTTACAAGCCAGGGGCTTAAGGTTGTTGACTCTCATCACCATGGTACTTTCTCTTGAGAATCCTGTTTTAGAGTGTGACCTTACCCCTTGTCCTCCATGTTCTAGATTGTTCCAAAGGACCCCCAAATTCCTCTAGTTCTGTCTTGGGTCTGCCTGGGATCTGCTTCTCATCCAGATCCCTAAAAAAAGGCAATCTGAAGAGCCAGATGGCCACTAAAAACAGGGAACATGGAAAGTATTAGGAAAAAAGAAGGGAAGAAAGTTTACAGGGAGACATTAAGAAGGACTTTCTCTCATTGGGTAGGTGCTAGGCCAGATCATTTTGAGGACTGTGGAATCTTTCTCCCGCGGTCTAGCTCCCCCACCCCACACCAAGTGAGCACTCTACCCTTGGCATTAGGAGGCCCCTTTTCCAGGCTCCATGATTCCCGATAGCTAACGCCTACCCTGGTCACACTACGAGGCTCATTCCCACATCTCTGACCTCATACCCAAATCAGGATGTGTATGTGGTGAGAACCAGGGAAAGGGAGAGTTAGGCAAGGTTCACTGAGTGGAAGCCATGACTCCTTGACCCCTGCAAGAGAAAGCCTACTCCCTCAGGCTACAGTTCACAGTGGCTGGCCCCACATGGCAGGTGCCTGGCAGGAGAAGACTTCCACCTCCTGCTCAGCGGACCACAGTCCTCAGGAAGACTCCAAGACAACTGCCCACAGAGACGGCCAAAGAGGCAGCCTGGTCTTTACATGCCCTTAATGTCCTCTCTTTGGTGGGGTGGAGGTGCCGTGGACTCCTATGCTCTCTCCCACAACGATACAGAATTATCCCTTCACCATCATGCGGGTACAGGTAGGAAAGAGAATCGGTTTTCTCCCAGTCACAATGAAGGCTTTCTAACCTTCAGTCGGGTGCTGGTTGGATGCTGTTTTTGATGTGGTGTGGGTGTGGACCAAGAGAGATGGGCACACTTGTCCAGAGAATGCCATCTGAAGTGCAAAGGACTTTTTGACTTCACCCTCAGAAAGCCTCAGCCAGTTCCTCTGTAGAATGGGGGTAAGACCATCTGCACCCAGAGCTGTCACGGCGAGTAAATGGAGATGGGGGGGGCATTTGAACTCATCTAGCCTACAGGCTAGTACAAAGTTGACTTTAAAAACAAAACAAAACAAAGTAGGCAATGAGAGGCTCGCCTGAGGAAGGAAAATGAAGTGAGAAGTCAGGTCTTCCCTAAATGGGGCCCCAAGGCGAGCCCGGTTCCATAGGGAGGATGTGCATGTCATAGGCTCTGGACTGGGAAGTCCAAGGCCAGCATACCCCTTTACCCTGCAGCTGCCCAGGGTCATCACCAACGAGGGTTCCTGTCAGGGGCTCAGCTCATTCAGAGGGAAGGGTGTAGAAGGCAAGAGTCTAAGTGAATCACCAAGAAGTCCAAGTCTGGAGAGTCATTCCATGTCTGGTCACCCTCTGGGGTACACATGTGCCACAGAAGCAGCAGTGTCCCACTGGCTGGGGTTCACTCCCAGGGCAGGGCATCCCCTCCATCTCTAGAGGTGGCGGGCGTGCTGCCCAAGCTCCAATGGCGGAGCAGAACGAATGGAGGTGTGGCACAGGGGTGGGGGCAGCTGGAGAGCCCAGCCGGCTGGGGATCCCAGCAGAGGGAAGGCAGTGACAGCTCCCCGACTGCTGCAGGCTAGCCCTGGAGTGTTTTCGCCCGTAGTCTCCGTCCGTGTCCCTGACGCGCGCTGCACCCACTTGCTCGGGGGCAGCTCGGTCTCCGCCGCCCGGGAAGATACTCGCGCTGCCACCGCTGGACTCCGGGGCCGCTCATCCCTCGCCCACCCTGCCGCACCGACTGGTTCGACCCGCTTACAAACGCGGACGCCCCGGCTGCTGTCACCCCGGCGCGGCTCGTTGCACCCCAGACTCACCCGCGCGGCGCCTGGGGCGGGTGAGCGGGCGGCAGGTTTCTCCCAGCGAAATGGGGTTTCTGGGCGCGCCGAGGTGCCCTACCTTTTTCCCCAGGATCAGGCTCCCGCTCCCGCTTCCTCCCCTCTCGGTGCTTCTTGCCGCGGCCGCGGCCCCTCCTCTTGGGCTCCGACATGCTGCCCGGGGTCCCGGGCGGGAGGGACGGCCTCGGCTCTCCGCTGCCGCTGCGCCCCCGCCGCTTGCAGCCCCAGTGCCTGAGCGCGGCGCCTTTCTTATAGGGCGGTCACACCCTCCGGGGGAGGGGAGCGGCGAGCCTTAACTCTTCCCCTCCCGCTCCAGCCGCCCTCCGCCCACCTCCCACCCGCCCAGGCCCCGGGGGACAGTGAGCGGCGGCTCTGGGCTCTGCACCCCCCCCCCTTCCTGGGCCCACCGAGGCAGACAGGACGCGCGCCCAAGAAGAGCGCCTTAGACCTCCTCGCCAGAGAGGGGGGCTCGAGCTGAGATGGCGGGGGAGCATGATGTGGGGGGGAGAGATGGGATTCCCCCAGCGAGGGCCAGGCTAAGGACAGTGTGGGGGTAGGGAGAGAGCCAGAGATGGGCCCAGGAAAGGACCAAAAGAAAGTCCACCGGCTGGCGTAGAGGGAAGGAAGCACCCTTGTCTCCGGGGAATTGTTCTCCACAGCTTTGCCTGACAGTTGTCGTGTGTCTCCTTATCCCCAAGGGGCTGGTCTTAGTTTTACTGGAGGTCACAATTTAGGACATACCTTTATGCAACCCCCCCCCCCCAACACTTGTGACTAGCTGAAGGAGCGCCTCCCAGCCAAGATGGGCTGAAGCCTACTTGAGGGAGCCTGGATGCTCCAGGTGGTTTGGCGCCCCCTCCCACACTCACGAACTGCAAACCTCAGACCAGGCGAGCAAGCAGCTCCAGCTGGCTCCTTTCTGGGAGGCCTGCGAGGTGAACTCAGAGGCTGCTGTACAGCCTCCCTGCCCTAAGCACACAGCCCACAAAACGCAGAGCTGAGGGCTGTCGGCAAGGACACAGGCTCATGCCTGCAGTCTGGGTGTGGTGCTGAAAGGGTTACACAGCAAAGACTCTCCTCTCCTGGCTCCCAGAAAGCCTGAGCCTGCGGTTTGCCTGCCTAGCTCTGCCTGAGGTGTCCCCTTACAGCCATCCTTACTACAATCCCAGTCAGAGATCATCCTGGCCAGTCCTCCATCTCCTTAGCAGAGAGTCCTAGTGCTTCTCAGGACAGAGTCCTCCTTAGGACCGCCTGCAGCAGGCGAGGACTCTGGGTCAAGGCCAGGGATTCTGAGGCTACGGGGCTGCCCTGGGGGCCTGCCTGACCAGAACTGTAGGCCAAACTTGGTAGGGGGAGCACAGAAAGAGATGATGTCCACATAGAGAGCTGATATCTGGTGCTTTTTGGGGCCTCAAGTGAGTCTTATCAGGGGCCACTTCAGGGGAGGCTGAGTCTGAGAAAGAGCAAGGCCCTCTCTCTCCACCCCAGTACAGCAGAGAGAATACTTACCCTTGTAACTTTGCTCTGTGAGGGAGAAGGCAAGGGATCCCAAGAAGACTCCTTTGAGTCCTTGCTTGTGCAGCTTCCAAACTGTCATTCACATAGTCTGTCCCCAGTCTTTGGCATTAGCTCAGTTGATGCTCCCCTCCTGTCCCCTGATTTTGGCCTCTCAGCCTTTGCAGTCAAAGCACACCAAGACCGTCAGAGAAAGCTTTCGAAGACCCAACCCAATCCCGTCACCCACCGTCACCCTAACCGCTTCCTAGGCAGCTGACTCCCAACCCGCCAGCCCTCAGCTCAGAACTCAAAGCTCCAAGTCGGTGTGTCAGCCACACTGACCCACAGGCCACGTGTTTGCTCACTGTCCTCTCCACACTCCTCGTACAGACGCTAAACCAACCTCCCTGCTCTGAGCGGCATTCTCCCTCCTTGGCCTAGCCCACTGCTCTGGTCGTTTACTTGATGAGGACGTGGGAAAGCCCCTCATACTTCAGGCACATTGATAGGTGTGAAGGATGTGACTGTGACCAAGACAAAGCAATGACCCTATATGAAGGTTATAGACTTGGTGAGGGTGGGCGTGCAGCCGATTCCACAAACAATGGATTAGACCTGTGCTAAGTGGTAAACTTGGCTCATTCAGTAGACATTTGTGTATGTTGATCTGCAAATGGATTGGGGGGATGAACTGCGGGGGGGGGATGAGGAGAGAGAGAGAGAGAGAGAGAGAGAGAGAGAGAGAGAGAGAGAGAGAGAGCTTTCCACAGGAAACACTCATTCTGGAATCTGAAGAGCCAGCAGTACTCAGCCAGACAAAAAGGAGCAACAGCCTGTGTAATAGCCCTGAGGCAGAAAGCCTTTGTGGTTTTGCAAAATCAAAAGACAGTCAGCGTGCCAAGGTGTGTGTGTCTGTGTGTCAGGCATGCGTATGCATTTACGGATGAGGGTGGAGAGTGGTCCACGTGCCCCGAAAAAAGTCAGGAGGGAAGATAAGCAGCAGTTAAACTAACCAGGACACTGGGCTTTATTTTATGAGCAGCTAGATGCTTCTAAATGCAGTGTTGGGGAGAGGAGAGAAAGGGTATGTTCTGGAAGACCCCGTACTCCCCAGATGCCCCTGGAGTGTCCATGGGAGCAGCTTTCCTTTCTCTCTGTAGCTCCCACCTCCATCTCCCCATTAACTCCCATCTCTTTAAGTTGTGACACTAGTACCGGGCACAAGGAGGGCTGTAGATGCCTGCCACTATGACGGTTAAGTGACTCTCTCCCGTCAGAAGAGTGTCTAAGGACAGCAGTGGGGGCAGTGGGAGAGAGCCTTCGCTGGCTGGCACAGCTCTCCTGGCGGCCCATGGCACTTGATGAGTGTGGCAAGTCAGAATGCCATGGAAATTCGAGGGGGGCAAGCTTTCTCCAGTGGGCTAAAGCATGCAGACACGATGCTGAGGGGGGAATAAAGATTTGGATTTCAGTGTGAGGCAAGTGAGGGGTCCTGGCAGAGAAAACAGCTGCAGGGAAGGAGGAGACTTTGGGTTAACTGAGTTCTCACTGCTGTCATTGCATTGACAAGGATGGCAGAGAAGTCATCTGCCTGAGCACAGGCTAGGTGGTGGGATACAGTTAGAAACACGTGCACTTGGGCACTCACAGCCTGTGCTAGTATTCGCAACCCGGGCTTGGCCTGGAGGAGGCATGAGAAGAGAGTGGGTATGGAAAGGACCCCAGTTATTGTCTGTCACTGGAGGGCAGAGAGAGGCCCAGCAGTGCTGGTAGTGACCTTTCTTCCCCACTCACTGTGCAAAACTTCTCCAGGGAAGGTAGGACAGTGGGGCACTTGGGTAGGAAGCTATCTGCTGATCTGCCCATGCTCCCCTCCTGCAGGTGCACCAGAGTGCCTGCGGAGAGCTTGAGAATGACCTGTGAGCAGGCCCGTGGCCACAGGCCTTCCTCTTCCCACCTGCTGTTGAGTGAGCGAGCCTGGGAACAGCAGAGAGAAGCCTGTTTCACAATGGGATTCTAATAGCGGTGAAAGTCAGTTCAGTTCCTGTGAGGAGCAACAATACAGCGCTCAACTGGCTTACACACTGTTTTTTTGCTTTGTTTTTTTTTTCTTTTCCCCCCTTTTAACGTTTCCCTTCCACTTTGAGGCTGTGCCATGAGCAAACTTTGAAGTTTAGGAACGTTTAGACTTGTTTGAGTCATGTGCAAAAATACCTTTGGTTAGAAAAGAGGAAGGAAAAAAACCCAAACCCAACCACAACCCTACACTCCTTTTCCTCCCCGCCCCAAGACTTTGGGGCTCCAAGAATCTTACCTACAAAATTCTCCTGCAAAGTGGTCTTAGGGACTGAGCCAGGTTTTGCTCCCTCTCCTTGGGCTCGCTATTCCATGGAATTCTTTTTTAAAAAGCATTACACTTTTATATGTTTATTGTGTGTGCATCCATGTGTATGTGTGTGGGCGTGCACGTGCCATAGTGCATGTGTGGAGGTCAGAGCTCAGCCTGCGGTAGTCACCAGGTGTGCTCCTGAGGTCTAAACTCAGGTTGTCGGGCTTGGGGCAAGGGCCTTACTGCTAAGCCATCTCACCCGTTACCTTCTTCTGTGGGAATCCTTTGGGAGACTCCTCAGTGACATAGCTTTAAGTGGTCATTTTAGAGGCTCCTGCCCCAGAACAACAGCCCCCCCCTCCAGTCATTGCCAAGACACCACTCTTCAACAGAAGATCAAAAAACCCTCAGAAAAGATGAGATTGGTCTATGTTCTCAGCCAACCTCATTTAACCCCTCCAAGTCACGAGGCTCCTCTCCTCTGCTCTCTACCCTGTGAGACCATCAGAAATTCCCACTCACCCAAGAGCTTCCCCAGATTCTGAAAAACCCATTCTTCCAGAGCCTCAGAAGGCTGGAGGTCCTGGTTGCTGCCAGTTGCACCTAGAGGAGCACACAGAGTCCAGGCCTGGCCTACCCCTGGCAGGGACAGCCCTGGCTCTATCAAGGTGGGCAGGGGTCTCCTCTCCCCAGATGCATACACACTGTGGCCTGCAGCTCAGCACCTAGTAAATGATGAAAGGTTCTCACCTCCCTCGGGGCGCTCCAGTCTCCACCTCCCTGGCTACGAGGAGAAAGGACTGTGGTGGGTGCTCAGACATCTGGACTTGGGTTCAGTTGTCTCCCTAACATTCAGTTTGTTTTTCCTTTTGGGGACCCAGGTCACACAGCAGGGAGACATGTCCTAGAATCCTTGACCTAAGAATGCGGGTGGCTGAAACAGCTGGGGTGGGGATGGGGGACACTTGAGAGCCCTGAAGGAAAGCTTGGGCTTGATGAGTTTGCTTCTGTAGCCACACCCTAGCTTGTCACTCAGAGGTGCTACACACACACACTCACACACACACTCACATACACACTCACACACACACACTGACACATACTCACACACATACTCACACACACACTCACACACACACTCACATAACACTCACACACATACTCACACACACTCACACACACACACTCACACTCACACACACACTCACACACACACTCACACACACCCACACCCAAGGCACACAGTCTTCTTGCATCAGTAGGGACCAGAGTCAGCTCATTGAGGTTCTAGACCCAGCCCTTGACAGCCGATGATGCTCCAAACAACATCTGGTTCCCTTTCCATAGGGGTCTCCAGGACTGTATTACTGAGTAGGGAGGAGATTTCTCTATGGTCTCTGAGAATCAAGGACACTTGTGCTCTCTGTGCAGGCCCACAGAGCTAAAGTACAAAGCCTCACCTCTGGCCTTTCCCTTTGCTCCCAAAGGACACAAAGTCAGTTGCTCCACTTCCTGGGCCCTTGGTCATAGGGGCTGCTATGGTGGACATCAATGTCTCAGTCTTTTACAAGGCCCCTGTGGCTCAACCCATTTAATCTGAGACCAAGAAGCTAATTCATGCTCCTTGCTCAGGAGTTTAGTCTCTTTTCTTCATTTTTAGATCCTCTTTAGAGAAAGAAGGAGGCAGAGGAGAAGGGGCAGGGCCATTAGAAGAGGAACACCAAGGAGCTAGCAGGGAGGACACAGGAGAGAGAGAGAGAGAGAGAGAGAGAGAGAGAGAGAGAGAGAGAGAGAGAGAGAACACTGGCCAATGCAAGTGGGGAGCCTCCCTTGGCTTCAGAGACCGGTAGAAGAAAAGCCAGACAGCAAGGGGAGAGCAGAGGAGGGGAGAGGTGAGGCGACAGGCAGGCCTGGGCAGGGCTGTGAGCAGGATTGAGAGGAAGTGAGGAACTGGAGCAGCCCAGTGATGGGGTGTGTGTGTGTGTGTGTGTGTGTGTGTGTGTGTGGTGTGTAAGGGGACAAAGAAGGGAAGTGGAGCAGAGCCTGGGGAGCAAGAGGCAGGCCAGGCTCTACTGCTAGTGTCCCCAATGCCTGCTGTGTCTAGTTGGACAAGTCACTTTCTGTCTCTGGCCCTGCTTCCCCACTGGAAGTAATGCTTGGACTACTAGATTCTCTTGAGTTCCTTCCATCTGCGGAATCTGAGGGTTTGGGCAGGGAAGAGCAATTACTGGTTCACAGGCTCTTCTTCCAGATCCGCATACTCCCTTAGCCTCTCTTCTGCGGCTTTTTGGCCTAAGCAGCCCTTCTCTGTCGGTTCAAGGAGGCAGCCAGGGCCTGGCTGAAAGCCTGCAGCAGGGAATTCGGTCTGCTTCAGGTGAGTAAGCACCCCAGAAGCTGCTGCCAGGGGATAGCCTTGGGGTTTGCTGCTGAAGCAACTGTGTGGAGACACCCGAGAGCCTCTAGCACTTCATTTGCTGTGGTTCTGGGTCAGGGTTCTCATTGAGGTGAGGGGTGGGAGCAGCTTTCTTCCAGGGTGGGGGTGATTCAGCCCTTCTGCCTGCCTGCCTCCCTCTTCAAGCTAAGTGCATAATTACACAGCAATAATACTAACCGGCACCTGCACAACAACTCCCGTGTAAGTACATAATTTATTTATGTAACAACATAATGACTTCTGTGCTGGCCTGGGGGGCAGGGGGACCATTTGTAAGGGTTTAGCATCTGCCTGTCTCACCCTGGGGATGTAATAACTGAGTGGATCAGCAACCTGGGAGGGTCCTGCTTCCCAGAAGCAAGTCTACTGCCCCGCTGTTTACACCCGGGTCTAGCAGAGGCATGAGAAGCAAGCTTCTCAGAGCATCTGCTTACATAGCCCCATCAGCTCTGGAAGGTCAGGCTGCAGGAGCCAGCATCCATCCTGATGAGGATGGCAGAGGTTCCTCTAGAGGAGCAGTAGGAGACACTCTGAGCCAGGCTGGCACATTAGGAGAAGCTCCTGGTCACCACCCAAGGAAACAAGAAGCCTTGCCCAATATAGGCATTTAGGAGCCTGGAGGCCAAAATCTCTCTTCTCTCTCAGCCCTGCCCAGCTTAGCCCTACCCAGCCCAGCCCAGTCACCCCAGGCTCAGCTGCTCCTGGGACCACAGCCCGGCTTCCCAGGTCTGGTCTGGGTGCTGGAGCCCCTGACATCTTTGTTTTGCTTGGAGAATTCCCAGCAAACAGCATCACAATCTCATAGTCTCAGGTCTCGGAGACTGTCCTGTTCCTACCACTCAAATCACCGTCCCCAACCAAGCACCCAGAACACCCATGCACAACGTAGAAAAGTGTCAACATGGATCACAAAGAACATACCACTAGAATAGAGGGACTATGGCTCCTGAACCACTGGCAGCTTCCATGAAGACTAGGCCAATAGATACAGAAATGGGGGCGGGGATGGGCACATTTCATTTCAGTTCAGCCAGACTATCCTCCCTCCCCTTGGTCCTTGAAAAGTCATACATTTCTTTCCCTGTGAACCCAGAGCCCAGCAGAAACGGCGATGTTCTCGCAGGAGCATTCTAGCAATCAGCCATCAGAGAAGAGCTCAGAGTCTCAGGTCTGTGCGCAGCTCTGGGAACTTTGACCCTAGCCATTGACCATCCCAGCCACCTCTCTAGCAATCTCCCTTTGCCTCTGGCAGGCTGCCCACTAGTTCTCTCCTTTTTCAAGGCTTGCAAGCGGGTGTCAGCAGGGCTGTCCATAGGGGCAGCAGGCGTGCATGGCTCCAGTTCTGAGTGCATGTACTGGGCCATAGTGTGCTTTAGAATTTGTTGCAACAACATTCAATCAATATCACCATCGTCACGACAAGGGGGAAATGGTAAAGCTGACTTCAATATCGCTCAAAATCTCTTCTCTGCACCTTGCCTCTGTCACCCAGGCTTCTGGTAAGAGTGACTCTCTCTCTCTCTCTCTGCCACTCTGGAGCAGCAGGCTTTGGAAAATGGTGGTTCAGGAAGTGCCTACCACAAACCTTTGTCTAATTGCTTGCATGGTTTGGGGGTTCTGACTGACGTCCGGCTGAGTGCATTCTGACATGATTTATATACAGCCCTCCCCTCTAAGTGATTCTGCAACTCCAAAGCCACCAGTCCATAGCCAGGGCTCCTCTGGCGGTCTTTCTCAAGCTCTACAGCAAGTAGGGTGCAGACTACTTGCCTTTTCCCTCTCCTCCGCCACACCTGCTCCTGCTTCTGTGTCCACAGTCTCTGTGCAATAATGCTTGTTCAGCATGTTTTATGACCAGCTCAGTCAGTGCAAGGGACTGGCTGCAGGATACAAGGGCCCTGTCTTCAAGGACAGAAGGAGGACCACATGTACACAGGGAGGCACAAATCAGTGGATAGAGCAGCAGCAACTTGGATGACACCCTAGATGAGACTGGACCTTCTTGAAGGTCCTGGGAGGTGTGGCCTGGCAGGGGAGGGGGCTTTCAAGCCGGGACAGTGAAGAGCCTGACAGGAAGGTGAGGAGTCAGGCTGTCAGCAAGAGAGGAGACTATGGAGGTCAAAGAGAGATGTGCTGGTTACCAGGAGACTGTGGTACCCCAAACTCCACTCCTTCACCCACCAACCCTTCCCTACGACCTCAGGACTAAGAAGAAAGTCGCACATTTGCAGGGCTCTCAAAGACACTCCACAAAGGGAGCAGAGTGCCGCCTTCCTCTGACCGGCGTTCAAGGTCCCGCAAGGAGCGCTTCACCTCCACAGAGCGAAGACACACAGGCACACCTACTCCACAGCAATGGCTTCACGACCACAGCTTTGGCCGGATTCCCCTGGTCCCGCCCACTCCTTTTGCAGTCTCATTCACTGAATCCCTCTGCACCTTCTCCTCATCCCTCTCTTCACAGCCCTCCCGCACATTACATAACTTTGTTTGGGATTATTTTTGCCCAAAGGTATGAGCTGCATTTCTGCATATTTAAACCACCCTTGATTCATTCCTGTTTCTTAGCTCTGTTTGCCCAGGTGCCCGCCCCACCCACTGGCTCTGAGGCCCCTGGGAACATGCCTGCCTTGGGCTCAGCTTGCCCCACAACTATCAACTGCTCCTCTCCAGGACCACTGGGATGGACATAGAGCCACACTGGGTGCCTGTTCAGGGGGCCGTAGGCCACAGTAGACCTCAGGGCTGGCCCACTGGGACCATCACAGCCGTGGGACGTTTCTCTGCTCTCCACGCTCTTCCCCAGGGAGCCCCAGGCAGCTCTCCGGCTTTTCTTCTGGAGTGCAGGCTAGCTCTGTGGCTTCAGGGTGTGGCCCCCATAATCCAAGGCTTTGGAGGGAAGGAAGGGGCGGTGGGAGGACAGACAAAAATACTAATTAATGGTTTGTTTCCTATTAGTCTCTTGCAAATAGAATAGCGGAATGTAATTACTGAAGTGGTTGCAAGGGGCTCTGGCTGCGCTGTAAAATAATTCTCTGACAATCATCATTTTATGTTTAAGAGGTCATTAACAAATAGGCTGTGAATGGCTTTCTCGCCTCCTCTCCTGCTGTGGAGACAGGGTGATTTAGTGGGGAGAGGACAATGGGATGGCCAGGGCCTTTCTGTCCAAGGTCACCAGTCGGAATAAAGATTCAGCTCAGCAGTGGCAGCCTCCAGAGGAGCTGGCGCCAGTGGCACTGCCAGGGCTGGACAAACTCAGTGGTGGCCAGGGCCCCCCAGGTCCTGCCCACATTCCAGTGCTATCTGATGTAGGCCCCAGATCTTCGGGTCCCCAGAGAGGACACTGACCTCCATGGAAGAAACTGACTGCCACCAGCAGGACTTTGCTCCTGGCCTGCCAGCATGACCACGGCCACCCTGTACCCTGTGTGCTGAAGGCCCTGTTGAAGTGTGAACCCGCTCCATGACTGTATTTCAGACAAGTGCCAGGCTGGGACGCCTGGCCCTTCTTACTTAGTATTGCTGTCTGGTTTGCAGGCAGTGCGGTTACGTAGTATTCCGGATTAGGAAAGGCTATGCGGTCAGTTCTAGATAATGGGCTGGTTAAAATGAAAGGATGGTGGTAACATTTGCAACACAAAAACTGAGATGGGGTGTCACGGGGGACACCCCATCTTTATGGGACAGCCTAGCAAGAGTGGAAGCTCACACGGCAAGTTCAGACCATACAGAAGATTCTGTCTTGACCGACATAAAAGTCATGTGAAGGGCACTAGGGGAGATGAGGCTATAAGACGTGGGTGAGTGGCCAGGTGTGCAGATGTCGGGAGGTCATGGCAAGAAAACAGGGGGACCGAGTCACCAGGGGCACGGAGTTGCAATCTTACTTGGGGTACTTGCTGTGAGTGTGGAATATTGACCCCACCCAGAACATTCTGAATTACAGTCTCTGGGGTGAGGTCAGAACATGGTACTTATTACTACTGACGTAGATAGTATAGGAAACACCCTTTGAAAAGAAAAAAAAAATCTGGCCCCAGAGAATCCAGTCCTTACAGCTCAAAGTGTCATTTAAAGCTCTCTAGAACAAGCCCCTACTATCAGTGCTCCTCTTACTACTTTTTTGAGTTAATTGAGGTATAATTCATATGCCAACAAATCCCCCTTTAAAGTGTACAACTCAAAACTTCTTGCCTATTTGTAGGCCTGTGTAGTCATCAGTACATAAATCTTAGGACATTTTCATCAGTCGTAAAAGAAACACTGCGTACTGCAGCCTCTGCCCAAGGCAGTCAGCGATCAACTCTCTGTTTCCACACATTTGCTCTATTCTGGATATTTAATGAAAAACATGTCGCCTTCTGTGGTTGACATCTTCCACATGGTGTAATGCTTTCAGGGTTCCCCCACGGAATGTTGTGTAGTGGTCCTGCATCCTTTGTACTGCTGGATAGTATTCCATATACATGTCCACAATACATTGTCTATATGTTCATCGGCTGGTGGGCTTCTGAACTCTCTTCACTTGGCAAATATTATAAATAAGGCTTCTGCAAACATTTGCGTACAGTCTTTGTGTGACGTGTGTGTTCACCCTGAAATCTACCTGATGGTGATTGCTAGCTGGGTGGTACCTCTGTTTCCCTGCAGAGGACCTGCCAGCCTCTTTCCTTCTGCGACTGCAGCCACTGACCTTCCCATCAACAGCTCTTAAGTTTTCAGATTCCCCCACATTACTGATTTGCTATTACCTGATAGGTTTATTCAGCTATCTTTTGGGATGTAAAGTTATATACATACATATGCACGTGTGCATTATGTTTATATATATAATGTATAAAATTTAAAAATTGGGTTTATTATCATATAACTCAAACATCATACAATTAATACATTTAAAATTTACAATTACTATTATTATTATTATTTAGTTTTTTGAGATAGGGTTTCTCTGTGTAACTGCCCTAGCTGTCTTGGAACTCTCTCTATAGATGAGGCTGGCCTCAAACTCACAGAGATCCTCCTGTCTCTGCTCCTTGAGTGCTAGGATTAGAGGCATGTGGCACCACCACTCAGCTACTATTAAATATTTTGGGGGGAATACCCTCTCACTTCACCAGATCATTAATGGAGCAGAGCATCCTTTCTGGTTACACATTGGCTGTCTGTATACCTCTTTGGAGGATGGCTGGCTACTCAGTTCCTTGTCTTACTTTATTTCTAGCTCAATCGAAATGCATTCACTACATAAAAAAATTGCGCATGCCCGTTTTAAAACTGGGCCATTTATCTTTTTATGATCAAGCTGTAAGAGTTCTAACTTATGACCTGAAGATTTACAGCTTCTTTTTCTCCTAAGAGCTTTGTATTTTGAAGCTTTGTTAGGTCTTTGAGTCACAGGGAGTTAGTTTTTTGTAGACGGTGCAAGGTGTTCTTTTGTAAGAGGGTATGAGGTTAGGTCTGTCCTCTGCTGAAGTGTTCACAATCACAAACACGGTGCCTCTGAGTAATTACCATGTGGACTGCATGCTGGGAACCACTGCACTAGAGAACAGTAAGTAGTAGGCTGTGTGACGGAGAAAGGGCTTAAAAAACCCTTTATATGGTGGTGCTATACTCGGGAGGCAGAGGCAGGTGGATTTTTGTGAGCTGGAGACCACGTGGTCGACAGCTGAGTTCCAGGTCAGCCAGAGCTACATACACAGTGAGACCCTGCACCAAACCCAAATGGATGAACAGAAACCCCAGTGGTGACTTCAAGAGACAAGAGGATGAATGAGAGACACAGCAGTGAAGGAAATGGTGACACCAAGTGACGGATTTGATGGGACAGTCCATAAAATGCTGAAGATGCGGTGCTGTACAATGACTGCAAACCCTACAGCTAAAACATGCTTCCACAGGCGTGTTCCGCCAAAACATGCTTCCACAGGCGTGTTCCGCTAAAGCATGCTTCCACAGGCATGTTCCGCTAAAGCATGCTTCCACAGGCGTGTTCCGCTAAAGCATGCTTCCACAGGCTTGTTCCACTAAAGCATGCTTCCACAGGCTTGTTCCGCTCAGCACTCAGTAAACTACAGGAGGCACGGATGTTTTCATAGGTCAGGAGGAACCCAAGGGTCCGAGATGTTCCTGGGAAGCATCCAAGTGAAGCTCTGGGATTCCTAACGTCAGAGACACTGATAGAAGCTGGACAAGCGGGGTAAAGCTGCCTGAGCGCTTTAGAAAGGTTGGGTTTGAGCTGGAAGCTGGAAAAGTCTAGCAGACAACTGAGACCGTCTGAAAACGTAGCCTAAGAGGTCAGAGTTGAAGGTAGAGTTCTGAGAGGTCATCGACAACACCAACAGGTGCAGGGGAAGCTGCCAGTGAAAAAGACACAGAGGAAGGAAAAAGGGACTCATGGGAAGATGTCCCTATGTAGAGCACCAGGAAGGAGCCGGACGACGATGTGTGACAGATCTGAAGAATTACCCACTGGGGTTGGACTTTGGTGCCTGAAGACTCTGATGCTTGGAGCAACCCTTACTTTGTAAGGCAAATAGCCACTCTATTCTCTTATACTTTTGGTTGTGAGCCTAGCCTTTAAGGGCTGAGCCATCCCTCCAGGCTGCCACTCTATTCTCACAAAGAGAATTTCCCCATGGGTTTTGTATAGTAGATTTTATGTAGATGCAAATGTTCCTGCCTGCGGAAGCAGGCCCAAGATGCAGGCAGGGCAAGGGAGCTAGGCTAGGTTTCTTCAGTCTGAGCATAGGTCAAACAGGCAATAGTGTCAGGCTGATTGCTCGCTTTCTCCTTCCTTCCTTCCT
>NC_022020.1:24613376-24616453 GCF_000317375.1 Microtus ochrogaster
CTACCTATCTATCTACAGGGACCTCATGTATCTAGGGCTGACCTCTAACTAGCTATACAGCCATGGAGGGCCTTGAGCTCTTGATCCTTCTGCTCCCACCTCCCAAGGGCTGGGAGAACAGGTGTGCACCACCCCACCAGATGTACTTGGGCTTTGTCATGCTAGGTGAGTACTCTCCGCACCGAACATCCTTAGCCCTTAGTGCTATGAATCTGAGTTTACTGTCAAAATATCAGGCCTCCAAAGCAAGAAGTACTTGCTGGGACCTGGTTCTATGCTTTACTTGTGTGTATTGGCAGCACGAGAGAACACTCTTCGGAGTTCCTTGGATCGCTGCAGTAAACGATACTCTAGAGAAAGATGGGGCCTTGGAGGTGACAAGATGAGAGATTCAGTGTCAGACTGATAAACATCTGGAGAGAGTTGCTGAGCCCTCTCTCATCCACATCATAGGTCCTAAGGGTTTGGTTTGTATTAGGGTGGGGGTGGGGAGAGAGTCACATGGCTAAGTGTCCAGCTCTCTGATAATAGGATTCTACTGATCAGGGCTCTAATGTGCAAGCTAGGGATGGAGACAAATCGTTATGTTGAAGACAGTCTCTACCTTGAAGAGCTCACAGCTGCCAGATTGAAAGGCCAGACATATGGTTTCCCACATGCCTTTGGCACACAAATATTTGGGAAAACAAAATCGAGTTAGGAAACCAACACAAGGCTCTAAAAGAGAAGCAGTGAATGTTCCCCACGAGATCCTAGGTAACTGCTGCAATGATAAACACACTGCTGATGCCGCAGAATGGAGAGCAAATGAAGTACAATAGCTGCACAAGGCAGAGAAACAGCCAGGCAAGACCCTCTTGAAAAAACCAGAGAGATGGGAGGTGGGAAGGGAAATCTGGTCTTGAAGTTTCCTTCCATAAGCTTGCTTAGGCTCCTGCCCAAAGTGGGTGTCGGAGAAAACAAGTGCTGTAGCGTTGTGGAAGGTGGAGTCATCGTGGAGGAATGAGACACAGGTGGGGGGGGCGGGATTCCTAACGGGGGGTGGGCAGCACAGGCAGGAATGCGTGCTCTGGATTGAGGCCCAGTGAAGACTGCAGCTGAGCAGAGGGGAGGGAGCCATAGAGCCCCATGGAAGGCTTACCAGCCAGCCTAGGTGTGTGGTGCTTGTTGTATGTGTCGAGGGGAGACTGGGGCAGCGATGGTCATTACTGCTCACATCTGCGAGGATTAAATGAATTAATCCAGGTTAAGTTCTTGGAACAGAGCCCAGTGTTTATTATTATCATCTCTGTGGTTTGTCTCCCGCGGGAGCCAAATGGTTCTCGAGGACAGACAGGCTTACATCCACCAGAGAAGTAGAGAAGCGGAGGTATTCAGTTAACCCAGACTTCTAGGGTCAGAGAAGGCTCCCCAGCATAAAGCATGAACTTGTCTGAGTCCTTGAAGATTAGTCAGGCGGGAAGAAGGGGATATCTGGAGTGGAGGCGGAAAGGAAGAAAGGGAGAATGTTCCAGAGAAAGGCAAAAGCATGTAGTAAAGCCTTAGAGAACTAGAGGATGTGGTGACTAAAATAAATTCCATTGCTATCCTCTGAGGGGTTTCTGCTTTGACAGCAAATGACAAAGTGATTATGGCATCTACGTAGCAAGATTGTACCATAGAGAGATCAATAGGCAAGAGTTAGTATAACTTTTACATACATATCATTAACGAACAAGTAAAATTGGAATTAAAAACACATTTTTGGGGGCTGAGAGGCTGGTTCAGAAGGTAAAGGGCTTGCAATGTAAACACGAGGATTTGAGTTCTAGCCCTAGCATACACATAAAAAAAATTAACAGACTGAGCACACACATGTAACCTGGTGCTGGAAGACAGGCAGGAGGACCCTAGAATTTGATAGTCAACCAGGCTAGCTTAACTGGAGAGCTACAGGTTTAGTGAAAGAACCTATCTCAAAAAATAAGATGGGATGAGCTTGAGAAAGACATGTAACATTGATGTCTGGCTTCTATACATGTGCATATACCCACACATCCCAACATCTGCATTAGCATCCCCCAAAATGAAGAACTTTGATATAATTCTAACTAACAATGTACAAGATCTGTGTTAGTAAAACCACAAAACTCTAACAAAACTCAAAAGAACTCAGTAACTGGAGACACGTTCCATGCTCAAGGACAGAAGACTAAATATTGGCAACATATTGATTCTTTATAACTTGCTGTACAGACACAATGAGATATCAAATTCCTGGAAGTTGCTTTGTGGACATAAGCAACTTGATTCTGAAGTTTATATACAGGGAAAAGACCTAGGATAGCTACCCCACACTGAGGGAGAGAACCAAAGATGAGGATTGACACTGTCTGACTTCAAAACCTACTGAGTAGTGACAGTGGTCAGGCCAGTGCAGCATTGGTGTGGGAACAGACCCTAGAAACAGACCTCAGATGCAGTCACCCAGCTGTTAGCAAAGGAATGGACAGGGTCTTTTTAATAAACTGTGTTGGGACAACTGTACAGCCATCTCTAAGAAGATGAATCCAACTGACTTCACACTAATTCACTCAGAGTGAACCACAGATCTAAAAAGACTATAAAGTTACTAGAAGGCAAAACAGGAGAAAGTACAGATGACCTAAAGTTTGGTAATGACATTCCTGCTATAATACTATAAACATGATCTGTGAAGAAATGATTGATATGCTGAATGAAAAATTTGCTCTTTAAAGTACCATGAGAAAACAAGCTGAAGGCAAGGAGGGGAGGGGGATGTTTGTAGATCATACCCAGAAAAAGGACTGATACCCAAGATAAACAAAGAACTCTAAAATCTCAGCAATGAAAGAAAAGTAGTCCATTTAGATACAGGCTAATGGGTGAGGTCTCTCACCAAAGAAGACATACAAACCACAAAGAAGCATTTGATGAGATGCTCCAGACCCAAGGGCATAGCTCAGCTCAGTTGTAGAGGGCTTGCCTAGAATTTGGCTAGTATGTGCCAGGTTTGATCCCCAAAACTCTGTGTGTGTGTGTGTGTGTGTGTGTGTGTGTGTGTGTGTGTGTGTGTG
>NC_022020.1:24616553-24624371 GCF_000317375.1 Microtus ochrogaster
GAGAGAGAGAGAGAGAGAGACCATGAGGCAATGGCAAATGAGAACGAGACATCATTACACATCTATTAGAATGGCTAATCTCCAAAATTTTGACACCACCAAATTTTGGCAAAAATATGGGGCAATAGAAACTCTTATTCATACCCTCTGTTATATCTAGCAATTATATTCTTTTTCTTATTTTTTCAAATGAGTCAAAAACACACAGAAACTGTACACAGATGTTTGTAACAGCTTTCTATATCATCATAAGACTTGGATGCTCTCAAAATGTCCTTCAGTAGTGTATAAATAAACTATGGCTCACTCAGACAATGGAATATTATTCAGCTCTAAAACTGAGTTATCAACCCATGACTTGATAAGTGACTTGGAAGTCACTCACATTGCATGCTATGAAATAGGAGAAGTATAGTATAATTCCACATCAAACAGGTATACATGGTACTAGAGTGGACAATATGTGCTATCAAACATTTGTCAAAACTCACAGAATAAAGAGCTAAAGTGGACTCAAGCTATGGCCTATGGATGACAATGGCTGAGTTATCATAAAAGTACCACTACAGTGTGGAATGCCAAAAGAGAGAGATGTCATGCTTGTGTGGGAGCAGAGAGTGCATGGGAACTTTATTACTTTCCTGTGGATCTAATGTGTCTCTAAAATGGTATTAAGATATTATTTTACGTATATGAGTGTTTCGCCTGCATGTACGTATGTGCCACATGTGAGTGCAATGTCTGCAGAGGCCAGAAGAGGGCGCTAGATCTCATGGAACTGGAGTTACAGATGGTTGTGAGCTGCCATGTGGGTATGAGGAACGGAATCCAGGTCTTCTGGATGAGCACCAAGTGCTCTTAACCACAGAACCAATTCTTTACTCTCCCAAAATGTGGCTTTTAAATGAAAAAAAAAAAAGGCAGTTGATTATGGAGACATACCTGTGCCACAGACTCTACAGCTTCCTGAAGTGTAGGCCAGGGTGTCCACAGATTCCTATGGTTAGATAGCCTGAAAACAGAGAGACTGAGCAGGATAAGCTGGAGCAGAAGTAGGTTCAAAGACTAGATGCAGAACTTGGCCCCTTCCAGGCTTGGCCATTAGTTTGCCCTGTGGCCTCAGACAGGTGCTAGGCTTTCTGCTCTGTCTATCTCTGAGGCCTAGGTCCCTCATGCTCACAGATAACTGGGAGGGCTTGTGCCCTCAGCAAGGTCCCTGGCAGGTTGTTGGGTCCTGTGCCTGTGCTCTGGGATGCAGAACTTGGGAACTGGCTCTTTGGTACCTAAACTTGAGAAGTAAGCCCTGGAGACCACATGGGCAAACCCAGAGTTCCTGCTGTAACTCACAAGGTCCAACAGATTGTAAGATCCTGAGTGCTGATGGGGTACACTTGGCTTGCTGGGACTCCTTGGCTCCCTGGAGGAAGCTGCTGCTCAGATATTTGAACTCTGCTCAAATGAGTGGGTACCATGCCCCTGGTCAGGTGGCTTGGTGGTGTGGGAGGTCCTTATATCTATGTGTTGCTTTTATTGGTTAATGAATAAAGAGTCTGCCTTGGCCTGTGATAGGGTAGATTAGAGGTAGGCAGGGAAAACTAAACTGAATGCTGGGAGAAAGAAGGCAGAGTTGAGAGACACCATGTTACCACTGGAGGGGAAAGATACCAGCTGCCAGCTAGAACCTTGCTGGTAGGTCATGCACCTCGTGGTAAAATATAAAATACAGGAAATGGGTTCATTCTAGGTGTAAGAGCTGGCTAGCAATACACTTAAGTGACTGGCCAAGCAGTGATTTAATTAATACAGTTTCTGTGTGATTATTTAGGGAGTCTGGGCATCTGGGAAATGAACAAGTGGCTTCCTACTACAGCGTGGTGGTGCTACATCAGTCCAAGTGGTCATTTTCCCCTCAAGCTAGTTACCAACAGAGCTAGCTGCAGAGCCCAGCATTCTCATGGATACTAGAAGGCTGGATGAAGCCTCGTCCTACCTACATTATGGTTGCCAGCTCCCACAATGCTGTGGGCTGGGTGCCCAGTGGATCTTCGAGGAGCCCCACCCTGGGAAGGGGAGACACCCTGGCTGTTTGTGCTCAGGAGTCTCTAGTGGGCTTCCATTTCTTCTGATCAGCATTGAACAAGCTTTAACAAAACATCTTGGTGCTGACTAAATCAATTAGGTCCTGACAAGACTAAATCTTGTGGGTTTGTGAGACAATATCAAAAGTGCAGAATTTCTGGTAAACGAGAGAAAAGGAAAAACTCTGTGTATTTTTCTTAAGGGCAATGAATTATGCTCTCCTTGTTGTGTTCTACAGACGAATTACTCAACCGGCTTGCTCTGTTTTAATTAACCCAGCTAATAACTTCCCTGCTGGATCCCCTTGTTCATAACTTCTTGGTTTCACATAATAACGTGTTTGTTTCTTCCTTTGTGCTCTAATGAAATGATAATAACCTTCCTTGGCATTCATTTCATTCTTAATATCCGGAGATTTCATTAATACAAACCCTCTTTCCATCTGCTCTCACTCCTTTTAAAGGAAACATTTCTGTGTTCTCTTTCCCTGTCTTCTTTGGGCAGGCTCAGTTAATCTTTCTCTAGGAAGAATCCTTCTGTAGGGCATTCCTGGGCCAACAAGGCCTGGCACAGACTCCCTGGGGACCACAAGGGCCTGGTGTTGCTGACCTCTTTTGGGGTGGAGGTCAAGGTAGGAAGGTAGTGTTAACCGTGGCATCCCAATGTTGAGAAGAACTTTATGCCCAGGTTCTAGGACAGCAGGGATTGGTTAAGACAGATGTCTAGTGTCTAGTGTACATGAAGGACAGGAGAAGTGGGGGCAGGAACTGCCCTGATGTCAAGGAAGACATGTGGTTGGAGAGGTACTCAGGGAAAGTGGAGTTGGCAGAGTTTGTGCTCCAAGTGTATTGTACTGTAGACCTATTGTGCTGTAGACCTACTGTGTGACTGTGTGGCACGCAAACTTGGCTCTTCTGCTCCTTTGCTGTGTAGGTATCATCTGGATCCTAGGATGCTGGGGACCCTAGTTCCACCCCTGAAGACTCCCACAGTGGTGGTACTTTCCACAGCACCAACAAGCTCAGACCCTAAGGATACGCGTTGATTGTGTCTATCCTGAATGTCACAGAAAGGAAAAACTTACAGCTGAAGTGGCGGTCAAATGCACTCCTATCTTGTGAACATGATTTGTGCTATCAGCTAAACCTGGGTCCAGTATTTTATTGCAGCAACAGGACAAGGGACCAATGTCTACTCCAAGAACACACTGGACAGGAAAAGTAGGAAGTGTGAAAGGAAGATGTGGGCACACCTGCAGGGTGGGCTCAAATGCTCTCTGGCTCTACTCTCCCATAGCCCGCTTCTAAAAGACCACGGGGACTCAAGAAAGTGTGAGCCGAATCTCATAGCTTTGTCTATGCTTTCTTTGGAGGCCAAGAGGCTACCTTCACAGCTGGGTTGTCTTACTATGTCCCTTGCCACTGGAAAAGCCACTTTGTCTTCACAGACACAATTCTCAGCCCAGTCCTCACATCCCTATCTCAGTACTGAGTTCATACTTACAGCCCTCAAAATACAAAAAGAAGTTCTTCGTTACCAGCTACTCCCTTGCTATCAGATACCCTTATTACCAGCTATTTTTGGAAGTATGGGGGATTTGAAACAGGGTTTCTCTGTAGCTTTGGAGTCTGTCCTGGAACTAACTCTTGTAGACCTGGCTGGCCTTGAACTCATAGAGATCCACTTGCCTCTACTTCCCGAGTGCTGTGATTAGGCATCACCAGCTAGTCTATTGTTATCAGATAATCACCTTGTTGCCAGCTACTCCCTCGGTATCAGATACTTCCTTGTTGCCAGCCACTCCCCTGCTATCTGATGCTTCCTTGTTATCAGCTACACCTCCACTAGCAGATAGGCCTTTGTTACCAGCTATTCCATTACTATAAGATACTCCAATTTAAGTCATAAACCGCTTCCCCTTTCTGATTAATACCTTATGACCATGAAAGCAAAGCAAGAAAGGAAAAAAAAAACATGAGTCAAATGTCTGTGAACCAAGTCCATGGCTTGGGACCCACCCAGTTGAGAGCAATGTAGCCAGCTATCCTGATGGCGGCTTAGGAGCTCCAAGACAACTCTCAGGCACTAACGAGTGGAACTTCTCAGCCCCTGAGCTTGCCCCTCTGCTTCTTGACTTTTGACTTCTAACATTAGCCTTGGTGTTTTCTCTAACTAAAAGTCAGGAGTTGCCTTTGCTGTGTAGTGTGACATCCATTTGGGTCCGGCATGGTTTTGTCCTTGTCTGATGCGTCTCTTTCCCCCTCATTCTCATCAGTAACATCTCAAGCCATCTAACATCTCCCTGGAAGCCCTACAGAAAGCTGCAGGAGGAAGCTCTCAAATCAGCGTTTATCTTGTCATTCTTCTGCTCAAAACCCTTGCTGAGCTCTCTTATCAGTTGGCAAAGAGTATTGGGATTTCCTGGCTGGCCACTCAAGGCAGCCATATTGTACATTTATCTGGTCTTAAGTCCCTCTCACGTCCAGTCTCCTGTCGCTGGATTCCCAACACACTTCTCAACGTTGCTCATTTTAGTCACTGGATGCTTTCTTGGGGGACACATAGGTACCTACAGGGCATAGTCACAGTTTCTAAAGACCTTCTGAGCTAAAGACCAGAATCAGATGTGGCTCCAGCGACAGTGGCAATAAACGCCACGCCTTGGACTGAGATGGCTTCTGTGGCTTCGTGGGCCCTAAAGAGACTATAATACTAACTGATGGCGGCCTTCCCACAGCCTTCATTTGTTTCCTGGTACTTAATGTGGTGGGTGTCTGTAGTGCTCGTCAGAAGAATCAAAGGAGAATTCTTGCTTCACTGGGAAGGCAAGAGGACAGATGAAAACAGGGTGACAGATGTCTCATAGCTAGAGAGACACACTTCTGTTAGCACCGCTCCAGACATGGCCCCCTCCGTACCCTTCTCCCCCACCACCAGGAAGGCTACCAATAGGGTTTTTACAACATGATTTCTGTCCTTGCTCAAAAGTTTGGACACAACTTGAGCAACACAATAGAGTATTTCTGAAACAAGCAAGCAAACTAAAATGAACAGAGGGACAAGATGCTCAGCTTCGCAGCACGACTCTAATCCCAGTACTTCAGAGGCAGAAGCAGAAGGATCATGAGTTCAAGGCTAACTTGAGCTACATAGTGAGACCCTGTCTCAAAAACAAAACGAACATGTGCCACCAGAACCTAAGGGCTGGAAACGTACTTGAGTGCTAGTACTACAATAAACAATAAAGAATCCTGGATCCCATGACTGTCCAACAATGGCTCTTCTCCCGGGGACTTGGTCCCACACAGGTTCCACACACAGCAATACTCCCACCAACTGGGACATCACCCTGTCAGTGAGAAGAGTCATCTTGCTATTTCAATCACTTTCCCCTATGCCTTTGCTATAAAATGGGGGGAAATTACCAAATAGGATAACTTCTCCCAAACAAAGTGAATTTGTCTGAATTCATAATGACATTTAGTATGAGCCATTTCAACACAATTCTTGACCCAAGGCATTCCTTTTCAGCTTTAGGCCTCGGAACCCATAACTCAGCGTGGTGGTTTATGGGTTTGTGGGACAAACCAGGATTAGAGTTTTTCCACGGTACTCTCCCTTTCCCTCTTGGTTTCTCCCAGCCCTAGTGCGGACTGGACTTAGCCCCTCTAAGACCTACCCAAAGAAGCAGCCTGATGGAGAACTTTTTTCCACACGTTTCTTGAGGTGATGAAAGTGAATTAAACAAACGATATGTCACAACACTAAGGCAAGAGGGTTTCTCTTTCTTTCTGCAGACACTACAGACAGCAGCACAGTCTTTGGCTTGGCACTGACAGGCAGACATGTCCTGAGGAGTGCACACACAGGACGGTTTATACTGTATCTATTTTTAGTTATGAGCAGGTATGTCTGTAAGATGACTCAGAGAGAGAGAGAGAGAGAGAGAGAGAGAGAGAGAGAGAGAGAGAGAGAGAGAACATGTGCCAAACGCATCCAGATCTGAGACAGAAAGCAGAATCAAACTTTCCTTTGGTTTGTGTCCCCTTTCCAGGTAGGAGGTCTGTTTTCCGTGTCTGCAGCGAGCACTTCTGCCTCTGACGATGAAGCATGAGCTCGTTGACTTCCAGATACTCACTGCCGCTGTCCCTGCTCATGGCCACAGATTACAAACGTGGCTGAGGAAAGGTCACCAGACGGAAAACAAGGCCAAGTGAGCTACGAAGGAGGTAGGGACTGTTGAGTATGTGCTGGTCTGGGCATTCTCCCTTTGGTTGTTGGCTTTAGAATCACTCTTTGATTGCCACATCTCTAATCCCAGCACTAGGAGGCAGAGGCAGGTGGATCTCTGAGTTTGAGGCCAGCCTGGTCTACAGAGCAAGTTCTGGGACAGCCAGGGAAACACATAGAAATCTTGCCGTGAATAACCAAAAAAGAAGAAAGAATCACTCTGAACACTCTGAACCCTTGGTTTGCGCACATGTATCTAACGAGCATCTTTCACACTGTCCCTAAAGACTTGAGATGCTGGCTCAAAGTGCTCAGGGGAGAATCTCACACTAAGGAACTCAACATGCTGACATTCCTGGGGCGGGGGCACACTTTCCAAACTCTGAAGGCACTAATCATCTAGTTAGTTTTGAACAAATTGAACAAAAATTAGCTGGCAACAAGACATGACTCAGCACAAGGTTATGGAATATGAGTGGAGGTCCCCAAGAATAGGATATGAAGAGGAGAAATGGAGAAAGACCCCCCTCTGCTTCTAAACCATCCAGGTAGTGCGGGGGCCATATTGAAAGTGTGACAGTGAGACCAATATATAAACCCATTCTTGTTTCCTTTTATTTTTTCCTTGTTGTCTTGTTTCTGTGACAGTTTTTAGTTACTTTCCTATTGCTATGATAAGACACGACAACCAAGTCAACAGATAAAAGAAAGTGCACATATCTGTATCTATATATCCTTCTAATTTCTTGGAAACACAAGAATATTTAAGGCAAAAACATAATGCTGTGTTAATGGTTTTATCGTTATAGATGCCATAATACGTCTGATCACAATCACTGTGTCCTGGAGGGCAGCTGAGTGTAGACAGACATCTATATTTTACTTGAAGAAGTCCAATATTACTTTGAAATAGACTGAGTTGAACTTCATTCTTTTTCTTTTTCTTTTTTTTTTTTGAGACAGATTTCTCTGTGCAGCTTTGAACTTTGGCATCTGTCCTGGAACTAGCTCTTGTAGCCCAGGCTGACCTAGAACTCACAGAGATCAGCTTGTCTCTGCCTCCTGAGTGCTGCAATTAAAACATGCACCACCACCGCCTGGTTTGGACTTTAATATTATACATATGTTTTCACAGTGCAATCAGACCAAGTACCCATGCCAAAACTAAGCTCTATTGTGCCTCAGTTCTGTGTGCAAAGTGCAGCCTCCCATGGTACCATGAAATAGTCTGTCTCTCCCCCTCCCCTCTGTGTGTGTGTGCGCGCGTGCGTGCGTGAGTGCATGCATGCGTGTGTGCATGTGTGTATGCCTGAGCGTATATATGTGCACCACATGGGTACTGTCCAGGAAGGTAGAAAGAGGCAATAGATTCCCTGGAACTAGGTCCTCTGCAAGAGCAGTAAATGCTCTTAACTGCCGAACCATCTCTCCACCCTGTAAATTCTACATATTAATCTCTAAAAATAATGTGGAAAGCCAGGCAGTGGTGGCACACACCTTTAATCCCAG
>NC_022020.1:24624476-24629634 GCF_000317375.1 Microtus ochrogaster
CCAGCCTGGTCTACAAGAGCTAGTTCCAGGACAGGCTCAAAAAGCCACAGAGAAACCCTGTCTTGAAAAACCAAAATAAATAAATAAATAAATGTAATGCAGAAATATTTTCTAGCTGGCATTCAAAATAGATAGTTGACAGAGTTCAAGAAAGGATGAAAGAATGCACAAAAGCTAAACAAGTAAAATAAAATTAAGAGAAAAACAGAAGGCATTGTGTTGATGATTACACTAAATGTAAGTAGGAAAAACAGTCCTATCAAAAGGCAGAGATTGTCAGACCAGATACAAAATCAAGGGCAAACTACATATTGTTCATAAGAGACTTATTTTAAATACAAGACACAAGTAGATTAAAAATAAAATATTGCAAAATTATGCAAACAACAAAGTAATATTTAAAAGGAAAAAGCTGAAAATTATATGGTTCTGAAGGATAAGAAACTGTGTGGCTCTCTTAATATAAAACAAAATAGACTTAAAAAAACAATAGAAAGCTAGGAAGATGATTCAGTGGGTTGGAAAATTAACTTTGCAAACATAAAGACCTGAGTCTGAATCCCCAGCACCTATGCCAAAAGCTTGACAAGGCTGTGCATGCCTGTAATCCCAGCATTGTGGGGCCAAAGACAGGCAGATCAAGAGCATACTGGCTATTTAGACTAGCCAAAATGGTGAGCTTTCAGTTCAGAGAGACATCTTATCTCAAGGCAATAAAGCAGAGAGCTATAGAAGGGGAGTCATTTCCTCTGTTCTCTTCATGCATATGAAGGGGCATGATTACACAATCACATGTACGCACCACACACATGCACACACACACACACACACAGTAATATACTAGAACCAGAATGATATTTAATTGTGAAGAAAATATGCACACATCCATAAATATCACATTATTGCCATTATCAAAATAGATGATGCAATTAGTTACATATTAAAAGAAAAAACGGAAAAGATTACAACCATAGCTAGAGATATTAACACACTTCTACAGACAACCAGTAGACTATTCCACAAGAATATAAGGGAAATGAATGACACTACTATCTGCCTAATTTATGCTTACAAAAGGTTTATACAAAAATGTAAAAGCTATGCACAGAATGTTCAATATTGATAACATGTTTCTGCACAAAGCAAAATCAATAAAAAAAATATGTGCTTGGACTGGAGAGATGGCTCAGTGGTCAAGAGCACTGACTTCTCTTCCAGAGAACCAGGGTTCAATTCCCAGCACACACATGGCAGCTCACAATTCTCTGTAATTCTAGTTCCAGGAGACTCAACACTCTCACACAGACATATATGCAGGCACAACACTAATGCATATAAAATAAAAATAAATAAAAATTTAAAAAATGCTCTCTGAGCATAATAAAAGTAAATTAAAAGAAGGGCTGGAAATGCAGCTCAGTTGGTAGAGTGCTTGTAGCATGCACAGATCCTCCAAATTCAGTTACCAACACCACAAAAACAAAGCATGGTGGCACACACCTGTAATCCCAGAATTTAGGAAGCAGGGTCAGAAGTTCAAGGTCATCCTCAACTATACAGCAAGGTAAAGGCCAGCTTAGAATACATGAAACCCTGCCTCAAAAACAAAATGAAGCAAAAAACCAAAAATCTATTAAAAGAAAAGGTTTTTAGAACCCTGAAGCTAGGAGTAGTGGTGCATGATTGTGATCTTAGCATCTGAGATGCTGAGGCAGAAGGATTGTGACTTTGAGGCCAGCCTGGGCTATTTAACAAGGCTTTGCCTCAAAAACAAAAACTATCTTGGGCTGGAGAGATTGCTCAGTGGTTAAGTGCACTAGTTACTCCTCCTCCTGAGGACCTGGGTTCAATTTCTATCACCTACAAGATGGCTCACAACAATCTATAATTCCAGTTTCAGGGGATCTGATGCCCTCTTCTGATGCCTCAGACACCAGAGATAAATGTAATACACATGCATACATGCAGGTAAAACACTCATACATGTAAAATTAATAAATCTAAAAAGCCAGTTCTTTGGAAAGATAAATAAAGCCAAACTAATAGCCATATCAAGGAGGAATAAAGAAGACAAAGCACAGATTAACCGTGCTGTGAAAGGGGGCACTGCTATCTACCTCAGACATTGAAACCGTGCTGTGAAAGGGGGCGCTGCTATCTACCTCAGACATTGAAAGATGATGCAAGAATGTAAAAAACAAAGCTGTGCTATAATAACTTAGGTGAGGTGGAAAAAACCCTAAAAAATAGAAATGACCAGAAACCACCCAAAAAGAAGTAGACAGTATAAGTAGTCATATATCTTAGTAGATCAGTTCATTCCCAAAGACAAAGCTCCAGGCTCTGAAGGCTTCATGGTGAATTCTATCAAGCATTTAGGGAAGAAGCAAAACCAATTCTCTATAAGCTCTTCCAGAAAACTGAAGACAGAGAAATATTTCCCAACTTATTCTGAGAAACAGGCCCTGGAAAAAGATAAATCAAAGAACAAAAACTATAGGCTAATTTTTTCACAAATATAGACATAAAATATTAATTTTAGAATATAAAATTCAGTAATACTTAGAAGTATGGCCTATTTCCAACCAAGCAGAGTAAATACTAGGGGGGGGGACAAGATTGATTTACCATTTGAAAATTGATGTGATTTATTGTATTAACAAAGAAGCAATAGCTTTTATGAATGAATGGATTTGACAAATTGCAGTTTATCTGAGACAAAAAAAACCTCTGAGAAACAAAAGTGACCTCTTTAACCTGACCAGAACATGTGACCCACAGCTGCAGCAGGCAGCTTGGCAAATGATTGCCAGGTCAAGATCAGCGGCAAGATTGAGAGTCAGTCTTCTCCTGGATGGTATTGGAGGCATTTCCCTGTGTGGGGAGGTATTCAGACCCGAGAAGAAAGAGAACTGCCTTTATTCATAAATGATGTGGCTGTCTGGTAGACAATCATAGGGAATCAATCAGGCAGATACCAGAACCCACAAGTGAATTTAGCAAGATTATAGGATATACATTATATAGAAATTAAATGTATTTTTCTGTACTGAGGGCACAAGACAATTTTTGGATAGTGGAACAGTTTACATTGTGACCAAAAGTTAAACAATGTAATTTGTAGTAGCATCAAAATTAGGAAAAACCTGGGGGAAAATTTAATAGAAAAATTTATAAGACTACCTTCTGGTAACTACAAGGAGGATGATCTGAATGAGTGGAGAGTTATTGTGTATCCATTCATCCACATTGTTCAAGGGGAATTCTAAGCTGATCTGTCGATTCAATGAAATACTACCAGAATCCCAGCAGGCTGATTTAGGAAAGAATGGCAAGCTGATCCTAAAATGCACATGGAAATGCAATGGGTCCAAAATGGCCAAAGAAATTTGGGAAAGAAGAAAAAGGTTGGAGTCTGCATTATTTCATTTCAAGACCGACTGCAAAGCTGTGATGGAAAAGATGTGGATGCGGGAGATAAAGGAGCATCCAGAAGCAGTCAAGTCAAGGGGGTTCCTCCCAACAAATGGCTCCAGAACAATTGCGCCACCATATGTAAAAAGGAAGAAGGGAGGGAGGGAGGGACGGAGGGAGGGAGGGAGAGAACTTTGGCCCTTCAGTTACACCGTGTACAAATGACTCAGAACAGACTGTGGGGTTGGGGAGATGGCTCTGCCCATAAAGTGCCTGTGAGCAGCCATGGGGACCTGAGTTTGATCTCTAGTAGAGTTGTGTGCAGTGTGCACACATGCAACCCCAGCACTGGGGAGGCCAAAATAAGTGGCTCCCTGGGGTTCACTGGCCAGTCAGCTTAGCCGAATCCGTGAGTCCCACGCCAGTGAGAGACCCTGTCTCAGAAACCAAACAAACCAAGATGGACGGTGTGCTGAGGAAGGACCCCCAAAGTTTACTCTAGCCTCTGTATACATGCCCACCCTCTTCCTGTCTTCCGAAAATACACATATTCACAAATAGATCATAGACTGAGATGCAAGAACTGAAACTATAAAACTTTTGGGCACCAAGCAGGAGAATTCTTAATGATCTTGGGTTTGGCAATGATTTCTTCACTAGGACTCCAAATGTATGCAATATGAAAGAAATAAATAAATTAGCCTTCACAATGAAAAACTTCTGTGCTTCAAACGACAGTACTATGAACATGAAAACCGCAGATTTGAAAGAAGTGCTCAAGACAGAGCTGACGGAGGAATCGTGTCTAGAATATATAGAGGACTCATAACTAAGCAATAGAAAGGCAAACAAGGGAATCAAAAGTGGGCAAAAGATATAAATACATATTTTACCAAAAAGAAATACCAATGGCCAATAAACACACGGAGAGCTCAGCATCATTAGTCATTGGGGAAATGCAAATGGAAACCACAGTGATTCACACTGCACACCCACCAGAAGCACGAAAGGAGACCCAGTGCAGATGAGGTTCAGAAGGATGAGTGCTAGGAACGCCCATTAGCTACTGCCAGGAGAGCAGGATGTGAGTGTGGTAGCTTGCTGAGCTGTGCAGCCCAGAGCGCCACATCGTGCTGCTGCTCTACTCTTAACCCTTTGTCTAAGAAAAATAATCTGTTCACACAAAGCGTTACCCACACATGTTCACTAAAGACTGCCCCCCACCCAGTGGATAGAGTGGGCAAGCATTGTACCCGAGTGGAAAGGGTCTATCAACAGGTGAGCGGAGATGATGGATGTGATGGATAGATGGATGGATGGATGGATGGATGGATGGATGGATGGATGGATGATGGATGGGTGGATGATGGATGGGTGGATGATGGATGGGTGGATGATGGATGGACGGATGATGAATGGATGGATGGATGGATGTATGGATGTATGGATGGATGGATGGATGGGTGGGTGGATGGATGATGGATGGATGATGGATGGATGATGGATGATGGATGGGTGGATGATGGATGGATGATGGATGGATGGATGGATGGGTGGATGGATGATGGATGGGTGGATGATGGATGGATGGATGTGATGGATGGATAGATGATGGATGGATGGATGGATGATGGATGGATGGATGGGTGGATGGATGGATGGATGATGGATGGATGGATGGATGATGGATGGGTGGGTGGATGGATGAATGGATGGGTGAGTGGGTGGATGGATGGATGGATGG
>NC_022020.1:24629969-24651287 GCF_000317375.1 Microtus ochrogaster
TGGATGGATGGATGGGTGGATGGATGGGTGGATGGATGGGTGGATGGATGGATGGATGGGTGGATGGATGGGTGAGTGGGTGGATGGATGGGTGGATGGATGGATAGGGCTAGACAGACACACAGTGGGGAACTATTTAGCAATAGAGAAAGGGAATAATGATTCATGCAACAATGAGAGATGGATATTCAAAGTATAGTTTGCAAAAGAAATGAAACACATTTGAATATCTGCTGTGTGGTTTTATTTAAATGAAATTCTAGAAAAGCAGAGTGAAAAAAATCAGTGATTGATTAGAACATGAGGATTTGGGGGTAATAGAAACACTTTATAACTTAATTGTGGGCATTTGAAAAAACTCGTTGAATTATACTTTTCAAATTGATGAAATGTATTGTGTTAATTCTGTACCCACAAGAAATAGGATAAGGCTGTTTTGTAAGGGACATATGAAGTAAAGCCCAAAGTTTTTGGTTAAGCGAAAAAGGAAACAACCCTACACCTAGAACTCCGGATGAACTGCAGTAATCCCCCTTATCTGTGCTTCCAATTTCCATGATTTTATTACTCATGGTCAACTGCTGTCCAAAAATATCAACTGAAAAATTCCAGAAACAATTTACAAGTTCTAAATTTTGCACTGTCCCTAGCTGGATGTTAAACCCTTGTAGCACCCCACACCATCAAGGTTTGAGCACCCTTGTCAGGGTGTCCACGCTGCGTGCCCTGCTCACCCACTAGTTCTCAGAGAGCCAGTGATCAGGCCAGCTGTCGTGGGGTCACATGCTTGTGCTCATCACTCTTGTATTGTCCTTATGCGACACCACCACACCGCTGTTGCTCACTGCCCTTCCCTCCATCATATAGGCACAGCATTGCCGCAAGACGAAGTGTACATTCACAAAAATAAGGAATTTTGAGAGGCCACACACATAACTTTATTTACCATGCTGTTAATAGCATATTGTTAAAATATACCATTTTGCTATTGCTTCTTTTTTTGAAAATTTAACTTCTTTATTGGTTCTTTGGGAGTTTCACATCATGCACCCCAATTCTGCTCACTTCCCCATTCCCCCATGTCCTCCCCTTACCCCTGCAGCGCTTCCCCCACAAAAGAAAATTTTAAAATTTAAAATTTAAAAAATTTAAAAAAAAGCAAGCAAACAAAAAACAAAACAAAAACCCCTCTTTGCTTCTCCTGTCTTGCCTCTTCAACACCTCTTCATTCATCTTGGGGGCACTGGGAGCCTTGGTGTGCCATACAGTATTTGTTTTTGCTTCTTAATCTCTTGCCTAATTTATAGATTAAGCTGTGGCAAGGAAAAAGAATATATAGAACTTAGAATGTCTAAGGTTTGGGGGCACTCACTGGGACGAATCCGCCCAGATCTGAGAGGGGTTCTGGAGTATGTTCATTTGCTGGGGATCAGAAAAAAATATGTAGTTGTGTCATATGAGACCTCTGAGGGCTACCCACGAATGACAGTGTTTCTCTAGGAAGATAAAGTCAGTGTCTCAGGTCCTCAGATAGCTGGGGGACTCAATTTTCCATCATGCACCTTAAAGTTACAGGCATTTAAAAATGTGTCGCTGATATAGAAGTCAGGGGTGTTGTGGAAGTTCACAGGAGGGTTATCTCTCTCACCGTGGGCAGTGTCAGCAAACACTTCTTGGAAGAAGTTGTCTCAACCAAGACTTGAAGAACAATAAGGAGTCAGCCAGAGGAGGTCAGACAGCAATGGAGGACACAGAGGAAGAGTGTGTGAAAAGATCGTACACGGCAGGGGGCAAGGCCTCTGTGGGGCTGGGCTGGGGAGCAGCAAGGATGGGACTGGGGCGTGCATGGGCCTAGGTTTCTGTTCTGTAAGCAGTGGCATTTTTGTGAATGGCTAGTGGAAAGATATTAGATTTTGAGTTAAGAGGTAAAATTGAGGTGTGTGTGTGTGTGTGTGTGTGTGTGTGTGTGTGTGTGTGTGTGATTGTTTCATTGGTAGGTATTTACATTAGACAAAAAGTAAATCCCTGACACTTTATTGACAAAATTCAAAATATAATAATCATAAGGTTTTGCAATATAAATTCATGAGCATCATGGAATTCTTTTTGGAGGAGAATAAGATAACATTTTGCCTAATGTTAGTAGTCTTATTACCAAAAATCTATAATAAATGCTTGTCTGTGAGCTCTGATCTGCGCTGACATGCTAATTGTTTTGTCTTCGACAATATTGTTCCCACAAAGCTGGGTGCTGCTAATTGCTGACATCAGTCTTCACACTGTGAGTTAGCGCAGCCTGCCTACCACTGGCAGGTATTTATGGAGCTTGATTTGAATTTTATCTCTTCACATTTGTATCCTTATGTTACAGGTAAATCAGTTCCAACTGAAGGTTGGGGAGGCTCTTGAAATGCAGTTCAATAAGTTTCGAAGAGTGGAAGTTTCCAGCACACCTCCACCAACACCTGAAGAAAACACGGCTTGAGCCCAGAAACGATATCCGTAGGAGCCTGTATGTGAGCTGGGCTTTCGGCTGCCGCTTTAGCCTGTGCTAGCGTGAGAACGATAAAAAGCACCCTGATATTCCTCATGACTCATATGCTAGCTGCAGTCAAACTGTGAATGTCACAAACGAGCATTCTTCTGTTTCATTAAGAAGTAACAAGTCAGGGCTGGAGAGTCAGAACAACACTTCCTGCTCTTCCAGAGGACTGGAGCTCAATTCCCAGCACCCATATTGTGTGGTTCACAACTGCCTGTAACTCAGCTCTTTGGGGATTCCACACCTCTGGTCTATTTGGGCACCAGCACTCATACACACACAGACACACACACACACACACACACACACAGAAACACACATACACACAGAGATACACATACACACAAAAAGACACACACACATACATACACACAATTAAAAACATAAATAAATATAAAAAATAACGAAATGCCAAGTCTATAGCAAAGGACAAATTTCTAAAGCTGTTCAGTATTTGAAAGCAGAGATTAAGGAGAGTTTTTCCCATTCAGGAAAATTTTCATTTCATCTCTGAGGTAAAAAAAAAAAAAAAAAAAAACCTCAATAAAATTTTACTATGGTTAAGCCACTGAAAGGCTACTCAGAGAGACATGCTAATGCTTCAGATCTTAATGCGATAAAAACTCGCAGTAAGTCAAGAGTCACACTTGCAGGAGCAGATGATTTCAGGGCCATGTGATGGACTGAAACACTTCCCTGGTGTCTCTGCTGAAGGGTAACACTAGGAAGAGCCAACGCTTTGAAATCCCTTCCATCTTTTCCACATTTTGTAGATCTTCCCAACCGGCCCTTTCTGTCTGTTCTGCCGATATTTTTGCTACCACTGGCTGTAACACGTCCCAGTAGGTTCCACTCTGGTGGTACTGGAGGAACGGTCTCGTGGCCCTTCTCACCTGGGCTTGCTCTGCGTAGGACGCCCTTGCGGGCCGCTGCTTTCGTCACTTCAAATCTGCCATCGCTTTCTCAAATGCTAGGAATGACCAATATCATTAGCAGCTGCCGGCTCATGCAAGGCCAAGGAAAACCTCTTGAAGTCATTTGTCTTGTGTTTAAATTTACTATTTATGTTGCTCTCGGTGTCCTCAGCTCTTTGAAGCACCATTCTTGCTGAAAGGCTAATGATCTTGCGCGAGCTGATTTTCTCGGGATGCATTCTTCAGCTGCCGCAGTCAACCATGATTTCATTAACTTAGCACTTAGCGGCAGCTTTCTTCACTCTGCTAACCAGAGAGCCTGCTGGAAAGTTACTTTGGTTGCAGCCTGATTTTCTCTCCCTTTCTTTCTTTCTTTCTTTCTTTCTTTCTTTCTTTCTTTCTTTCTTTCTTTCTTTTACTTTTTGTGAGGAAACTATGCTTCAATGAGATATTAAATTTTTAAATTTTTAGTTTTTCCAACTATTGCTTTTCTGTGAATTGGGAATACTGTGATGAAGTTTCAATTTGGCAAATATTGGTATACATTGAGTTCTGTTAGTATAGCTATGTCACCATGCAATAAACATAATTGTCACCAAATTCAGTAGCAAAATGATCCACAATTCATTGCACTTCAAAAGTGAGACACTCAAAGCCCACTCTTCCTTCTCTTCTGGTTTTGACGTTGCCTGGTGAAATGCCGCAGCCAGCGATGCGTGTATCGTGATGCCTGTGCATGTCATTGACAGCATCGCCAGGAACATTGCTGTTTGCTGTGTGCAGCATCGTAGGTGGTTTTTTATAGCAACTACCCACTGTGCTGTTGTGGTGCAAAACCAGGCTCAGAAAGGCTGGTGAATAAATGGCTTCTCCCATAAAATTTGGTTTATAGACACTGAACTTTGAATTTTATAATTTTTTTCATATTGCAAATATTTTTTTTTATTTTTTCCACTGTGGAGCACATATAGGCGACAGAGTTAAATACGAGGTATGGAAGAGGTGAAGCTACCTCTACTCACAGAGGACACGGTCACCTGTATGGAAACTGCCGAGGAGACCCATTACAACACTAGCAGAACTAGTAATGGGTTCAGTGTCCTTTAGAGGACACCACAAAGTTGGGCATGGGGAAACATACTTGTAACCCTAGCACTAAGGAGCCTGAGGCAGGAGAGTAGAAACTTAGGTGTTAGCATGAACTACAGAAGAGAAAAAAGTGAAAAAGGTGAACGGGGGTATGGTGCAATGTTGTCGGGCATGAAGCCCTCAGTTTGATCCTCAGCATCATAACACATACAAAGGGTGGGGGAATGAAAGAAAAGGAAGTTGTATCCATGATATACAAAGACTGTCTGTATACAACTCTACAACAACAATCAACCTGGCTACAAGACAGATTTAAGGGTTGGAGAGATGGCTTGGTGGCTGAGAGCAATTGCAGCTCTTCCAGCAGACCTAAGTTTGGCTCTTACCTCCCAGACTGGGTGGGTCACAACAACCTATAACGCCAGCTCCAGGGGATACAATTCCCTCTTCTGGCCTCCACAGGCATCTACACACACACACACATACACACACACACACACTCACACACACACACACACGTATATGCATGAGTGCACACATATACAAATTTAAATAGTAGTTTTAACTTCTACTTCAAAGGCCTTGAAGAGACCTTTCTCCAAAGAAGAAATGGTCAATACAAACATGGAAAAGCTCAGCATCACTGATGTAGAAATTGTGAGTGACAGCTGTAATTCAGGCCTCCTGAGATGGCCTCTATTTTAAAAAGCCAGAGAATGACTAACCTGGCCATTCGTCTCTGGGTACACACTGAAAAAAATCTCAATACGAGGTCCTGAGGAGGTACTTGGACACCTGTGTTCACAGAGCGAAGGTGGAGACAAGGCAAATGTCCACTGATGAGTGAATGGACGCACAGAACCGGGCACATACACTCAGTGGAACACTATTTCAGTCTTGAAAAGTACAAAACTTTGTGAATTTCTAAAATGCGGATGAATTTTCTGAGAATAATGTACTAAGTGAAACAATCTAATTAAAAAGGCTGTATGATTACATTGCTATCTAAAGTAGTCAGGTAAATAGAGACCAGAAACAGAATGGTGGTTGCCGGGGGTTCCATAAGGAGGAAGAAATGGGGAACAATTGGTTGATGTGCATGGAGTTGAGTTTTTAAAGATTAAGAAGAGTTCAGGAGATGCACAGTCGTGAGACTTACACAGTAACACTCAAATACTCAATGCCACTTAGCTATAGTCTTAAAAATGATTAAAGGGCTAAGTTTTATGGCATGCATACTTTAGTATGGTAAATATTTTAGGAAAGAAAATGGGTACAGGATTTGATAGCCATTTCTTCAAAGCAGTTATACAAATGGCCGGCAAGCACCTGGAAACACAGTATCAGAAGTCATTAGGGGAATATGTGTCCAAGCTGCAGTGAGAAGTCACCTACAGCCATTAGTTTAGCTAGACTAGAAAAGAAAATAGTTACCAGGGGCTGAAGAGATAGGCACACACATTGCTGATGGAAATACAAGATGGCATGGTTTCTTAGGAACCTAGCAGTTCCCTAAAAGATTAAACAGACTCCTATGACCTAGCAACACCACTCCAAGTCCTTACAAAATCCTGCAGGCAAATACCCATAGAGCCATTACCCACAATAGCTGAAAAGAAGGAAGTTTAAACTGATGACTCAGCAAACCAGGTCTGGCATCTCGGGCCTATGGAGCTTGATCTCTCAATAGACAGAGGCAGTGGTGATGCGTGCCACAAGGACAGGCCTGAGAACCTCGCTGAGCGAAAGAAGCCAGAGACAAAAGGCCACATGCTCTCTGACTCCACGAATGTGTGGCGCCCAGAAAAGGCAAACCTGCAGGGACAGAGAGTTGATTAGTCATTGTGTAGTGCTCTGCCTCTCTTCCTCCGAGTCTTTCTCTGACGGGATCTTGGTAGGTGGTCCAAGCTGGCCTCACCTCCTGGGATTATAGGCTGTGCCTCTATGCCCGGGGGGGGGGGTTCTTTTTAGGTATATAGAAATGTTCTCAAATTGATTATGGTGGTTGATTTCGATGTTCAGTGTGTGAATATACTAGAAACCTTGTAAATGTGTGAATTATGTGTGGATATCGCATCAAATACTCCCTCTCGCTCCTCATAACGGAAAAATACGTCTCTACAGACCGTACCAAAACAGCCGCAGGTGGAGAAAGCCTCTCTTCCGAGTGCTGTGAGAAACTAATAGACAGTTTCTAGCATATATGTGCAACGGTCAGGTCATAGTTCCACACCCAAGATTTCTTCTGATGGCAGCACAGAGTGTGGAGGGTGATGGCGTTGGTTAACAGGCTTGAGGGCAGGGTTGAGAGCGAGGCCAGTGAGAACCGGTGTGACCTGAAAGATGTTTAGGTGGGGCAGGTCATGTGACTTGATTTCAGATGGGACACTGGGGCCAGGGTAGGGACTGGTGTCAAGATTTCCCCAGCATAAGAAGGTCCAGTCATCACAGGCAGCCACCTCTCATTAACTGAGTTTGAGAGGTCTTGAATCAAGCCCAGATCATTCAGATCCCTCTGCAGAGATCCATAAGGCAGATATTGTGGTTGAGGACACAACTAGCGAGACATGAGTCACCGCAGAAAAACCCTTCTCTTCTGCTTAAAAGAAAGAGGGAGCCACACATGAAATGGGTTCCTGGTCAGGGACATCTTTCCTCCGTATTTCTGTGTCTCCATCTCTCCATCAGCCCTTTACATTCAGTTAGTCAGTCCCACAGGCACCGAGTACTTCTGCTGGGTAGCGGCTTTGACCTCACTATTTTAGGTGGAGGGCTCTTCCCTCTAGCAAACTCCTGGAGAAGGCACAGCTAATTTTATTAATGCAGTAAGGAATGCTCTTGTAATGTGTGTGAGCTTCCTGTGAAGGGAATTGAAATGAACATATTTTCCCCTATGTCAAACTCAATTCACAGGCAAGTTCAAGTAAGAAATAAAAATCATTAGAACATCTGCTACCTGAAGATATTCATTCAGAACATCTGGGGCAGGCAAGATGGATGAACGGAGGTGGGGTGGGGTTGCTGCCAAGCCTGACAGTTTTCAGAAGCCATGGTTACAGAAGGAGAGAGTGGACTCTGAGAGTCGTACTCTGACCTCTCATGTGCACACACTGGAGAACGCTGCCCATGCACCGACATGCGCGCACACACAGACACACTCATCTAACCAAACAAATATTAAAAACTAACAAAAACAATGCTCACATTCTGGTTCTTCATACCTGCCTCTCTTTTGGTAACAGGGCTTACAGCTGACTTAAGTGCGGCATCATAGGCTGAGGACTGGCCCCGTATGGCTGCTGTTCAACATGGAGGCCCTGACTCTCCCAGAAGTCACACCTAGTTGAGCCTGATAGCTCAGGCCTATAATGGGAGGCTGAGACAGAAGGATCACAAGTTCAAGGCTACTCCGGGAAATTTAGGGATTGCAGCTCACTGGGAGAGCACTTGAGGCTCTGGGCTAAATCCCAGTACCACAGACAGATGGACAGACAGACAAGAGACAGTCAGACACACACACACCAGTTATATCTGCAGGTTTATAAGTTTGCTGGCTGCTACATCAGGCCCTACTGAGTGTCTGGCCACATTAAGTGTTCACAGATACCAGTGTCCAGCGCCCCAGCTCTGCTCACCTCCGGCTTTGGAGCATAAGATGCAGGAAGTTACCAACACCCTCGAGGCCTGAACTAGGGGCTGGAATGAGGTCACCCCATGGGCAGCCAGAATTGCTACATTCTACCCATGGCTCCTGCCTCTGTCTAAGTAGGAAAAGGCTGGGACCAAAGTGTCTGTACGGAGGAGACAAGAGAAAATTGGTTGAGAGAGTGGTGTTCCAGACTCTTCCTAAGGGAATCTGATTAAAAGAACTACTTCAAAGGGTCATTAGAAGATTAGTAGAAACAGAATTTGGGCTCCCTCGGGTCGAGCTGCCTTTGAGCCAGCCTTGATTTCAACATTTCTACTATATCTCCTGAAAGGTCAGCCTGGAGTGAGCCACACACCAGACACCAAACTCCCAACATCAGGGGACACAGACAGCCAAAGCTGGCTTCTTCCCCGACAAAATCACCTAAACCTACCCCAGTGAGTGCTGGAGGATTTGCCTATCTTGGGGAGCCGGCACGAGATGCTGGACATGCACACCCAGGTTGAAACATGCTCTGCTTTGAGTGTGCGTGAGAATGTTGCTGGGGACAGACCCCACGGTCCTGCACAGTTTAGATGTCCCAGCCCATCTCCCTCAGGAACTAGAGAGATGGCTCAGTGGTTAAAGCACGAGGCATGGGCTTCAGGTCCTCAGAACCCTTATGAAATTCCAGGTGACAGCATGTCTGTAATTCCAGCTTCAGAAGAGGGAGACAGACAAATCCCAGACAAAGCTGATCAGGAAGATGAGTAGGATCTGTGAGTTCTGGGTTTGATTGAGAGACCCTGCCTCAGTGAGTAAAATAATAAAATAGAGGAACAAGAGAGCATAATTCTTGATACCAATCTCAGCCCCCACCACACACCACACCACACCAGAGAGAGAGAGAGAGACAGACAGACAGACAGACAGACAGACAGACAGACAAAAAAGTGAGGAGAAAAAAGATAGGCCCTGTGGCCCAGTTTTTCTCAGGGAGATCCTCCTGGTGACCTTTCCCTCCCGCAGACACCTGTACCCACGGTTGCCTTCTTCCTGGGGGCAGATCCTCCCCATGTGCCAGAACTGGCCATGGGTCACATGATCTCACGGCATCTGGCATATGGTCACACCCCACTTCTGCTGTCAATCCTCCTGAGTAGCTTGCAGAGACACCTGATGTGAAGGGAATGCTCTCATCTCTAGGACAGAAGTCTCCTTCACAGACAACCGCGATGTCACCACCACTCCTCCAGCCTGCTTTTTGGCCCTCTCCCCAGCCGCCGTGCCAGCCAGCATCCTGCCCACTGCTGCCACATCAGCTCTCATCTTTGAGCACCTGCTCCACTGTCTCTGGTCTTCACGGCCAACCATGAAGGGGAGAGCATGACTTCAAGATGATGCCACACTGCAGGGGCAGCGCTGGCTTTCCCGTCTAGCCGTGCTGTCTCCCTGGTCTATGCTGCCACCTTCCCATTGTGTGTTAAGCTCTGGGCACAGAACAAGAAGACAGAATCCTGGTAGTCTTGTGTTTGCACGTCAACTCTAAGAGAACAGTTTGGTTTGAGGCAGACAGACATACACCATGTCGGTATGGATGTGGGGATGGGTATGGATGTGGGAAGGGTCTTGGCATGGATCTTTGTGGGCCTGTGTATCTCTGTGGATCTGGGCTCTGTAACGGGAGCTGGGGATAAGGCTCTTCACTGTCCTCCTCTCTAAGTCCGAGGCAGCTACATTTTAGAGCTGCCATGGGGACCTAGTCAGTCATGCCCAGGCTGGAGGGTGACTTCCTACCCACTGCTGCCTCTCTGGGGGTACCACATACTGTGGTCAGAAGAGGGGCCCCTGGAGGGCCCTTGGAATGTTCCATCTGCTGGGAGCCCCTTGCTGGGCTGATGGCATGATAAGGGAACAATAGGAACTGGGGCTCCATGGCTCCCTTCTTTCCTTCCTAATGAGGTTCCCTGTGTCCCAGAGCCATGGAAAAGTCCCAAGTTCCCCACAGATGCCTCCAAGGCCCATCTGCCTGCCCTTTACCGCCACCGCCCTGCTTTCTCAACCCCTAATATGTTTCTGTGGCTTCAATCCTCAGGCCCTCAAACAGCCATGCGGCAAACTCAGTTACAACACCACAACTCAGACCGTCTCTCCGCTGCCTACCAGCCTGGGCTTTGCCAGGCAGTTCTTCCCTGCCTGGCCTGAAGGGAAAAGGCAATGCTCACATCCAGGGGCCAGGAAGGAGGATCTAAAGGGTGGCGTTTATCAGTCACCAGGGGAAGTGGCATGGCATGAGGGTTTGGAATGCTGGTTCCGTCCCTGCTAACCACGTGACACTAGCTAGGGTAACCTTGCTGAGCCACACTTGTGGCGTGTGTGAAACAAAGAGAATAATATCTACCCTTGCAGGGTGGCTGCAAGGATTAATCAAGATAATCTACCTAAGGCACCTTGCTCAGTGCCTGACACATAGTTGGCACCCAATAAATGTGGCTTCCTTTTCCTCCCCCGCAGTCCCTGCCCAGCCTCTGCCAGCAACAATGGGCAAACAAACTTGGCAGATCATGTCTCAGTTATTTGAGGGTCCAGAGCCCAGGCTCTGTAGTGTATGTTCTTTTAAACCACACAAGCCTTGGCAGGAGGGCAAAGGGAGAGAGGGAAGTGAAGCCGAGGTGGGAAGATGGTGGCTGGACAGAGGAGGGCTGCAGAATGGGGCTCAGCATGAGCTGGGAGACTAGCGTGGCGCAGGGCCTCAAAGCGTCCCCCCAAATGAGTATGAGGAATTTTCTGATTTCTGCAGCTGGCCCCTGGCTGAGGTAGGGACAGGCTCCAGATTTGGAGCCTAGTTTCAAGCGGGTCCTTCCCACTAGCCTGTCTGGGCTGGAAGCAGGGAACTTGATATTTACATACCTCCGCAGATGTGTCCCAACAGCCTGCTTGCCCTACCGTGGTAGAGGAGGAATAATGCATCAAGGCCAAGCTCTTTCCCCTCCCCCTCCAGGGACCAGATGACCTCAGTGCTTCAGTGCTCCAAATGGAGTGGTGTGTGTGTGTGTGTGTGTGTGTATGTGTGTGTGTGTGTGTGTGGTGTGCAGCTCCAGCCTCTAGCAGAAGAGGCTGCAAGCCTGGGTTCAGTGGGATGCAACATCTGGACAGCTGTGAGCCTGATCCAGATGAGTATTGGCCAGATGGAGGGCAAGCTCCCCTGGGTGGGGGTTGAACAGGAGGGAGTCATAACCCCATTGTGTGGCCTAATCCCAAACATATTACTCTGAAATATGTGCACCATCAACAACATTGTCATTAAAAATGCCTCAATATGGAGAGACGAAAACAATCCCCCCATGAGTTTTTCAGTGGGCCTCTGCTTTCTGGGACTAGGGTGGTGGGGGACAGGAGTCTGGTCTAGCACTTAGGTGAGTGCCAACAGCCTGCATGCTCCTGAGGAGGAAGGGGTGAACTAGGAGGGTAGCCCTGCCTCTGTGAAGAAAGCTACTCAAGGCTGCAAGCCAACCAGCACTCTGCATACTTGCAGCAGGGAAAGCACTAGACTGTTCCCTGCCTTCTCTTCTATCCTATCCCCCCCCCCCACCCAGAGAACCAGCTAGAAAAACCCCAGAGGCCCAAAGCAAGGACCTTGAGGATGTCTGCCTTACTACCCGAGGACAGTGTGTGTGTGGGGGGGGAGGGGTGGTCCAGCAAACCTCTTCAGGAATACTGATGATGTGGGAGTCACAGCAGGCCCCCTGAAGTTGTTTAGTCTCAAAAGATGGACAAGGGCTTGGCTAGATAGTGAGAAAAGAAAGGGCAACGAAGTTCTGTTTGACTTTGGAAGGCCCCTGGTCCCTGAGACACTGAGGCTGAAAGGGAAGAGACACACACAGAGACAGACAGAGAAACATCACATGGGAACCACAAGCGCCTCAAAGCACGCGTGCCCACGTCTTCCATCTGCTAGCTCAGCAGACAAGGAAGTGAAGGAGAAGCCGTGAGAGCAGCCCAGGCAGCGGCCATAGGCACCTGTAGCTGCATTCCTACACAGGCAGATTCTCTGCTCTAAAACCCGAAGAGCCAGGAAGAACCAGTAAGGAAGGTGAACCAGGAGGGAAGACGAAAGACCGGGGAGCAGGGGAAGAAAAAGACCCAGAGAGGGTTCAGAGGCCTAGAGCGGGCCAGGGGCTAGACGGGCTGATTTTCTCCCCTCTCCTCCTGCAAGTTCGTGGCAAACACAACTGCTTTTCATTAAAGTGACCGCAGAGGGGAAATCCAGCCCAGCCCAGGTCATGGACACAGCCATGAGCAGCTAGCCTCAGCCAAACCAGAGAGGAGCAGGCTCGGGCCCCTGGAGACCTGCAGTTGCTGTCCAGCTCTGGGGTCCCAAGGTCACCCATGTCAGCATCTATGGAAGGCACCAACGAAAAGGCAAGAATTCAAATGGCTGCAGGAGCAGTGAGAGGGGAGACGATGCCCACACCCTCCTGGCAGTTCTGCAGTGTTCTCTCTCTCTCTCTCTCTCTCTCTCTCTCTCTCTCTCTCTCTCTCTCTCTCTCCCCTAATTCATCTATCACGCCATGGCCAGACCCCACCCTACCAGGCTCCCGCTCAGGAACTGGCCATGGCTTTTCCATGTCTCAATTGAGTTGCACTTCTGGACCCAGTGTAAAGGTCCTCTGTGGCTTAGCAAGCTGGACATCATCATCAGTCCCCCCCTCCCATGGTTCTCTAACCCAAGCCATCCCCACGCCCCGTTACTCTCTGGAGTCCCAGATATCCTGCCAAGCCCTTCCACATCATTGCTCATGAACTTTAAAAAAAAAAATCCAGAATGCCTTTTGTCTCTACCCACCCATCATGGCTTCCCTCTTACGTTTCACTCACCTGTAAAATTGGACAGGAAGAATGCCTGCCACATAGGATTGTTGTAAGGATAAAATTAGAAAGTCCTTGGAGCAGAGCCTGGAACACTGTGGACCTGAGATCTTGGGGTTGTTGCTGTTCTACCCCTGCAGGCTGAGTCCCAGCTCCACCTGAGCTTCCCATCAGGAATGCCATCAGCCGTCTGCCAACTCATCTCGCTTTGGCTCACACCGCTCTGTCAGGCACCCAGCAAGATGCCAGGCACTCATCAGGCAGCAGGGATGAGGTGAGGATCGAGGGGTGTTCCCTCAGAGAGCTTATGATCAGGATGGAGACACAATCGAAGGTGGCGGCCAATGTTTGCAAATGTTGCTCTTAAAGCATAGAGCAAATCAACATTTCAGGGCACGGGAGGATTCCTGGAGGCGGTGACAGACACGCGGGGACCTGGAGGCTGACAGAGAGAGCAGGGTGAAGGGGTGGGGGCAGCTATGACAGAAAGGAAGAGTAGCCTGGGCCAAGGTCCAGATGGAAGGGGCAGGGTTTGGCTGTGCAAAGTGCCACCAGGTCAAGCAGATTAGGAATGGACTGTGAGGGGCAGGCCAGGTTTGGAAGAACCTCTGCTGGGATGGCTTTGTGATTTGGACGAAGACACTCAGCTGAGTAGTAGGGAGTCATGAGGAGCCATGGCATCCGCTTTGACCTAAATGTGTGTACCTTAGGTCAGTAACTTTTTCACAGTCAACCTTGACTGTCAGGAGACGGTACCCCTAAGCCTTCCCACAGGCCTCCTTCAGCGAGGCGGGAGGTGAAGGGGCAGCCACCTGTTTGACATTCTGGGAGGGCAGACCACACACTGCACTGTATGAGTCTGGGGAGCTGAGGAGGGCTGGAGACAGACAGAGCAGGAGGGACAGAAAGGCGTCAGGAGAGTGCCCTGCGCTGTGTGGAAGGTGGCAACGCACAGCAGGAATGAAATCCTCACCCCAAGCCTTGCTCAATAAAGAAACGTTCGGGTGTTCTGTCTCCTACCTATAACACTGGAGTCACCTTGGCAAGGTGAGCTGTCATCAAAGAGGAAGCTGACCCTGAGGCGGGGAGAGAAAGGCAGGGCCCATGGGAGCTGGCTGTGGGAGCTGGTGAAGGAATGTCACAGGAGGAAGAAAAAAAATACTGAGCTCTCAGCAGCACCCTGCCCTGTCCACTCACACTTTGTCTCTCCAGTGTGTGGCAAGTCCTGTTGGCAGTCAGTGCCCTCCCACCCTGAGATGGACGCCGTATACCATGGGCACCGAAGCAGTTTAGGAGGCTGCGGGCCGCCCCTGTCTTGCCCAGGGAGCAGCTCTCTGAGGAAACCATCCCTGACTGTAACCTCCTACATTCTGACACTACTTCCAACAGTTCCAGTCATGACGTGCACGACTCTGATCTTTCCTCGGGCATCCTCAGACCCTAAACAACCTCACAATGCTAGACTCCTCAAGGGCTGAGTCAGGCTGCTGCCTCTCTAGGATCCTTCATGATAGAACATGGCCGGGCCTTAGCAATGGACATGTGAGAGGAGCGGCCTCTCTTGATGCACTTTCCTCCGATCCACAAGCCAGGGGCTTAGGCCTGGAACAGGGGCCATGTGATCATCAGTTGCAAAGACTGTGGCGTCTGGACAGCAAGTGCCACAATCCCAGCAGACCATGCAAGTTCCAGGACGGGTGGGGAGGCCAGCTGCTGACCAGCAAGAACTATAAATGCGTTGCAGCTTCTAGAGGCTGACAAAGGGTCTGGACAAGGCCTCACCCCATCCAGCTGCCCTCCAGCTCTCTCTCGCGCCTCCTGGACAGTGGGTGTGCCTTGAGAAGGGAGCTGGAAACGGGACCACCATCTGGAGAAGATGACGGGGCCTGGATGACAATGTCACCAAACCGATTTCTCCCTCAGGCAATCAGGGCATGGCCTCATCAGCTCTTTGAAATAAGCATCCTGGCTGTTTCCAGATGTGGAACCAGATGTGAGAAAATGACATCTTGGCATTGGCTGATAGACAAGTTCAGAGTCCATCCTCAGCCCCCTAGCTGGCGGGGTCTTGTCTGTATCTTTTCGTCGGTGTCCTTGCCTGCTCACCTTGCTTGGCTACATAGCTCTAGGCTGCAGGACTCTTGGAGCTGGCTAAATACTTTCTTATGCCTGGGTTTGATCCACCCCACAGTCAAGGCATTCTCTTGTTCACCAGAGATGGGAACAAGCTGGTCACCATTCCCCCTGTCAAAAATCTGGGGTGGGTGTTTGTGTGGGTTTGTATGTGTGCACCCACACACGCGCAAGGTCCTGAAAGCAGAAGGCAAGTCAGATCCCTGGCCTTGAAAAGAACAACAAAAAGCACAGAGTCTCATCCTCTTGCTGTACAGGCATCCCAGGAGATGTCTGCCAGGGGCACGGAAGAAAGATACTGTATCTCTAGCAGATCCAGCTCTCAGGCAGCAGGGCTCCCAGGCTGTGACTATGCAGACTCCTTTCTCTCCTCTATCCACCTGTAAAGCCACCCCGGTCAAGTCCTGCTTTGAGATGCAGAGTGAAGAGGCCTCTTCCCTAGGCTTAGCTGCAGATGTTGCAGTGTGGGGAGCAGAGTGCAGAAGAGCATTGGAAAGATGGAGCATCCTCCCAGGTGCCTCCTGGAGAAAGCATTCAGAAAAGAATCCAAGGAGGGCTTGCAAGGGTTAGACAGTACATGAGAGGCCTTAAGGACTAATCTCCGGGAGACGTAGCCCTTTGATACTCTAGAGCATAGAAGGCCTTCCATAGCCTAGGGCTTTAATGTGCCTCCTGCAAGTTCTCTGTGACGAGGACACAAATATAAGCTTTCGAACATGCAGTTTAGTTCATCTTACAAGTGCCAAGCCTGACTCCACCTTTGGCTAGCCTCAGCCTCTGTCTGTACATCAGGCAGAGTACACCAGAGCGGGGCTGCAAAGCTGCGGGCACCTTGCTCTCGAACCACTCTGTACAAAGCAGAGCGATTAGCTCAGCATCCTTAGGAAGAAGCTGCTAGGGTCTGGGGCCTCAGAACGTTTTCATGCATCAGTGAGGTTTTGAATTCGAAACCTTTTGATTCTCAAGGCTCGCAGAGCACATACTGTCCACTCTCCTTCATTAAGGACTAATTACTCGCCAAGTTTGAAATCTTTGGGGTTGTTTGGGAGTCATTTGAGCTGAAAAAGAAAACATAGCTATGTTGTTATTTCTTCTAGCTGGAAAGGATTTTTTTTTCTTTTTTGGTGGGCGTTTGCAGTGCTCACAAACAGCTGAAGGGATTTTTGCCTCTATCTTTCCAAAACTCATTGCTCTAGGCCACAACCAAATATGGAAAAAATGACCAAAAATAATAATATCCAAACCGTGAACTTTGTTGAAAGTTACAAATAGTTGAAATAAAAGCCTGCAACAAAAATGGCCATTGACCTTGCTGTGGTCAGTTTGTACTGTTTCTGCTTACCTGCCCCGGTCCTGTGCACCATGGACCCAGAAGATGCTCTGTTTAGGCGTCCAGGGGCCAGGAACCAGGCTCAGAGCTGAGCACCAGAAAGATAGCAGCACTGGGTTAGCATTCTCATTTCTCACAAGAGAAAGCCAAGGCACAAATCCTGGCTTAGATGTCTTTCCCCGGGCCCTACACCAAGCTTTGGTACAACCAGATCCCTGAGCTGACTCCTACCGGGCTGTCACCTCCGCCTCTAGAAATGCATCTGGGTGGGCAGGGTCTCCGGGCCCTGTGCTAGGGAGGATGAGGACTTGGACAAGAGACAAAATGGACAGCAGAGGCCTCTTCCCTGTCCTGGCAGGGGAGGTAGCTGTCTCCCAAGGAATACACTGGCTACGCTAGGCCCTCTCCCAGGTCTCCAGGACACTCCTGGGCAGCTGCTGTGGGAGGAAGGTGCTTAGGGCTGGATGTCATACCCTGCCCGGGTCATCGGGAACCATATCTCATCGTGAATCTCTGCCGTGATGAGCAGGGTTAGGGCCATGGCTTCCAGGACCTCATTCCTCAGACCAACTCCTACAAGGAAGAGACTGGGTGAGGGGAACTCTGCCTGAAGTACGAGGAGTCTGCACTGGGTTTGTACTGAGCAACAACACAGCTACACTACTAGTCGGGCACAGCATGAGAGCCTTAATCTCGGTGCTGAGGAGGTTAAGGCAGGAGGATGCAAGCTGGGGCCAGCCTGGGGTACATAGTAGGACCCTCTCTCAAAACAGGACCGGCTGTGGCATCAGAAAAGCTGAACCAGAAGCCTGTAACAAAAATGGCCATTAATCTGGACTTCAGTCTGGGTTGGAATCTGGACTCTCTCCCTGACTCAGTTTCTTTATCCGTAAGTGACACATCACTGCACATGTCTCTGACTCCATTGTAAGGGTTGCGTAAGTGGGAGCAGGGGTTACTGTTGTTATGGGTTCAGTATTGGTAACTTAGGGGAGAAAGAATCAGCAAGTGGCCGCCTAAAAGTCCAGGCCTGACCTTCTGAGTTGGACAGAACTTCTCAACACTTCTCAACAATCTCAACACTGGGCTGGAGTTTCACTTTGGAAGTAGCATCGTCAGGGACACAGAAGAGGTCAAATGGCCCCAGACTCCCGTGGCAAGTCCACTCCCAGCCTTTTGCTACCTCCTTGTGAGCCCTAAAAAAGCTGCCGAGCTCGTCTGGGGCTGGATTTCTCCATTAGTAATAGGAAGATAATAGAACCTTGGCTGCTCCTTTAAGCTCTTTGAGGGGCCCGGATGAAAGGTACCGGCAGCCAGACAAGATGCTGCTATTACCGCTAATGACAGAACGAGCTGGCTCATAAGCGCGGCCTAGCTCTGACTCAGGCTGTTTACCGTTCTAGGCCCTGGTGTGGGGGGTGAAGGTGTGGGGTGGAGAAGGGAGAAGGGCCCAATGGTGCCCTCATCTGCTCTGCAACCCTACAGGAGTACATCCACCACGACCTAGGCTTCCTTTAATTGTGAAGACCCCCTACAGCCCAGTGCCCATGGGGACTTCTATACCTCCTGCCTCATCCCTGCCCTGCCTCCCCTCCCATTAGACCTCAGTCTCCAGCCCTGCTCTGTGACACACCCCTCCCGAGGACAATCAAGCCTGTTGCAGACGTATGGAGGCCATGCTCTTAGGCCATCAAGACCAGAAGAATAAAACAGTCCCCAAAGCCAGGCCCTCCCTCCCTCTCAGCCTAAGGGCAGCAACAAGAAGGAGCTGACCAGCATGGGGCTGGACCCCTTTCTGACCTCCACATCTGGCCAGGGGTTGCACGTCCCTCCTCCCTTATGGAGCATCTCATGGGAGGCTGACCAGCGAAGGGAGGCTTCCACAAACAAGCCCCACTCCAGAAGAGCTGCCGGGCCAGCCCTGCTGTGCACAATGAAAAGTGTGGAGACCCCTGTGCCCTTGTGGGAACAGGAGGCAGAAGGAGGGCTGGCAAAGCCAAGTATACTTGATACCAGGCTGTCCTCAGGTCCCAAGAGAAGAGCTTTTCCCTTGGCAGCTCAGGCCAGACCAGGACTGTAATGGTGTCTATCCTGACCTTGGCAGTGGCTTAGAGACACACAAACTAATCCATCTTAGATCCCAGCATGACACCAGCCAAAGCAGCCCTAATCAAATGCCTCTTGGCTTCTCAAAGTAGCTCCTCTACCCAGGGCTATTGTTTTCTTGACTGGTGGTACAAAGCACAAGCAACGGGGGTAGAGAGGTGGGCTAGGTGGTAAGATGGATTGTGGACGATCTCTCTCTCATCCATAGTCTTATAAACACTAAGCTAGGCACACTGTATCAACGAACTGTATCCTTAGCATGTTGGCTTTTTTTTTCGACTCTGAGAACCCTCTCTTTCCCCCTAACTCCCAGGTTCCCAAATTCAGCCCCATTAGTCCTTCCTTCCACCAATGTTTTGAGGCCCCAGAGACAGAGCCTGTAGTAGACACTGAGTGCCCAAACTGGGGAATTGGGAAGAGTCAAAGGAAGTACAGGAAGTAGAGAGAGGTTCTGGAGACAGACACACGGTGATCGGAAGGGGGAGGGGAGAATCAAACCTCCACCCACAGAGGGGCTGGCCAGAAAGCTTCATGGACCAGAGGGTGGTTCCTCTGGAGAAGACCAGGGAGAACATTCTAGAAAAGGAGACAATGGGAGCAAGAAATGGAAGTGAGAGCTTAGCATCTCGGGAGATCAGCTGCCACAGAGTTAGAGGCCCAGGAGCAGTGGAGGCACCATGTTAGGCTGTGCTTTGGGACCCCAGCAGAGGGGGAAGCACACAGGCAGGAGCAGAGGGGAAGCCTGGAAGTCAGCACACATGACCTCCTCAGGAGTTCCCAGAGGTTAAAGGTAGAGCCTCTTTCTCAGTGATGTAAGCAACTCTGTTTAACAGAGAGGGAAACTGAGGCTCATAAGTGCTTAGTCATCTGCCTAAGGCCTTAACATAAGTTAGCAGCCAAGCCCAGTGGCGTATTCTAGACGCCCGGGCGTGGAGGGATCCTCGTGAGGTCACCTGTTCCACCTCTGGCCTGATAGGTTCTGACTGCGTCCAACCAAGGCAGGAAAGCCTTCCTCCCGCTGTGGTCCCTCTCTTTTGTTTTTTATTATTTTATTCTCTCTCTCTCCTTCCTTCCTTGCTTTTCATTAATGCCAGACATTTATTGAATTCTGATTTAGCCAGAATTCCTCCTTCTATGGGCTAAGCACACTGTTTTCGGGGTTTCTGGGAAGCTGGCAACACCCTCGATGTACCTTCAGATCGCTTTGGCTGCCCACTGTGAGTCTCCTTTCGGGCCATTCTCGGCTGTTTCTTTATCTCCAGGTCCTGGGCACGGCATATCTACCAGGTATTCCATAAGTGGCAGACAAAAACAAAACAAACACCCCAAAACAACAAACAAATAAACAATAGCAACCATGTACTTTTGAGACGAGCACTCATAGTTCCCTGCAAAGCAGATCCAATAGGGACTCCTAATGCCACTAACTTAACCAAGCAGGCGCTGTAGTAGCCACTGTCTAGAGCAGCCTAGAGATATTCATGGGCCAAATTCTTACTGTAAAAACACAGGTCTCGTCTTTCCTTGAGTAGCCTTCCACACACAGAATTCACATAGACTCCAAAGCATACATAAAGTGCAGGTAATAGCCTCTCGGGAAATCCCTGTCAACCAGACCGGCATTGCTGCTGGGTTCTTTTGGAAAAGAGGGTGGATTCTGCAGACGGCTAAGGCTCATCCCCCTGGAATCCCTGCTTATCGTCATTCCTACGGTCCTCGTACAGGAAAAGAACTGAGTCCTGCACACGTCAGGCTTCATTCCTGCGCACCCATGTGCCAGGCACTGAGCCAAATGCTTTGTATGCATTTTTTTCTTATCTGGCCCTTACAACCACCTTGTAGGTCCCAGGGAGGAGAATGAGCCTCCGAGAGGTGTAGTCTGGATGGTAAATACCACAAGCAGGTGTGCAGAATCTGTCTGCACTACCTCATCGGGGTAAGAGAGCCCACTCTCTTACGGACTCATAACGCATGGTCTCCCTGCTAGGCCCAGTGGCTGTAAATGTTCCCATCCATGGTGTCCAACCACATCTCGGTGAGAGCACTTGATTGCAAGGCCAGTGCAATTTGCCCAGCCCAGCAACTTGTCTCTGTGAAGCAGCTCACTTTTCTGCCTGTTTTCTTTTCTCCTAAACTCAGATTGAAGAGCTATTATTTCTAAGCCAGGAGAAAAAGAACAAGGGGAAAAAGGGGGGTGGGGGGCTCTGCTCCAGGAGCTGGCGCGTCTTAGTGCCGCCCAGATGATCACTTCTCTGACTCCTGAACAAGCCCAGTCGTGCCTGTTCCCCAAATTTGGCAGGGTCATTGGTCACAAAGCCTTTTTAGGGTCTTATTCATATACTTCCAGGTCAAGGCTAGGATGGGAGAAGAAGGAAGAGTGAGAGGAAAAGTGGAAAGGGGAAGTCTGGGAGGTGGCAATATATCCGCCTAAGCCAGGCTCTCATGTGCACCTTCCTCCAGCGTAGCACAGAGAGGCAGCTCCAGAGAGGAGTCACGCACAGAAACACATACACACACACACACACACACACACACACACACTAACATCACAGGCAGTCATCAGCACACACACACAAACATCACAGGCAGTCATAAGCACACAAACACATACACACACAAACATCACAGGCAGTCATAAGCACACAAACACATACACACACAAACATCACAGGCAGTCATAAGCACACACACATACATACATACACAC
>NC_022020.1:24651517-24658899 GCF_000317375.1 Microtus ochrogaster
TGTGTGTGTGTGTGTGTGTGTGTGCGTGGGGGGGTGTGGATTACTAGGGCTCTAGGGACAAGCACATATGAAGAGGTCCAAAGAACAAAGGAGGCTGGTATCATAGGCCTGAACCAGAGGGTCTCCAGGCTCGTGGGGCAAGGGAGCTACTTCTGAGCCCCCGGATCCACCCACTTTCTGGCACCAACGCCTTGGTGAATCGTGTCTAGGCCAGAAGCAGGAAGGCCTTTCTCAACTCTTCCTGTGGACCCTGTTCTGAAGCTCGGCCCATTTAGCCCTGAGTCAAAAGAAGCCGCACTCTGCCAAGAGGGATGGTTTATATCAACTGTCAGGAGACACATTGTGTTGCCCTGGGAAAGAGTAGAGTTCTTGGCTGGCCTTAGGCCACCAGGAACCTTTAACCTGCTGCTGGTATCCTGTCCCGGCTGAAGGGGGAACAAAGGTGCCTTGATGCACAGGTACTGTGTAGGGGTAGCTGGTGACAATAGCTGCTCCAGCACTGCCCCAGGGTAGGAAGACAGTAGCCACAACATTGACCTCTCAAGGTCAGGCTCAAGATCAGTCTGGTCTTCTATGCTTCCTACCTGGAGCCACACCAGAACCTTCCCCTGCCCTGGGCACAGGCTGGCACAGGTTCCCCCTTAGACCTCCAGGAGCCTGCCTAGGTGGCAAAGAGACACCATGGCAGGGGTGGGGTAGACAGGCAGCATGGCCCAGATTTTCATGGAACAGAACTCCTGCATAAAGTCGCCCAACACCAGTTCTTTCCACGGCATGGCCTCCTAACAAAAGACACAGGTTTTCCATGCAGGCCACAGCTGCCAGGAGCAGACGGCAGAACTGCCAGCGCAGCTGGAGGCTGGCACTCTTCAGCCTCAGACCAGGCCAAAGGGCAGAGAAACACAGTCCTGCAGAACAGTGATGGCAGCGGCGGTTCCAGAGGGCTTGCTGGTCACTTCGTTCCAGTACCACTGAGGCCCAGTGTGGAACCAGAGACTGAACAGTCGCTTTGCCAGGATCCAGGACAGAAGGACTCTGTGGTGTCCATGTGTGACTCCTGCCCCTTCTGAAGGTTTTCACCGCTACAGAAAAGCCAGGTCTCCACCCAGTCCTCTCCTGACCAGATAGGAGATCCCGTCACCCTAGATACGGGCAGTACCATAATAAGCAAAGGCTCAGGGTACCACCTTGGCTTAGGTCAGGGTGTGAACCGAGACACAGACATTGGAGATGTGAATGTGGGGGCTCCAGGCCTGTGCAGGGAATGGGGGTGAACTAGCCAGGGGCAGAGAGGAACGGCAGATAAGCTGTGCTCACTCTGCGGCAGCTCTTCCCTTTCTAGAGAACACACGTCAAGCGCACAAACTGCTTTCGCTTGCTTGTCTACTCCAACTGTTGGCCCGCAAGCACCATGAATCTAGGGACCAGGCTCTCTTTATTTGCTCCTGGATCCCCAGGGCCACCACAGTCTTTGGCACACTGAATGACTCGGTAACACTGTGGTCCCTGATCACAGAGCCAGTGCAGGCTGTGTGTGCTTCATTGCCCACAAACACAGGAGTGATGGACCTGAAGACCTAGGCAGTCCAGAGGAGGGCAGGAAGTTCTTCAAGAGAAGCCCTCTGGGCCTGCCTTCTTCTCATCCCACAACCTGCAAGTCTACTGGCAGCCAATCACATTGCAGGAAACTGAGGACACTTCCACAAACTAAGCCAAATAGGACATCACAAGATGTCCCTTTGAGAAAGGATTTCAGGAAACACTAACAACCAGCACAAGCAGAGAGGTGCAAGCCGAGGGCTTGCCTGGGCTTAGGGACCAGGAAGTCTTCCTGGAAGAAGAAACCCCTCAGATGAGCCCTGAAGAGCGGTATGAATTAGTGGGGAAAGAGGGCTCATTTAAAAAAGGGAATGAATTCCAGAAATAAGAGAGCATGCGCTTAATTGAACAGAGCAGGAGTGTCCAGGGTGGCCGGGGCCGTGGGGAGCTGGAGAGGTGGGCAGAGGTCTTGGGGCGTGGGGTGGGGGCTGGAACACTGTTTGGTGGGAAGATAAAGGGACTAAGCTTGTGATCGAGAAACGTCTTTTCTGCTTAAAGGAAGCCAGAGCACCCTGCGTGGGCAATGGTGACAATCCTTCCATCCCTAACACAAAGGAAGAACAGGGTTGCTACTCCAAAAGAGGTCTGGGTGGAGCCAGGCAGGCCCCTAGCCTGACCTAGTGGGTCCAGTTAGCAGTCAGCTGCCTATCTTGCCTGCAAGAGGGCACCAAGGGATGACTGAGACCCAGAATGACAGTCACATGCAAATCTCACAGCACAGTCACAGAGGTCATATCAGTGGAGTGCCTGAGAGGAGAAAGGGGTGACACTGGGTGAAGGAATGTGGGTTCAGGAGGGTCAGGGATATTAACGTCTTCCCTGGGTCCTAGGTACCTTACTCCAGGGAGAATTTCTATCGCATTCTCTATGCTGCTCAGGCCTGGGCACAATGTAGATGCCTATGAATGGCTCCTCCTGAGCAGAGGAACAGAAAAGCTGGGCAGGTAGCCCCGGTATGCACATGTGCTGTCCCCGAAGACAGGCTCCCTGCTGCAGAACAAATCTCACTTCTGCTCCCCTCTCTGCAACCTAAAGATGGCCACAGGCAGACAAGGGTCTCTCCTGCTAGGCCACAAGACAAAAGTAGGAGCAGACGCTACTGCAGTACACCAGCGTGGGCCCAGAGGAGGGAGGCTGGTGTCCAGGTGGGGCGAGAGGCAGAGACATCTAGATGCAAGACTGGTCAACACGGACGTGGAGGGCCCACCTTCGACTCATGTCTGTGTGTTGACCACATGAAGAGCTTTGGGCATTTCTTCCATCTGGGTCCTGATTGCTTGACCCTGGAAACCCAAGATGAGGGGACCCCATGATCACTCAGACCCCTTTCAGGGCCTTGCAAGTCTTTGTTAACTCTGAGACTTCACAGGGAATGTTTTCTGTCTTGCTAGTAAACATTGACAGCTTCATATCTGGCCTGCTCACTCTTTGCTAACTGGGACTTCTGAAGGGCCCAAGTCTGGGCCCAGAATCATGTATCTATCAAATTAGAAGGCAGGATGTGGAAGCAACAGCTAAAGTGAATTACAGAAAGAAAGGGGGTTGGGGGTGCAGATCAGGGTTCATTGCACAAATGAATCCTCAACACTAAAAGGGGCAGAGGCAGGGGGATGGACAGACAGACTCTGACTCTGGGGATGAACTCTGAGTTGAGAGAGCCTTACATTGGAGTGGTGTGGAATTTGAATATCATTCCCTCTGAGAAGAGGCCGAAGGAACTAGAATGTTGTCCTCCTCTGCCAGGCTTCCCTGAACTGGCTTGATCCCATGTTGGGAGCAGCAGGAGAGGAAGCAACAGTAGGAGTCTGGAAAGGAAGGACCCTGGAAGGGCAGGAGGGCTGAGTGCCAATCACCCATCCACACTGTGAGACTTCCAGAGCCTGCTGCTCTCGGACCGGACACCACTCAGAAGAGCTACACTGCAATTATCTGCCAAGCTACACGGACTGCAGCCCGCAGAGCCACCAAGAATCGAACTCTGTTACTGTCCCAGGGCATCAGAAGTACCAAGTGCTCTCAGTTGGGGGACACTGAAACCCCTAAAGCTCATAGAGCTGCGGGGGTTCTCCTGTCGGCTTCAGCCCCAAGGGCCTGAGTTTTTCAAGGGGGGGGGGGGCTGAGCAGGATCTGAAATGCAGCCTGCAGCGCCACCTGGTGGGAGAGAATGAAGGTTCAGGAGGCGCTCTCAAGGACAGGAAGGTGATGCCCTGCCACCTGGTGGAAATTTGGGGTAGAGGATTCTGTAGCTCTCAAGCAGTGAGTGAGGAGTCAGGCTCAGCTACTCAGCAGCCTCTAAGTAAGAGAAAGAAGGATGCGATGTTCTATGGTGTGACTCTAGTCCGCAAGGATTCATGGTTGATGGGAGGAAAACAAAACTTAACTCATGGGAAACATGACACAATACACATTCTAAGTCATAGGTAACTCAGTTTGTTTAATTATTCAGTGTCCACGCCTCCATCCAACCAATTACTCAGAAACACTTGCTAGGCAACGCAAGGCGCCTGTCATGAGGGGAATAAGTTACAGAGGTTGGTCTAGCTAGATAAATCTCTCTCTCTCTCTCTCTCTCTCTCTCTCTCTCTCTCTCTCTCTCTCTGTCTGTATGTCATCTCGCTTAGCCCTTATGAAACCCCAGAGAGGTGTTATTATTCTTGTCTTGCACATGAAAACATTCAGAAGTGGAATGACTTGTCCAAAATCCGCTGAGTAAGAAAGCCCAAATAGCCATTGGCTGCACCATGAAACAAAATGGATGAGAAAGGACCCCTCCCTAAGGGCCACCTCCAGTCTGCTGAGTGACAGACGAAAACACCAAGAACAGGCAAGAACACAGGAGGTCATGAGAGAGCTGAGGTAGAAATTTCTATAAAGTTTTTATAGCAGGAGTGAGCATAGCTACAATTCTAGTACTGGTAATAATTGTAACGATATTTATTGATTATTACAGGCAAGTGTTGCGTGCATAAGCTAAACCCTTCAGAGGTGGCAGGTATTAATACCATTTTGCAAATGAGGAAATGGAACCAAGGAAATTTTAACAAGTAGGACCAAGATCCAAGTCCAGGTGGACAAGCTCCAAGCCTACACCCTTGAACACTATGCTGCACTGCCCAAAGACAGCAGCAAGTGACTGAGCATGCTGGGTCGCAGAAAGGGGCGGGATTGGTTTGCACTGAATCATGGGAATGACCGGTGCCGAGGTTCTGAGACCTTGCCGTATTCTTCTGACCCAAGAAGCAGACTTTGCTCTTACAGCATACTGGGAAAGACTGGCTCTAATTTAAACCTTCCAAAATCAGGGCCAACACACAGAATTTTACATACACGCGTTTGGATCCTGACACTGTTTCCAACGCTGTTCCAGAAGCAAGTTCTAGCTTTGGCGGGAGGAAGGAAGGAATGGCAACTGTCTCAAAGGTCCGCAGGGCTGTCTTAGACCATTTTGCATTGTTGATGCAGCATGCCAGAAGTGGGTAGTTTATAAGGAGCAGAGGCTGATTTCCTGTAGCTTTGGAACACAGGCAACCCAAGAGCGAGGGTTCTGCACGCTGCCAGTCCACATACTCTGTGCCATCCCATTGGCAGAGGGCAGACGCGTGAGAGAGAATCTCAGGCCAGAGGAGGCAGAACTTGCCTGGTAACAAATGGGAAGCACTAATCGCCTCTGCGAGTTTCATCTCTTGGCACTGCGGTATCTGGGCTAAGTCTCTACCGCACCAACTTGGGGGCGGGGCTTACTCGGGCTCCAGAGGCTTTAGCTCAAAGGGAAAGACCTGAGGGAGCCTGAAGGGAGGGGAAGTCTGTCTCCACGGAAAGAGCACCCACGTAGGGTGGACCCTCTGGCAACTTCTAAGAGGAGGTGGCCCGCTGGGCAACAGGTGCATCTCAGAAAGGTCACCGGCTGGCAGAGATGGCATAGCGTTGCTATACATGCGGGGATCGTGTCCTAGTCCAATGCTGAGATGCCCGTCAGCATTTCCCTCTCTTTCTACTTACCTTTACGAATAGTGATTCAATCAACCCTACAGTAGGTAGGCGATGGGCACTTTAGAGGGGGTTGAGACACAACTCTCGCCTTCAGAGTTTTTGGAGGTTCAGAGCGCACGTCCAGCCCATTCCTGAGACCCTTTGATTTACATTGTGTGTTCCCTCAGACAAGAAGAATAAGGTGAATATTGTATGCCTTTCTTGCCCACTTTTGAACAACTCTATACTTCAAGTCAACATAAGAAGTGAGATGATATCGGAGTAGATGTATACTACCATGACCAATGAATAATAATATAAATAACAGCGACAGAAAATGGCTTTTTTTTTTACTATGTGCCAGGCACTGTACCCCTCACTTCACAAGTATTATTTTTAACCTAATTGTGCTGGAGGAAGTCCAAAGGCAATCTTAATACGCTTTTAACTTCCTGAAGGGTGATACAAAAAAAGGTGTCTTCCTGTTCCCTACAACCTCTAGCTCATGCCAGAAGATAATAGCTTTGTATTGCAAGAAGAGAGTAGGCCAACTATAAAATAGAACATTCTGGGAACACGATGGTCCAAAACATGGGAATAAAACACCAAGCAACGCTGCTGTGGTGTTTCCTTCTATGGAAGACTTCAAAGGCAGTGTGGATGTCCACTCGGTTTCGTGATAAAAGGGAGGGCACAGAGGAAATCCACTGGGTGAGGTCTGGGCACATGGCTGGACCTTTGAAGTCGTATCAATAAAACTCCAGCAGGTGACCTTCATATGACTAGCGAGCCCAGAGCGATGTCCCCACCGCCGCCCCACAGGCCCAGGCCCAGGCACCACAACACGCGGGTGAGGCTCATTTAGCTCATACTGTGTCCATTTTTCTATCCGTCCACGCCTTTCCCTCACTGTTCTTACCCCGTGTCCACTGGCAGGCTGATCTCACTTCTGGGCCACCTGCTTTCAAACACATTCAAGAGGCAAAAGCAAAGAAAGGAGGAGGCGGCTGCAGCCGAGATCAGTGGGGAAGGGAGTGGTGGAGAGGGTGTCCATGCTGGGGACGTTCCCCCGTGCTGGAACTCAGGGACAAAGTTGGTAATTTCTACCTAGCATTACCCATAAGACCTTGCTGAAGCTGCGCTTGCTTCAGACTTGATGTTGAGTCCAGTCTCCGTAAGCAACTTTTCTTCCTTTCCTTTTCATTTCCCCTGTGAGCTTTGAAAGATAATCAACTCCCACTGTTTTCAGAAGGGGCCTCCATGCGGGAGTCTATTTGCCCAACTTCAGTTTCTCTTACGTGGGGTGGTGGTGGCGTTATTCAGCCCTGCCTAAATGACCTGGAGACCAACCTGATGGCTTTTAGGGCCTCTCAATGCCTCCTCAAGGCTACCATCAGTAAGACATTTCACCCGAGTGGCCTGTCTCCTCTGTCTGTCCCCAGGTCTCATTTTCATTCATGCACCTGTTTTCACCAGGTGGCAGGTCCCTCCCCTGTTACCTAAGCAGCAGGGCTTGAGGTAGAGAACTAGGTGGAACTTGGTTTGATCCACAACATGTCTGTCCTCTGGAAGCAGCTGACAAGGAGTTGGCGGAGGTGTCAGTCTTTCTCTGAACTCATTGTTACAATGACAGGCAATGACAGGGAGGAGCCATGGCCCAGACCCAGAAGGAAAATGAATGGCCTCAAATTAGGTCAAACATGCCTTTGGCACAAACCCACAGAAGAAGAAGAAGAAGAAGAAGAAGAAGAAGAAGAAGAAGAAGAAGAAGAAGAAGAAGAAGAAGAAGAAGAAGAAGAAGAAGAAGAAGAAGA
>NC_022020.1:24659249-24700555 GCF_000317375.1 Microtus ochrogaster
TGTGCACACACACGTACACACACACACACACACACACACACACACACACACACACACAGAGTGAATCTAGCACTTTGTGTTTCTGTCTTGTCCCTGCCCGTTTTGCTGTTGAAGGACCTCTTTGTTTCTGTTATTTGGCAAATTTTGTAATCGGTCAGGGTTAAATAAATAAATAAATGTGAAAAAGATTGTGAATAAATAAATAATCAGAATAAATAATAAAGTAAATAATAATAACAAAACTAAATAAATCATCAAGTAAATAAATGTGAAAAGAGCATGAATTAATAGAAAAATGTACTACGGCAAATCTCTACTAAGCTAATCTCCAAGAGGAACTCCCTTCTGGGAAAACCACAAGAGCATACGTGAATCCCACAGTCATCTGGAAGAATAAATTAAAGAAATCAGCCAAGAAAAATATTGACGAAGAGAACTTTGTTGAAATTATATTTGTAGCTCAGTGGTAGAGCACTCGCCTGGCACGCACAAGCCTTTGGGTTCCTGCCACAGCAATGCCAACAAAGAAAGAAGACAGTCTGACAGTCTTGGGTGTGTGAGAGCCGGAGGAAGGGGGGCTCTTCTGAGACCAGTTCAAGGCCAACGGGAGTAGCACAGAGGCGTGCGGCATCAAAGAGTGTGGTGCAGGCGGCAGAGCACAGCACAAAACCAAGAGACAACTGAAACGTTTGGCAAAAGCTCCACTGAGGGTTCCAGAACCTACACAAATGTCATATAATGTACGCTCATAGGGTGTTAAGAGACATTCCACATGAAGGCAAAAGTGCGTATCCAACAGCCATACAGAAATAACAAGTTAATGTTTGCGATACCGTACCTATAGCACAGAGAGTGAAGTGTGGGTGGCTAGAAGACCCAAAAGTTAAATAAAACACCAGAACATTTTGTTGTATGTTTGCATAACATAAGGACAGGGAAGTCTTTCTAAATACAGATGAAAAGGAAATACCGAACTGTTTACTACGTGAAATTTATATAAATTCTCAGTGTTACAGAATGTCACAAAACTGAGGGCAAACACTAGGCTGAAATCATACGCAGTGCTCTTCAGAATAAAGGCTAACAGCCCTGACATATTAGGAAATTTGCCAAATGACAAACGAGACAAAGGATCCTCCAGTAGCCAAAACGGGCAGAGGCAAGACAGAAACACAAAGTGCTAATGAGCAAGCCGGAGCATGGTCAACCTCAGCGAAAATCAAAGAGAATTTACAAGGGTGACTGACATTTGCACAACAGACTTGCAAAAGCGAAAAGGAATGGGTAAGAAATTAGCAGTCACAGACCAGTGGGGGAGCCGAAATCGACAGGTCTTATCAAGTCTGAGTAGCAGGCATCGAAACTGAGATGTGCATGCAGTGCCTGCAGTCCTACCCTGGGAGGCAACCCACAAGCACAGTAGGTGCCAGGAGCTTTACCTAGGCCTACAACCAGCATTACAAAACCAAGGAAAATAAACCACATTTCTAGAAACAAGCAACTGAGAAGTTACGCATGTTGTCATATAATGGAATACCATGTGACGTTTTAAATGATGGCATAAAGACACAGCTATTGTCACAGAAAACGTTCCACATACGTTTTTTCAATTTTATGTGTATGACTGCTCTGTCAGCATGTGTACATCTATGCACCATGTGTGTGCAATGCCTATGGTGGCCAGAAGAGGGCAACACACCCCCTGAAACCGGAGTTACAGATGGCTGTAAGCTATTCTGCTGGTGCTGGAAATTGAACCCAGGTCTTCCAGAAGAGCAACCAGTGCTCTTAACCACTAAGCCATCTCTCCAGCCCCTATTTCTAACTATTATATATTAAGTGATTTTTTGTGTATGTAATTAAAATTCTTTTAAAAAATCTTTTGAGAAAAAGTATAGCCCAGTGTGTTAGCACACACCTTTATTTCCAGTGCTTGGGAGGCAGGGGCAGGAGAATCTCTGAGTTCAAGGCCAGTCTGGATTACAGATTGAGTTCCAGGACAGCCAGGGCTACACAGAGAAACCTTGTCTCAAGGTGTGGGGGGTGGCTAGGATTCACTTCCTAGGCATCCAAACCCCCTCGGCTTTATTTTATCTGGGGAGTAAAAAGACTTTATTAAGGAGAAAGCAATCCCATGGCTTCACACACACATGCATACACACACGTACACACATGCGCACACACATGCATGCACACACACACGCAGGCACACGCACACACATGCACACGCATGCATGCACATACACATGCACACACACACATGCACATACACACATGCACACACACACGCACACACACACACATGCACAACACACACAGCTCCGAATGGCTTCACTTCCATTCCTTGCTTAGTTTCTTGTCCTCACCAAGAGTAACCACAAAACTATAATAGAACAAGCATCCAAGTTTGCCTTCTCTCTCCCACAAAGAAGGCATCCTACCTAGCCAGAGAGGAGGGCTCTGCCTTGGAGGGCAGTGACAGCTAAGGCTGTCTCCGAAGGTTTGTGTGTGGACAGCTTGGTCTGCAGTATAACAGTGTGTTTGGACAGTGGCTCACACTTATTATCCCAGCGCCATCCCAGGATGAGGGAGCAGGATTGAAAGTTCAAGGTGAGCCTGGGCTACAGAGTGAGACCCTGCCTCAAAAAGAGGGTGGGGGCGGTGGGAGGCATTAGGTCATTGAAGATGCCGCCATTAGAAGAGATTAATGTAGTTCTCAAGCGGTGTAGTTCCCGAGAGAAATGGTGAGGAGATCTCTCTGTCTTGCGTATGCTCCGACCAGACCACGAGGCCAACTGCCATGCTGTGGCAGCCTGAAGGATGTCCCCAGAGCTGAGAAAGATGTTGGGGCTATGATCTTGCAAACCTCAAACTGTGAACTAAAGAAATATTTTTTTCTTTATAGTACATCCAGCCTCAGGTTATTTTGCAATAACAATGCAATAAAAGACCCTCAGCTTGGGCTATCTAGGGACTGCGGATTGCTCCCAGATTCTACTTTTAAAGTAATTTAGGAATTCTACAAGAAGTACTTGTGGCACAGAACAAACAGGCCACTTTAAGTTAGGAGGAGAGAAGCTAGTAGACCAGCAAAAATGGGAATTTAAATAAGTCACCAACATATGAATATGTCATCATCTGCCATATGGACCATAAAATGGCAGGGAGTCCATGAAGGAGTGGGAGGAAAAACAAGACAGACACTCAACTAGAGTCAAAGTCACATTTAAATACAATTTTATTTGTTTTTGTTTGTTTGTTTGTGTAGGGGGTATGTGTGATATGGCACACACAAGGAGGTCACAGGACAACCTTGTGGAGTAGCTTCCCTTCATCCACCTTGATGTGGGTTCTACAGACCAAACTCAGGTTGCCAGACTTACTCACTGGTCCATCTCACTGGTCCCCAAATTACATATTTGAATAACAAGACTTTATAAGTCATTTTCCTACAAGTCAGAATGTAATTCTTTAAAATCCCAGCACCGTAACCTCCTCTAACCTGTTGCCAGCTCTGCTTCTCCTCTTCACAGGGAATACAGATCTCAAACACGGTGTTTTCTGCATCCTAGCCTCAGGACCAAGTCTTCTCAGCACCAAGGTCAGGGACAGCAGCTCTCTGAAGTGGCTTTTGCAGCATACTCAGACTTTAGAGACCTCTGTTTCCAGGCTACAAATGTAGGTCACTTCCTTTCTAAACCCACGGGAGAAAGCCCACAGAAAGGCTCCTCAGATTCAGTCAATGTTTCCTGGATGTGGAAAACCCATTTCCTGACTTATATGTGGGCTGTGGGTCCCCTGTGTGGGCTGACAGCCAGCCCACCGATGCACAAGCGTCTCCTGTCTGCGTGCGTGTGTGCGTGTGTGCACACACATGTGTGTGCGTGTGTGTGTTGTAAATGTCTGTCATGCGTATGAACGTCCATGCCACCCCCCCAGTCACATCACGTCTCTGAACGCCTTTTTCTTAACTCTCTGGGAATCACGCAGCCAATTTAACCTCTCACAGCAAAGAACTTGGCACCAAAATCAAGTCCTGTCGCTCTGTTGCTGTGCTTTCTAGTGGGAGTCAGGGGAAGTGCACCAAACTAACAGAAAGACCCAGGGAGCTCCCTTACCAGGCAGGGAGGGTGGAGTCACGCTCTGTCCCTGTTGTGTGTGTCCCTGAGATATCAAAGGGTAGCCTCTTGCTAGAGAAGTCAGCGCAGCTGTGTGTGATCTGGGGAAACCTGGACCGCCCATCCCCATAGTCTTTCTTCTGTGGAGGGACCGGTTCAATCACCCATACCTGGGGTCCACGGTCCCTTACAATTTGGGCACTATTCTGTGCTAGTCACCTCTGCATGAGGCCCCAGACAGGCATCCGATATCTCTGGAGTCTCATTGCCACTTTATGGGTGGGAACAAGCCCATATAGCGCCTGGCCTCCTCAAAGAGCAAGCTTCATGTATGTTACAGGGAGACAAACAAAAACCCCCTCCACTGTTCAGAGTACCTTATCCAGAGACTTTGAGCCTTAAGACTTTGAATCACTTAAGAGTGGGGTCCTCAGAGCCCAAAGTCTGGGGATTTGTAGCTTGACAGGTGTCTGATTAATTCAATCCACACCAGTGACTGATCTGTTGCTCTCCCCGCCAGCAGCTAGCAAGCCAAATGACTCAAGAGGATCATTCCCACACTGCCAATGAGAAAGAAAATAGCCCTTCTTGGTTTCCCCGGAGCAGCCATCAGATCCTCTGGACAGGGCGGTGGAACAGATAGGGAAAGTAGTGTCGGGGAGACCAAGGTCATCGGTCCCATCTGAGGTTTCACAGAGGGTGAGGCTGAAGGAGGAGGGAGGAAGGAACCCACAGTGAGTCTCTGGCATGGTGCTATCCGTAAGCTTAGAGCCGGGTCTGGGACCAGCTCTGGGTTAGTGTTTATATGCACAATCTTTCCACCCCAAGCAGCACTCAGAGTAGGGGAGACGGGGAGGCTCCAGTGGTTAAGAGGGGTGCCTGGGGCACCGTCCAAACTCTGCCTCAGCATAGGCCTGTGATCTTTGCCAAGTTACTTAACCTCTCTGTACCTCACTTTCTTCTTCCATAGAAGGGGACACTAACAAGGCCAACTCTGAAGGACTGGACTGTTTTTTTTTTCTTTTTCATGCAATATATATACCTAGCCTCAGGTACTTTCTATCGTTATGGAAAAATATATATACTTCTAGACTGATTCTTCCAGCCTAGAGCATAGATTCATTGTGAAGTCAAAGTGAGAGATACAGAAGCAGTCTCAGAGGTGGCCTTTGATAATCCTGTGTGTTGGCACTATGTTCTTATGTGTAGTCTTCTCCTCTTGGGTGGAGGCTGTTGAGATGCCATGTCTAAGGTTTGGATGGAAGAAGACAGGCCTCCATCTTGGAGTGGTTGCCCCAGGAAAGCTAGACATTGTGCTGTAAGGGAGCTCTGTGAAGAGGCTCAAGGATTAATCTTGGAAACAGACCTTCTGAGGCTTGCCAACAGCCAGGGATGCTCTGGGAAGCAATGCCTTCAGCCCAGAGGACTGTGGTCCCAGGTGACAGATGTGACCATGTCCACACCAGGTCCTGGAGCGGAAGCACCTGCATTCCGGGAGTGTGAGCACAACGGTTTAAAGTCATTAGGCTTCGAGGTAATCTTTATTCAGTAATAAAACTTAGGGAATTTGGAAAAGCCAGAAACAAACAAAACAAAACAAAAGAACCCTTGGCTCCTGAGCCGCCATAGAAAGCCCTCCACATAGGCACATCCTGGGACACTCCTGCTTCTCCTGCTTCTTCCTTCCTTGAACCCTCAGCACCCAGAGGTGGATGGGTTTGGTGATGGTCTTGTATCCTCTCCCTGGAAAGACCTTGGCAGCTCTGGGACCGGGGAACACTCACTTCTGAATTTCGCCAGCACAGGGGGCCTGCTGTGTTTGGGTCTTGCTCTTTGAGGGTCTTATTTCCAGTCCCCAGGATGTTAGTGGCACTGCACCTTGCGCTGTTCCTCCTGAGGCTGACTTCAGGGCGGGAAGGACTTCTTTTCATGGGACCTCAGACCTCAGTGTTTAGAACGGGCAGACAAATAAATACACCCTGCTCACAGTTCAAGCCTGGCTTGTGTGTCCCCTTCGGGACAGACATCCTACCCCACACAAGGGACTAGGGTAAGGGCAAGAAGAGAATCAAGCCATAACGACCTCTTAGCATCTGCAACCCCGCGGAGTCCTGAACAAAGGAACGGAGACAAGATGGACCCCACAGAAACGGCAACACTATTGTCTACAAACACTTGAGCCTGGTGTGGAATGTTCCACTCAGTTTCTTTCCCCGTTTCTTCCTCCTAGCATTACCCCCTACACACACACACACACACACACACACACACACACACACACACACACACACACACCACACACACTTCTCTGCACTCATCAAGCAGTTCCTTTGCTCTGGAGGGTCTCCCAACTTCCCTGTTCCTCCCCAGATTTCATCACCCCCGTACAGAGACAGCCAGGCTCCCTGTAATGTTCCTGGGAAGGACAGGCAAGGGTGGCGATGCTATGCCTGGGCTCCTGGGGCTCAGGGTAGCTGCGAAGAACTGGAAAAGGCATTCACAAGAGCAACAGCTCCCAGGAAGGGTTGGTTTCCAGTGGTGTAACTGGAAATGAAGGCCCAGAAGACACAGCAGGAGTCAGCCAGGCTGCATTGGGAAGGCCTTGGAGCCACAGACTGAGCTACTGCTGAGCCCCACAGCCTGAGGGAATCCCTACAGGGTGCTCCTGCCATCTGTGTCCCTCCGGGACCCTTCCTCACAGACACAACACAGACTTGTAAGGCTAGAAACCACAGCCAGAAGACTAGAGCCTGCTCCCTCTCACAGTCATTTGGAAGGGAGGGTTTGCCCAGCAGCTATTGCCCTTCCTGCCCCCATCTCTCCCATGGCGCTGTTAGAAGCCATAACCCCTGATCTTCTGGTCTTTGCCTTTCTCGTGTGTGTGTGTGTGTGTGTGTGTGTGTGTGTGTGTGTTAGAAACCATAACCCATGATCTTCTGGTCTTTGTCTTTCTCCTCCATGTGTGTGTGTGTGTATCTGTGTGTGTGTGTCTGTGTGTCTCTGTGTGTGTGTCTCTGTGTGTGTGTGTGCACGTGTCCATGAACTGCAGAGTCCAGGTGGCTGAAGTTCTGGTTTTATCCTAGACACAAAAGCCTGGATTCCCCCCAGAGAAAATGTGGGATGGTGAGAAGCTCAGCAGATAGAGCTGCCTGCCACCAAGCCTGACAACCTGAGTTTGCATCATGGGACCCACATAGTGGAAAGGGAGGACCAGCTCCTGCAGCTGTTCTCTGATCTCCACATGTGCCTCAGTGCCCGATCATGTGAGGATACATACACATGCACACACACACACACACACACACACACACACACACACACACACACTTAATTTGAAATGGAAATGGTCAAGGGACAGGTCCCAGAGTCCTCAGACTTCCACTGAACGCTCCACACTTCCAGGGGTTGGGACATCCTGTTTAGCGTGGGAGGCTCAGGCTGCTAGGAAAAGAGCTATTGGACCTGTTTGACGTGCACCCTTTAACCTGGCTCTTCCAGGCTGTGCACTGGAGTCTTGTTACACCACTGCCCAGCAGGGAGCAAGCTCTCACTGTCTGCTGATCTGGTCCTCCCAGTCTGCTAACCTAAATGGGGAGGGGAGGAGAGAAGGGAAGGGTGGGTATCCAAAAATGTTTCTGGAGAAGGAAGGGGTTGATAACAGCACCAAGGCTGTGGAAACCCTAGAGCTTGCTTGGGGCCCTGCAGCTCAGTTCTCAGCTGAGACCCGGCATGGCTGAGGGCAGAAGGAAAGAATTCAGGCTCCCCTTTGAGTTGTCAACAAAGCCTGCTCCTCAAACTTCCCCACAGCTCCTGCAATACTGTCAGGCCTAACCCCTCCACCTGGTACTCAAGGAAGTGTCCAGTCTGCTTGCCTTCCCCCTGTGCCTTGGCTCAGCCACAGACCCTGTTCCCATCTACTGAAGAGAGGATGTGTCCTTCCTCTCCGTCCTCCTTACAAGGAGACTTCGGAGCCTCCAAGGGTTTGGGGTCCCAGTCCATTCTCTGTCCTAATCCCTTCAGCCCACACCAGTGCCAGCCTTTTCTCAGCCCCTCCAGCAGCCAAGCCTGCAGCACACCGTGCAGCGAGCCTTGAGCAGCTCACACTGCTCAGTGGGCACACACAGTTTTAAGTCCTGTCAACCCGAACATAAAAGCTTAGACAGCTACAAAGGTGCCAGGAAGTCTCATATTGTGAGATCTCAGTGCTTAGAGAGCCGGGACCATATTGGAGTCATTTTATGTTCTGGTTCAGGGAGGGCTCAGAAGATGCCAGCAATTCTTTCTTTTTTTTTCCAAGTAATTGTTCCTTTACAACTTCCGGGTAGTATTGTCCTTCCATTTCCACACTTGGATGTGCTTTGTGGGTTCCTGGCCCGGTGAGCAAAGAACAAGCTCTGAAAACCAGACGGTCAATAGCCAATGTAGCCACATTAGCTGGTGGAGGAGGAATCGTGCCCAGGGCCGGAGAGTGAATGAGAGGATTTGCCCCCATCAGACAGGGTCCCCCACAGGGGTTACGTGCCCCTGTATCATGCATGAATAATAAACACCTAGAGATAGATATTGGGGTTCACGCTGAAGATCAGAAAAGCAAAGAAACCAACCACTAGAGAGATCTTTTACCTCTCCCAAATCTTCAGACCGAAAGGGAGAGATCCTGTCTCCACGAATCCTCAGACTCCACGCTCCAGTGAGCTCCCGTCTCTTCCCTTTGTATTCCTCTCTCCGCCCAGCCATATTGCTCCTGTCTCCACCTCCCTAGTGCTGGGATTAAAAGTGTGTGACTCCCAAACACTGGGATTAAAGGTGTGAACCACCACCACCTGGATCTGTTTCTGGATCGATCTTGTGTAGCCCAGGGTAGCCTTGAACTCACAGAGATCTGTCTGCCGGTCCCCCAAGTCCTGGGATTAAAGGTGTGTGTCACCACTCCCTGGCCTGTATGGCTGACTAGTGTGGCTGCTTTGCCCTCTGATCTTCAGGCAAGCTTTATATATTACAACACACATAATATACCACTATATGCCCCTGACCTGTGGCTCCCCCTCCTGCCTCTCCCATAGTATGAAGCTTTAGCAAGCTGGTTCCCGTTGCTGCCAGGTAGAGCCTCGCCAACCAGCCAGGGGATTAGCCCTCCCTGGCAGCTCAATAGCACACTTTGTTGACGACACTGACTTTCTAGTCACTGAGGGCTAGGGTGTGCCACACTTTCCTGTAGACAGGGAGGAACCATTCATAAAGATGTTCCTTCTTGGTTCATGTTGGCCACCCCCTTGGGATAAGCACATGGTTCCACACAGTCTCTCCCCATTCTCACAGCCTTGGAGCTGGCCCCAGATTTGGAAGAGAAGGTAGGTGTGAGGATGGATCCCAAGGCACCCAATACCCCTCCTGCTCCTCAGCAGACGTCAGTGACTCACACGGCAGAGGTGGCCTGAGATAGGCTGATGCACCTGTGAGGATGACTACTGACGCAAGATGCTCACAAGCTCCTCGGGATGTTTCCCGGCCTCCGTACTCTCAGCCCTCAAGATGCTCACAAGCTCCTCGGGATGTTTCCCGCCTCCGTACGCTCACAAGCTCCTCGGGATGTTTCCCGGCCTCCGTACTCTCAGCCCTCAAACTCCTTTCTTCATCACCGTCATCTACTGTTTTCTCCCACTCCCAGCAGACCTCCGCCCATTATTAAGAGAAAGCAAAGAACAACCCTTACACACACCACCTTTGTGTGTGGATAATTCCACTGAGGCCTCAGAATGCCCCTTCCTGGCAGACAGGTTAAAATTAGCCCTCCCTCCCCCACTTTATAGACAAGGCTACTTCAGTCTGGGAAGAAAGGCCCACAATCCCAGCTGCTTGGGAAGCTGAGGCAGAAGGATTTCAAGATCAAGACTAGATTACGCTACACAGTGAGTTCAAGGACAGCCTGGGCAGCTTAGTGAGATCCTAGCTCAAAAACAAAAACTAAAGAAGACTGGGTATGCCTGAATAGTAGAGCACTTTCCCAGCATGCACCGGTGGGGAGAGGGAGAGCAAAACATCAAGTTGTATGGGATTTTGAGTGGAGTTCAGATCTTTAAATGCTATGATAAGAGTTTGGTGTGTGCGTATGTATGTGTATGTATATATACACGTTGTGTTATGTATACATGTGTGTTTGTGCATATATATACCTGTACATCTATAGGTGTGTGTGTGTGTGTGTGTGTGTGTGTGTGTGTGTGTTTGCAACTCTGCTAGGAACGAAACCCAGGTCCACTTGTGCTAAGTAATTTCTTTTCCTGTATAAAGAGGGAAGTTGACACTAATTCTATTGCACTAGTAGAATCCATATTTTCACTACTTGCCTCAGGATCAAGACCACAGTTCCCTCAGATACACAGACATGCCTCAACTCCAACAGGCCCAGGAGGTTCCACTCAGAGAGTCGGGACTCTCACTAGCGTCTGCCCTAGGACAACTGCGTGTCTTAAAGTATTTAACTACATCACCTTTATACTCTGTCCCAGCAATCTCAGCTCTAAGGGTTTATTGTCAAGCAAGAACAATGAATACCAAAAGATTTATAACAAGGTTTTCAACATAGCATTATTTACACCAATAAAATATTTAGGGGCAACTTACAAATAGCATACACCCTTGGGAATGTAGTAAATAAATTATAGTACCTTCAAATGATGGGACGTTACCTATTAAATCACCTTCCTTCAGAACAATTAGTTCTGAGTAGATGTCACTGTGTGATATGAAATGAGAACATAAAACAGTAAGAATGTCAAGATCTCGGAGAAAGAACAAATAGGTGTAGGGAAACGATCTAGAAGGAAAGTGAGGCAGACTTGAAGAGGCTTGTCTGAGTCAGGGTTTCCATTGCTGTGAAGAAACACCATGACCATGGCAGTATTACGAAGGAAAACATTTCACTGGGATGGCTCGCTTACAGCTCAGTGGTTCAGTCTATTATCACCATGGCAGAACATGGCCGTGTGCAGGCAGACATGGCTCTGGAGAAGGACTTTCTACATGTCAATATGCAGACAACAGGAAGTAGACTGAGTATCACATTGGGCAAAACTTGAGTAAAAGAGACCTTAAAACCTGCCCCCATGGTGACACACTTCCCCCAACAAGGCCACACCTACTTCAACGAGGCCACACCTCCTAATAGTGCCACCCCCTTTGAGAGTCATTTTCTTTCAAACCACTGCAAGGCTGTACTTAGATATGGTGAAATTGTGAGTGACTTTGTTTTCCTGTTTTCCTATTTCCTACAAAGAGTATTTATTAACTTTAAAATGAACAGCTGGGGATGGTGGCACATACCTCTAATCCCAGCATTAGGGAGGTGGAGGCAGGTAGATCTCTGTGAATTTCAGGCCTGCCTGGTATGTAAAGAGTTTTAGAACATCCAGAACTACATAGAGAGACCCTGTCTCAAGACAAAACGAAACAAGAAAATTCAATATATGCTGTTTGTTGTGAAATTTATTCTCGTTTCTAGCGATAACCATTGCCAGTATTTAGAGAAAGTGCATTTCAGAGATGATGGACGAAGCACAAAGAAGCTAGGTGACAATCAAGGTCATAAGATGATTTAGGGTCAATGACATCAGCATAGAGATCCAGGTATTCCGAGACCCAGTCTCTAAGGCTCCTCTGCCTTTCATAGAGCCTCCATGGATAACAGTTTCTTTGTAGTCATGATCCCTTCTAGCCTGGATGCTTGGATCAGACATGGTACCTGTCCTCCCACCTCATGTTCTTGGGGTGCACCACACTGACACCAGCCTCACATATCTGAAGGAGCAAACTTGGGGCCAGGTGATGAGTCATGTGCACAAGCAAAGCATCTCACCGCAGCCTCCAGGGCCCGAGGGTGCTGGGTCCTGGGAAGAGGCTCACTCAATAGGTGGTAGCCAGATCTCCCTGTAGGGCTTCAGACTTCCTGGAGAAGACTCCCAGCCCTCATTGCCCTTAGAGCTGGAGTAGCTCTCCTTTTCCTCGGAACTCAAAGGGCCAACGAATTAAAACGCCAGAGGCAGTGATTCAGAAGTTTTGGGGATTACTACACTTCCCAGAATGCAACGGCAGTTTTTTTGGACCCTCCCCAGAAAGCTGCCTGCAGGCTTCTGCCCACCTTCCACTGTGCAGAATTCCAGAGGGTTTCTGGTCTTCAAGGCAGGCTCAGATCTCAGCTGACCCCTTTCCCAGGCCGAGGAAAGCAAGCCTCTCCTAGAGCCCCGCCCATAGAGTGGGTTGTTCTTTTGTCCTTTCGGCTCAGGCATCTTCGCCTCAGTGAGTCCTTAGTTACTCCTTTTTGAGAGGTGACTCAGGGCCATTATCCTTCTACTTCTGATGACCCATTGGGAGGAGTCATGACTTCCATGGAGTGATGTCATGATTCAGTGTACAAGCCGAGACTGGAACGTGGCATCTGGGACTCCTGGCACTCTATTTAAGTCACTGGCAAAAGCGGCTTTTCACAGCAGGGTCTGGACCCAGGCAGATAAAAAACATAGGAGCTGCCGACCCCAGATCCAGGGTTAGCAGAGAGAATCCAGAATCCAGGGTTTTATCACTGGAGTGAAGTGTACCCTCTTCTTGAAAACGTAAAAGCAAAGGAATCGCTTATCCTTATACTACACAAGAAGAAACCGAGGGAAGGAACTAAGGATAAAGAATTTGAACATCTGGCTGCAGGTCCGTATTCTTCCTTAACCAGGTGAAGCCTCCCGGGTCTGCCTGTAGGGTGCACAAGGCATTGTCCTACCCCTGGAACATTGCTCTGGAGGAAAACTGCCGTGGCCTAGCTGTGATATGAACAGATGGCAGATGCCTCCATCAAAACACTCTAAATACTTAGGACCCGTCACAGGTCCGAGGTCACTGCTCAAGATCAGAGATGAAGAGAATGACTTCAGCACCCACAAGGAAAAATACAACCAAGTCATGCAGACTGAGGCCAGGACCTTCCCCCAGCCTTGCTGGCCATTTCAATCCCACAGCTAAGAGAGACACTGGGAGCCACAGTTAGGAGGAGCTCTTGAGTAGCCCAAATTCTGCAGTGCTGTCCCAAGAACTTCCTGTGACAGTGGAAATGTCCTATTAGGGTTGTTCTGAAGGACCTGAAATACAGTGAGATAGTCGAGGAACTACTCAATTCTGTATAAATCTTTATTACCATTATTTATTTCTTTGTTTGTTGTGTGTGTGTGCGCGCACACACACACACACACACAGGTCCCATGATGTACATACAGAGGTCAGAGGACAACTTCTGGGAGTCAGTTCTGTCCTTCTACCACATGGGTCCTGGAGATCAAATTTTACTTGCTTTTGATGAACTTAAATGTTTCCCATCCAAGGCTAGTGGCTACTATATTGGAGGCTCTGTGAGGAACACCACTGAACAATCACTCAGTGGTGAATGATGAAGAAACCCTGGAACAGCCAGACCGCAGGAGAGTATCTGGTGCTAAAATGACAGAAGAGCAGAGGCAGAAAGAGCACTCCAAGTTCAAGACTATTCTGGTTTGCACAGTGAGTTCCAGGCCACCAAGGGCTACATAGCATGAGTGCCGAAAAAGAAAAAATCAACAACAACAAATCAACCTATCAAGCAAAGAAATAGGGAAAACACAGACACACATTGATTATTAAGTAAAAGAGGCTGATCTGGAAAGTTACATACTGCATCTCCATTCTATAGCAGCCTGGGGAACGCAAACTGGAGACAGAGACTGCAGGATGGAGGGGCAGCAGGCACTGTTGCCTTCCGGGCTGTGTAAACGCTCTTTTGACTGTAACACCAGACGCAAGTGCTGGACTTTAACTGTAGACCGCAGAACACAGCATGAACCTGGGTGTAAACCGTGGCTTTGGGATGATGCTGAGTCAGTGTGCGTTCATCTTGCGTAATAAACGCTCCACAGTGGTGGCTTGGTAGGAGTGTTGAAAAGGGAAGAGCCCACACTTGGATGGAGGGATGGGGGATATAGGCTAGGTCTCCACATCTTCCACTGTGAACATGAAGCTTCTCTAAAACACACACACACACACACACACACACACACACGAAGTCCAACAAAATAAAATAAAACCCAAACTCATGCCACAAAAGGGAAAGAAATTAATTCAAGCAGCATGAAGATTAAGCTGCAGGAATGTTCATTTTAGACCTTTTTATGGAGCAAAAATATTGTAAACAATCTGGATATACAATTGGAGCATATTGTTAAATAAATTCTGGCAGTTTCACAAAATAGAACATTTCTTACCTCCCACATCTAAGCTATCAGAACAAATTCTCTCCTGCCTCCAGCGTACATTCTGATTCTGTCCATTACTCTTATCTCAGCTGCCACCCTCCGGGTAGGAGGCACCACCCCCTCCCCACGGATTACTGAACAGCCTCCTGACTGCTCAACCTGCTCCGGATTTTACACCTTCCATCCATTTTCCTCAGAGCAGCCAGAACTGTCTGCTTAGCTGGCTGGCGGGGCTAGTTAGCTATTTGTTTTAAACGTGTTGAGCACCCACAAACTCACCACCTGCAGGAAGGACGAGCTCTCAGCCATCACCACACCTAACCCTTTAGGCCCCCCATCACCCACTCCTTCCCGTGGCTGGCAGCTGTCATCCTGAACACTCATTTCCTTTCAATGTAGTTATCACATCTATACAGACCCCTCAGCGTTCCTGTTTTATTTATATAAGTCGTTTGAATTTAATAAAAGTACAACGTGGCGTGGAGTATTTTTGCACTCAGTATTTACTAAGATGCATGGATATTGTTGCATACAATTGTACTTGATTTAAACTGTCAAAATATCCTGGGGGCTGGAGAGATGGCTCAGTGGTTAAGAGCAAAGAGCACCAACTGTTGTTCTTCCAGAGGACCCGGGTTCAATTCCCAACACCCACATGGCAGCTCACAACTGCCTGTGGCTCCAGTTCCAGGGGATCCAACACTCTCGCACTGATGCACATAAAGTGTGATTAAATAACGGCCGTGCTATCTCATGGTCATTGCTAATTCCATGATGTAATAGCCTTTGTGTTGCAGACTGAATCCAGCCAGCAGCTCTAGTGTGCAGCTAGGGGTTCAGGGCACTCATGATATGTTCCTTCTCATACAGGGCTGTGATTTCCAAAGTGCTCCCAGTTTGCCAATCTCCCAGCAGCTCTGCCGAGCTCCTCTTTCTCTCAACGCTTCCTACGATTGAGCCGTTTTAAGTTCTGCCCCGCAGACAGGTGCTGCAAGAATCATAACTGTGGTCTTGCTATCTAGTAATGTGGGGTTGAAGTCTCTTAATGTTTTGTTACTTTTAATTTAAAAATTTTAATTTTATTTGATTTCTTACTATTGGGTAGACATATTGAAGGCCAGGAGACAACTTTGGGGATGCTGCCTTATGGGTCCCAAGGACTGAACTAAGACCAGTGAGTTTGGTAGCAGACACTGGCCTACTTTTTTTTTTTTAAATTGATCTCAAATGTTTCCTGTTTTCTGAGAGGTTGAACATACCATTTGCTCTTTTTAAAAATTGGTTTGTTCATGCTTTTCTTACTACTTTGTCAAAGCTGTTTCTTATGTAGTCTTTTTTTTATTGGTAGATTTTATTGATATAATATAATCTGATTATACCCTCTCCCCTAACTCCTCCCAGTTCTCCCCCCCTCCCCTTCCATCCAGACCCATTCCTTTCCATCTCCCTTAGGAATCAAAAAGGCATCTAAAGAATAATAACAACACAAATAAGATAAAGCAGGAGAAATACATACAGATTCCGAGACACATATGTTCATACACACAGAAATCCCGTAAAAAACATCAAATCGCAGGCCATAATATGGTCTTCATACTATTTTTTGCTGATTGTGGGTTGCAATGCTTTTTCCAAGCCCCCCCTTCTTTCCTTCCTCTCTCCCTCTCTCTCTTTCTTTCTTTTTTGATATTTTGAGACAGGGTCTCTCTACGTGGCCCCAGTGCTGGGATATAAAGGTATGTGCCAACACCCAGGCTCTTCACACTTCTTGAAGGTATCTTTTGATACAAAAAATTCTTACTATTAACGGGGCCAAGCTTGCCAGTTTTTCTTTTGTTGTCAATATTTCTGGATCTTATTTAAAAATAGTTCTTCTCTCAAATCCTGGAAGAGAGTACCATATTTTCTATTAGTGAGCTTCAAAGTTGTGGTATTAAAAAAAATATTTCGATACTTAAGCCATCTGGGGTTGGTACTCCAGGCAGAATGTAAGCAGGCATCCAATTTCACATTTTTTGCTTGTAACTTTTTCCCTAGTTCCATTTATTATTTCCCTACTGGTGTGACTCTCTGCCTGTGTCTCTGCAGCTCCATGGCTGTGAGTCTCGCTGTCATAGATCCTCACAGTCCGTAGGCCAGGCCTGCCCCCGCCCCACATTTTTTCCCCCAGAACTTTAGAAATTCCAATCAGGTAAAACAAAACACTAGAACAATAGAAACTCTGTTAAAAGGAGAAAAATTGGGGGAAATTTTTTAGATTTATGAACTAAAATTTCTGTCTCGTAATGTATTGTCTCCCTCCATTTCTTAATTTTTCTGTATTTCCTAATGAATTTGCAGCTTCTTCTATAAAAGACTGGATTTATTCTTAAATATTTGATTTCCCCCTTCTCTCTCTCAAGAGAGAGCTTTTTCAAGACAGAGTTTTTCAAGGCTGTTATTCTCTGTATAACAGCTCTGGCTGTCCTGGAACTCACTCTTATAGACCAGGCTGGCCTCGAACTCACAGAGATCTGCCTGCCTCTGCCTCCCAAGTGCTGGGATTAAAAGCAGGCAATACCACCCAGCGATTTCCCCAATCATTTAAATGTGCCTTTCTTTAAATTTTTTTTGTAACACCCCCACTTTAGAGAAACCAGCAACAGGTTATAAATAATAAGAATTTCTTCAACATTTTCATGTTATTTCAAGTTAAGTAGCTAGATTCTCCCTTTATTTTTAATAATTTATGCTGTTTGTGGTTTTCCTGTGAGAATTTAGAGATTCTATCTGTGGGGCTATGTTCCAAGATGCCTAAACTCCAAATAGAAGCGCCGAGCCACATACATATTTACTTTATAAATAAAACATACATCTATGCATGTATATGCTGTGTTTTCTCCCAGGCATGCATTTCAGTGATAGTGTTTAAGTTATAGATTAAGCACTGAAAAATAACTAAAAAATGGAACAATTACAACAATACACAGTAATAAAAGTGATTTTTATTGTGCTGCTCTAAACCGTGAGTAACCTAAAAATGAGGGGTCCATTTATGGAATTCTACCTTCAATGTTTTTACACAGCAATTGACTGAGTCACTGAAACCATGGAAGTAAAGCCACAGATGAAGAGGAGGTGTTCTAGGGACAGTGTTGTGCAAGGCAACCAGTGACGGCAATCCTTGCTTCATCCTGGATTTACAGTGATGGCCTCCAATATTCCCATTTGAAACGATGTTTGATCTAGTGGGTTTTGTGTGTTTTTGTGGAAACCTAGGACTTATGCTAGGCAAAGGCTCTCCCCCTGAGCTATGCCCCAGCCCAGCTCTGGTATTTTACAGTCACTCTTTCTTGGTTAGGAAGTTCCTGTTTGCTCCACTTTGTCATAAATAGTTGTCGATTTTTTAAAGTTTTTCACAAGCAAAATGACAGAAATATAGAAAACAGCATCATTTTTACAAGGTTATTACCTTGATGCCAGCAGCCACAAAAGGAGATAAAGTCAGTCACACAAGAACCTGGGTGTCTCTTCCCTGCCCCTTCTCTCCCTATCCACAGTCCTTGCTCACCTCATTTTTCTGGTTGTCGCTTCCTTGCTTGTTTCAGTATTAAACACTGTGACCTGACTTAGCCAGGCTCTTCACGTACCTTTAGGTCTTTTGATCCACAAGCACACCACTATTACTGCCCATCTCTTATTTTTTCTACTCTGGCAATCTGTTTGGTGATATTTTCCTTGTAAGGGTATTGTATTAGTAAGGGTTCTCTATAGAAACAGAACTGATAGAATGCAGGTATGCATGCATGTATATTTATATGTATTCATGTATAAAAGGACATTTACTATAGCTTGTAGACTGTGGTCCAACTCTCCCAACCATGACTATCTCCCTATGGGAAGTTTGAGAATCTGGTAGTTGTTTAGTCCACAAGGCTGAATGTTTCGGTATATGTCAGAATCCTGAAGAAGTGGGTTCTAATACTAGTGAAGGAATGGACTTGCCAGTGAGAGCAAGAGCAAGCAGACAAATAGCAAAAGCTTCCTTTTCCCACATCCTTATATAGGCATCCAGCAGAAGGTGTGGCCTCCGCTTAGGGTGAGTCTTCTGACCTCAAATGATCCAATTAACTAAAACTCCCTCACAGGTGAACCCAGCCACTTGGATTTTGGTTAATTCCAGATGAAGTTGGGTTGACAACCAAGAATAGCCATCACAGGTGTTGATTTTCTTTAAAAACTAATGAAGTGATTATGTACAAGTGGTGTATCTTTATTTTAATTGTTAGTGGTACAAATGAAGGGCAATCTTTGTAAAATATATCAGATCCTGCCATTTCCCTCTAGTGGGTTCTCATGGATGTTAGGATAAAACCCCTAAACTTTGAACATATTGCATGGGACCTTATAAAAGGTCCTACCTACATCTTACTTTCCAATGGTTTCAGATATGATTTCCTTCTGTGGCAGTCTGAGTGTTATTGGTCCCTTTAAGATCAAAGGGAGCGGCACTATTAGGAGGCGTGGCCTTGTTGGAGTGGGTGTGGTCTTATTGGAGGAAGTGTGTTACTGTGGGGGCGGGCTTTGAGGTCTCCTATGCTCATGCTATGCTCAGTGTCACAGTTCATTTCCTGTTGCCTGCAGATCAAGATGTAGACCTCTGAGCTCCTTTTCCAGCACCTTGCCTGCCTGCATGGGGCCATGTCTAGTGGACTAAGCCTCTGAAAGTGTAAGTCACCCCAATTAAATGTTTTCCTTTATAAGAGTTGCCATGGTCTTGGTGTCTCTTCATAGCAATAGAAACCTTAACCAAGACACTCTCTTTTTCACAATTTTAGCCACAGGGGCTATCTTAATTCCTCAAACCTGTCAAACTTATTTGCAAGGTTTGGTCAGTGTGGCCACCATTGTCTCTTGCTGGAGTTTTCCCCTCTGATCTTTATCATATCATTAAGGCCCCGGTCAAATATTTCTTTCTCAGCAGAGTACAGTGATACATATCAAGAATCATAGTACTTGGGACTGGAGAGGTGTCTCAGTGGTTAAGAGCACTGGCTGTTCTTCCAGAGGACCTGGGTTCAATTCCCAGCATCACATGGAAGATTACACTAGTTGTCTGTAACCCTGGTTCCAGGATCCCAATACTCTCATACAGATATACATGCAGGCAAAATACCAATGCACATACATTAAAAAAAGAGAGAAAGAGAGAGAGATTTTTTTAAACATCCTGGTACTCAAGAGGTGCAGATGGGATAATTTCAAGTTTGAGGTGAGCTTGGCTTACCATATAAATTGTATTAATCCCCCCAAATAAGTATACACCCATGATATGGTGGTTTTATTATTGTTGTTTGTTTGTTTTGGTGTTTGATTTTTTGAGACAGGGTTTTTCTGTGTAGCCCTGGCTATACTGGAACTTGCTCCGCGTAGACCAGGCTGACCTTGAACTCACAGAGATCTGTCTGCCTCTGTCTTCTAAGTGCTGGGATTAAGGGTGTGTGCCACCACCGCCCAGTGATATGATTGTATTTTTAAAAACATATCTGTATCACTTCTCTGGAAGCTGATACAGTAGAGTTAGGAGTTGAAAGGGGGCCAGTATGGGCTATATAGTGAGTTCAGGCCCAACCTGGGCTACGAAGTAGATCCTGAGTCAAAAATAAAACAAATAAAAAACAAAATAAACAACCTTAATAGGCATAGTGGCCTATACCTTTAATCCCGGAACCCTGGAAGCAAAGGTAGGCAGATTTCTGTGAGTTAGACACCAGCCTGGTCTACATAGAAGAGTTTCCAGTCAGCCTTGTCTATATTGGAAAGTTTCCAGAGAGCCAAGGCTACATGGTGAGACTGCCTCAGAAAAACAAAAATTGATATTTATGTTCTTTTCACTGCTATCTTTCCTGGTTTCTGCTTTTGCTCATTATGTTTTTTTCCTTCTTTGACAGACACATGCTGTATTATAAGAAAATAAAAGAGGGTTAACTTCACCATGGTGAAAAACTGGTCTTCTCTTTTTAAAGGTATGATCTAGCTGAAAGAACTCAGACTCCCCAAATAGCCCAAGTGCTCATTTACAACAGCATATGTAATTATCCACAACACACAGGGAGTGCACACTCATCCCTATCCTGGTGTACCCGGGACGCCAAGGTCTAAATCTGCCTGTATGTAGTCACTTTATTCTGCTTTGTTCCAAAAAAAGTGACTGTAGCTTATAGGAAGGTCATTCTTATGGTGTCTACGTAGGGACATGAGACATACAAATGAAAAAGGCTAACGGAAGAGGGAGCATTTGGGGATTCACTTCTTGGAGATAGGGTCTTGCTTTGTAGTCCAGGCTGGCTTTCAAATCAAGACCTCCTGTTGAGACTGAGGTCCCCAAGTGATGGGATTACAGGCATGTCTCGCCATGCCCCGCTGAAAAGGAAAACTCTTACTCAAGACTTCTTATTTGGTGGCCATGTCTTCATTCTCCCCTAGAAGCTATCAACAACTTTCTGGCATACTGGCCTCCCCGAATGCTGACTGAATAGAATGGTTTGCCATAAACAGAATCACAGCTGATCCCTGACAAATGCCACTTACGGTGAAACAGAGTTGGAGTTTCACTTTTGCAAGATGAAAGAGTCCTGGAGATGCGGCCTCTAACAGGTGCACAGACCTAACACTCCTGGATTATGCCTAGAAATGATTGTTGATCAGTACTATGCAGAACCATCATGGATTTGGTGTGTGTGTGTGTGTGTGTGGTATAAGAGTGTGCATGAGTGTGTAAGTGTTCAAAGGCTGAAGTCTGTGTCTCCCACAGTTGCTCTCTTTATTTTTTTCTCTCACTCAACCTGGAGCTCACCAATTCAGCGAGGCTCTCTAGCTGTGAGGCCCAGGGATCGCTACCTGTTTCTGTCCCCTCGATTGCTGGGATTAAAATGCTGTGCCCTACCCAACACTGGTGCTGGGAATCCGTACTTGGGCTCTTGTGATTATGCAGTCAACACTTCACCAACCGAGCCAACTCCCTAGGCTTCCATAATTTTTTAAATACAAATTTAAGGCATAGAATAGTCAAATGGCAGTACGAAGAGGCTGACCCGTGAGCCTTTAGGGTAACTTTGGGAGCAAAGACTCCAGCCGGCTAGGGAGAGGTGAGGACAACTGGGTTTCACCCAGGAAATAGAGGTGGTTTGGTGGTGGTTGGAGGGGCGTCCAGGCATCAGGAGGTAGATGTTTGTGGGGAGCAGTAAGCCTAGTGGGTTGGCTTGGGTGAGACGCAGAAGGCAAGTGTCTGGACGGGGTAAGAAAGGGGCCATCAGAAAGTGAACAGCCTCAGATCCCGGCTGAGTCTGGACATGAGCCTAGAAGCAATGAGGAGAGACGAGCGGTTTTAGATTTGGGAAATGTGTGATAAAAGGGGTAGTCTAAAAATACTAATGAGCGTTCAAATTAGAGCATAGTACACATTCATCTCAACCCTGATGAAAGGGACAGAAAAGGAAGCTCCCAAATGTCCTGATGTGACATTCAGATGATAGTGACTGCCGAGACAGACACAGAGTCTAGACCAAGCGGTCATCTGAAAGCTTTTTGGGGAACAGAGAGCCTGCCCTCACACCCACTAATGTGGAAGATGGACTCCTCACTCTCCTGTCCTAACCTTCCTGAGCGGCTCAGACTGAGAGACACCTTTGCCTCCCTGCCACTGTAGCTAGACAGCGGGCAGCAGTGACTTCCTGATTAAAATGGAAAGCATGAAAAAGGGTGCTTCTATACCAGAAAGTGGAAAGATCTCCCTTGCTCTTGGATTGGGAGGATCAACATAGTAAAAATGGCAATTTTACCAAAAGCAATCTACAGATCTAATGCAATGCCCATCAAAATCCCAGCAAAATTCTTCACAGGCCTCGAAAGAACAGTACTCAACTTCATATGGAAAAGCAAAAAACCCAGGATAGCCAAAACAATCCTATACAATAAGAGAACTTCTGGAGGCATCACAATCCCTGATTTCAAACTCTACTACAGAGCTACAGTACTGAAAACAGTCTGGTATTGGCATAAGAACAGACAGGAGGACCAATGGAACCGAATAGAAGAACAGAATAGAAGATATTAATCTACACACCTTCGAACACCTGATCTTTGAGTAAGAAGCAAAATATATCAAATAGAAAAAAGAAAGCATATTTAACAAATCATTCTGGCTTAACTGGATATCAACATGTAGAAGAATTAAAATAGATCCATTATCTATCACTATGCACAAAACTCAAGTCCAAATAGATCAAAGACCTCAACATAAAGCCAGCCACACTGAACCGCATGGAAGAGAAAGTGGGAAGTACACTTGAACACATTGGCACAGGAGACCACTTCCTAAATATAACCCCAGTAGCACAGACACTGAGAGAAACAACTGATAAATTGGACCTCCTGAAACTGAAAAGCTTCTATAAAGCAAAGGACATGGTCAACAAGACAAAATGATAATGATGGCCTACAGAATGGGAAAAGATCTTCACTAACCCCACATCAGACAGAGGTCTGATCTCCAAAATAAGCAAAGAACTCAAGAAATTGGTCATCAAAAGAACAAATAATCCAATAAAAAAATGGAGTACAGACCTAAACAGAGAACTCTCAAGAGAGGAATCTAAAATGGCTGAAAGACATGTAAGGAAATACTCAACATCCTTAGCATCAGGGGAATGTGAATCAAAACAACTCTGAGATTCCATCTTACACCTGTAAGAATGGCCAAGATCAAAAACACCGATGACAACTTATGCTGGAGAGGTTGTGGGGAAAAGGGAACACTTCTACATTGCTGGTGGGAATGCAAGCTGGTACAACCCCTTTGGATGTCAGTATGGTGATTTCTCATAAAATTAGGAAACAACCTTCTTTAAGACCCAGTAATACCACTTTTGGATATATATCCAAAGGATGCTCAATCGTGCCACAAGGACATGTGCTCAACTATGTTCATAGCTGCTTTGTTTGTCATAGCCAGAACCTGGAAACAACCTAAATGCCCCTCAACTGAAAAATGGATAAGGAAAATGCGGTACATTTACACAATGGAGTTCTACACAGCAGAAAATTTACAGGCAAATAGATGGAGCTAGAAAACGTCATATTGAGTGAGGTAATGCAGACACAGAAAGACAATTATCACATCTACTCACTCATAGGTGGTTTTTAAACATAAAGCAAAGAAAACCAGTCTACAAATCACAATCCCAGAGAACCTAGACAATGATGAGGATCCTAAGAGAGACATACATGGATCTAATCTACATGGGAAGTAGAAAACGACAAGATCTCCTGAGTAAATTGGGGGCATGGGGACCTTGGGAGAGGGTTGAAGAGGAGGGGAGAGGAAGAGCAGAGGGCAGAGAAAAATGTAGAGGTCAATAAAACTCAATTTAAAAAAGAATAAGGGTGCTTCTAAGAAGTGGGGCTTCACATATCTAGATGGGACATTCAGCCCCTTCTGCTGTGGCCTGGGATGTGTGTAGGTTCCGTTAAGGAGGAGGGCTCCCTCACAAGCTGTCCCAGTGTGGTGCTCATGTGAGGAGTGAGTACTTCCCAGTACCTCCATTGCCAGACAAGGTGAGTAAAGGGTCCTGTGTCTCCATTGGAGCTTTCCACTCACAACTGTTATAAATATCTCAGTCCTTTTATTTAAAAGAAGGGAAAACATCAAAGAGTCATTTTATCTTACAAGTTAGTAGAATGCAGCAAAAAATCAGAAAATGGAAAAGCAAAAAAAAAATTTTTAGACTTATTTATTTTATATAATGTATCTAAGTGTTTTGTCTGTGTGTATGTATGTGTACCACATGCATGCCAATGCCTGAGGAGGTCAGAGGAGAGGGGCTGGATCCCCTGGAACTGGATTTAGAGGTGGTTGTGAGCTGCCATGTGGGTGCTGAGAATGGGACCCAGGTCCTCTGCAAGAGCCACAAGAGCACTTAACGGCTGAGCATCTCCCCAGCCTCAGGACTTAGCCCATTACCACGTTAATGTGTATACATGCACCCAGACAGAACTTACCGTTTCTGGAACCTCATATTTTCTAATGAACTTTCTCATGAATGCCCTCAGATGTCATGAAAATGATGTATGGTGGCCTGTGGAGATTTGAAAGAAAATGGCCCCCAAGCAGACTGCCCTATTAAGAGGTGTGGTCTTGTTGGAGGAAGTGTGTCCCTGTGGGGGTGGGCTTTGAGGTCTCGTTTGCTCAAGCTGCCCTCATTGTGACTTTCAGTTGACTTCCTGTCACCTGCAAGTATAGGACTCTCAACTACTTCTCCAGCACCACATCTGCCTGCACACCATGCTCTTAGTCATGATAATCATGAACTGAACCTCTGAAATGGTAGGCCGGACAGTGGTGGCGCACATCTTTAATCCCAGCACTTGGGAGGCAGAGACAGGCGGATCTCTGTGAGTTTGAGGCCAGCCTGATCTACAAGAGCTGGTTCCAGGACAGGCTCCAAAGCTACAGAGAAACCCTGTCTCAAAGAAAATAAATAAATAAATAACCAACCAACCTTGACAGGAAGTTTGAGGTAGTGGTGGGGTCTCTAACTTTAATTAGGGTTTAGGGATAGTCACTGGGACTAAAGAACAGGAAGCCAGAAATCTTCCTTTGCTCCTCCCATGGCTCTACCAGAGCCAAGCACTCTGCCTTTGTCCTGGCCTCACCTCCTTGGTCTAAACCATCAAAGCTCCGAGTAAGACAAAGAGAGTGGCAGGAATCTATGGTTGATCTTCAGAAGGCCTCTGACACGTGTCTGCGGATGAAGACGCTAAGGGTTTGCCGTAAGCTGCCTGCATCTCCGAACAATCGTGTACACACTTTTTCATGAAAGGGGAACAGAGACCAAAGGTCAACAAAACGGGCCTTCCTGGCGGGTTAAGGGAAGATACCACTGCCTAATCCCAGGCTAAGACAGACGTGGCAGGGCTGACTCTGCCATATGGGGCGTCATCTGCCAAAGTGCAGAAATAGATAGCAGCAGCGGCCCCCAGAGCCAAAGCTCTGTAGTCAGGGAAGGTACCCTCATGTGGCCCGCATCAGACCCTTCCCGGGAAAACAAGTGTGTGAGCCTTGCTTAGCAAGTCTCCTAAGCCTCCTGCTCACAGGCTGTGGGACTCAGGATAGTCTTCTCAATTGTTCCCAGGCTCCACCAGGTGAGAGGAGGAGGCCAGTCCTCAGTTGCTGTGAGGATTGTTCCTCTGGGAGAAGCAGGACTCTGAGCCAGGGGCTCCCTTTGAGGCAGTGAGGAGCAGCAGGCGCATGCAGATGAAGCATGGCACATGCTCTCCTCACGTTTCTCCTCACGGAAACGTCATCTGACCACACATCCCTGGTTGGGGCAGAACAAAGAGCATGCTCGGTTGCTGCCTTGTGAGAGAGAGTGTGGAGTCACAGGTCAAGAACCCTAAGCTGCAAATCAGAGTAAAAGATGGCGTGCCGTGGGTAAAGCAGCTGGCCTTTTTGAGTCTGTGGTCTCTACACTAGAAGAGAGTAAGAGAGATCAGTCTTACTACTGCCCGCAAAAGGTCACAACCTGATTCCGAAAATGCCAGAGAACTACAGAAATGCCTCTGTTGGGGTAAACACTTACCCCATCCACGCGGAAGTCAAAGCCAAGAAAGCCCCTGAGGGCCAGCCATCTGTCCACCTTGGGGACTCAGGAAGCCGGCATCAGGGTGTTCTGGTGAACAAACATGATCCAGAGCCACATAGAATCCGTTTTATCTCCAAGCTAGAGACGGCTCCACAGTGGCTCGACAACCGCCTCCCCCTCTGCTCTCAACCCCTCCGACTCTACAAGTCTTTCCGCCGTGAAAGTGGCAAGAACTACAGGACTTGGCTGGGTTCCCCAAGGGAGATACTCACAACCCCCAGGGGTTCAGTATTCCCCCTGACAAGGCCACCAAAAGCACCGTGAACTAAAAATTGTGAGGCAGAGTTTTACATTTGGTGGAAAACGCAGACCACCTACTATCTGGAGTCAGATAAACAGGCTGTTATGCAAAACATGGTCAAGAGCAGAGAGCTGGAATAGGGAATGAAGAAGGGCAATCAAGACAATGGCAACAACTTGCTCAAATCAGCGAACCCAAGAAAGGGCTTAGAAGATGTAAGAGCAGAAGTTCCCGATCTCAGTCATGTACCCAGTGGTCCCTCCAGCACAGCTGTCTGTGTGTGCAGACTCACCTGTTTGAGGGTCACATGCCCAGCCCAACCCCTCTAGACCTCTGTGACATTCCGGGCAGTGTGCAGTCTCTCCATACCGGGGCAGTGGGCAGTCTGAGCGAGAGGGACCCAGCTTGCTTTCGGGGTGAAGGACAGACAGTTCCACATGGCTTTCCGCATAGTCTGATGGAACTGAGTACACAGTAGGAAGCTTTAGCGTCATTGGCTCCCTCTTCCCCGTCTCGTCCCCATTCATACTGCTCCTTGGTCCTTCTTCCTGGATTCGCCCTCTAAACAAACCTGGCCTCACTGCGTCCGTCCCGTTTTTTTTTTTCAGCAAAGAATCTGGTGCTCATGAACTGGTTGCAGAGTGTGGTGGTGACTTGGCATATTTTCTCAATGGATGCCAAGCTGCTTTGGAAGTTCCCCGTGTAACGAATGCCTAGGAAGCTCCATTCATTCATCCCCCCGGCTAGTTACTCAAATCGGTGACAATCCTCATTGTGTTGCCCTATCCAACAGTGACTAGAAATCCCCCCAAGTTCTCTCTCTCCTTCTCTCTTTCTCTCTCTCTTCACGGAAAGGCCGTCATGAACACAAGGAACACTCTCTCTCACTGAGCCATAGCCCCAGCCCCCCAAACTCTTTGCAGGTTTTTGAGGTCATGGTCTAGGAGGGAAGACTATCTCCCTGGTTCATCTGACCTACACTGAGCTCATCCTAGCCTCACTCCACTCCCCCCTGGAAGACACAGCGGCTCTCACTCAGAGCATGATTCCCCTCTTGAGGAGGTGAGCACTGGGGGCAACCGCTCAGACATAGCAGGGAGAACACCCCTGTGCTGTGCCTTGAGACCTACACGCACCCTAAGGGAACCCAGAGAAAGCTGACACACATCCAAGTCACATAAACATACAAGGGCCCAGAAGAGCACACATACCCAGAAGAAAAGAGAGAGAGAGAAGGAAAAAGCGGAAGAAAAGTGGGACCACTGGCCAGAGTTCTGGCCAAGCAGAGGGATCATTTTTCGTTCTTTTCTTTGTACTTTCATGTACTGTCTACAGTGAATGTATAATAATCCTACGTTTTTAATTAGAAAAGAGTGACATCTGTCTCTTCTGTACTATGATATCTACAGAGCTTTAAATATGACCTAAAAATGCCCAAAGATCAAGTGAACAGGGTAATCTTGGACAAGACTGTGTGCCTGGAGGTTCCTAGACAAGCCATGCAGAAACACAACACATTATCATTATCAAGTGTTTTCCCCCTCAGTAACTTGGTCTTTCTGAGGAAGCGAAGCACAGAAATCTGAGTCAATTGCCCACACACCTCTGCGCCTGAACTCTGACATTCTCTGTCCCCACCCCCTCTGCCTCCTCTGCTACTCCGTAGGGCAGAAAAGCCCAAGAGCACCTAAGGAGCAAGCTTCCCATGCTGGCCGCCCAGGGGTGTGGGCATCCTGCTGAATATCAAGTATGTGTGTGTGCGGGGAGGGGGGGGGCGGGGTGCTGAAGGGCAGCAATCAGTGAGCTGGGGAGCCCCTGAACCAAGCCAGTTGTTAAGTAGGCGTGAGAATCCATCAGCTGGAAACACCGAAGGCGGGCAGGCAGGCGGAATGATTCTGGGTGAAGGAACATTGTAAATGTTGTCACCCAAAATAGAGCTAAGCTGAAGTTGGCTCCCAGGCACCGCAGCCTCCTTCCTGCTCCCTGCCGGCTCTCTTCCGAGCCCTGGAGATCCTCTGCAGGTGCCACACCTCCTCAGGCTGCCACCAGGACTGGTGTTGTCTGTGGAAGTTTGGGTCACCAAGGAGAGGCTGGACTGGAACACCAGGAGTCAACCCTGAGGATAGACTTGCACTACTGGCCCAGCAGCCACACAAACAGCACAAACCCAACACCAGGAAACTCAGAGTTCATACAGCTTCCTCATCCTTACTATTACTGGGCACCTTCCACCCATGGCTCCTGTCACCCCAAACCCTGCCCCACTCTTCCTCCTATCCTCTGGGAACCACCCAGTCACCTAAGTCAGAAACCTCAGTATGATGCTCAAACAAGCATCTCTTTGTACGCCGCTGGCTCTTCCTTCTCACACTCACCAGTGTGCTACTATCTTCCTTTCCTCATAGGTTCTGTTGGACTTCAGACTGCCATTGCCTTTCCCCTGGATGCCTATGGGGGAGTCCTAATTGCTTTCCATGGTTTATTCTTTCATTCATTTTGGTGATCTGTCAGCACCCAAATCAAGCTTGATCATCTCAGCCATTCAATGTTATCTTTGGCTCCTGTTCAGCGGGTCATCACTATCAACACAAGAAAGTCCAAACTCCAGTGTGGACCTCGAAGTCCTTCCCCACCCTTCAGAGACCTCCTTTGCTGGTCTCATCTCCTGCTCTTTTCCACCCTCACACCCCCTATTCTAACTACACCACCCCTCTGAGACGTCCCAGTTCAGATGTGACCTTAGACGGGACACTGAAGCTGCCGCCCCTGTCGGCAACTACGGCACCTATTTGGCTCAGCCAATCAGGTCCTTTGTTTTCCTCTGTGTCATCATAGCCTGAAAGAGCTTGAAAAAAGAATCTGTGTCTAAATTATTTGTCCCTAGTATCTACTCTTATCCACAACACTGTATATTCTTTAAGACGTATTCATAGTCTATGATTCTAATATTAGTTATCGTTACACACAAGGATTTCTTGTTACTCCAGTCAAATAAGAAACCACTTGAAGATACAGGTCATGCCTGGAATTTCTTTTTAATCTACCTAAATCTATAGCATATGGCACATGAGCATACGACTGTGTCTCAGAAAACAATGGGCAATCTATTAATTACTCAATTAGGAAGGCAGATAGTGTGGAGCACCTGCTACATTCAAATGATGGACATGTGACAGGGAGAAGCATCTTTGCCCATTTGGGGCCTATAGTTCTGGGAAAGGAGATAGACATTTATCAGATGCTGCGGTTTTATGGTGAGAAGAGCTAACGTGCAGCTAAAGCAGAGTGAGGGAAAGAAGTGACACAGGGCTGCAGTGTCCAGCAGGATGGCCTGGACGTTCTCACCAAGGAGGGGGCGGGGAAAGGCAAAGAAGGAAGCAAACCATACAGATTTACGGAGAAGTATTTTCTGAGGTGTGAACGGCAAAGGCAAAGGTCCTGAGGTAGGAACGTGTCTGGCATGATCCAGAAAACAACAGGGAGGGCCATGCAGATAAAGTAGCACACAAGAGAGGGTGAGTAGCTCTGGGATCAGAGAGGAAACAGAAGATGCCAGTGAGGCCCCAGTCATCCGACTCTGAGAGAAAACCACATGAGGCCTGGAGCAGGAGGATCTCAGCAGCTCATTTATTTCTGATTGCTCGGTCAGTCTGGCTGCTGCATCCAGAATAGCCCACAAGCGCAGGAACCAATCTGACTACGAGAACAAGGCAGGAAATCTCAGCGCCAAGGTAAAGTGGGGGAGGGGGTGAGAACCTTGGGGGCGTGGGGGTGAACTGGATACGCAGTCAGAGAAAAGAGCCATCAGAATGGCTCCAAGAGGTTTATGTCCACTACTGGTCTTGCCTTTTTGGAGTTGGACAGATAACAGGAGACATCCAGGTGATTTTGCTATGAACTGGCAGACTCCCCTTTCTAGCCGCAAAGTGTGACAACATAAGAGGTGGCAAATGTGCCTCTTCATAAATGAACAGATGCCAGTGCTGGTTAGAACACCAGAGACCGTGAACAGATACCATGCTTGGGGCATGTGGCCGATTCATTGGTAGGGGTCCATAAAGTGTTGGTCACAATGAGTACCAGCACCCAGGCAAGATGCTCAGCATGGTAGCATACACCTGTAATTCCAGCACTGGGGAGACAGGGACCAACAGATCCCTGGGGCTCACTAGCCAGGCAGCCTACCCTAATTGGTAAGTCATAGGTCCCCAACATGTGACTCTCCCAAAAACAACAACAACAACAAAAACAAGGTAAAAACCTCTTGAGGAATGACACCCAACATTGACCTCTGACCTCCATACACATGTGCTCACATATGCGCTCAAACACGCACCCAATGAATTACGTTTTGATCAAGAAATAATAGCCTCAGAAAGGTGAGGTCTTCAGCTTGACTTCGGAGCAGAGACCACACAGCATTCTACAATGAATACACGTGGAAGGCCCGTGGCAATAGGAAATCACAATCAGGCAGACGCAGAAAACAACCCTTGCAGACAGGATTCACCAGCGGATGCTAAAATTAGTGGCCCAAAGTCAGAAGATAAAAAGGATTTTCACAGTTTTAAAGTATGTCCTCCAAGATATTTTTAACTCTAAAGGGATAGTCGCTTTACTGTGCGGAAGGCAGCAGACACGGCTTGACCACGTGACCAAGGTTGTCATCAAGGTTGTACGATATCCCGAGAAGCATAAAATCATTCCTGTTCATCTTTTCGAGAGGCATAACCTTGGTTTAATAGTAAGAAGCCATTAAGCAATCCTAAAACTGTGGTGCCTAGTTCCAAATAGCTGACCAATGCTCTTCCAAAACAAGGAAAGATAAAAACACATACAAAGAAGAGACCAAGGAAGAACAATGGCTGCATGTGGCTGGGGTACAGTGGAATTCAAAGACACTCACGGTTAGCTAATAGTATTGTGTCCATGTTATTCCTTAGAGTTTTGATCATTGTACTATGGGTATGGAAGGTATTGTCACCAGGAAACATGTGTAGGGGGTATATAGGAACTCTCTGTACTGTTTTTGTAACCTTCCTGTGAGTCTAAAATTAGTTCAAAATGGAAAGTTCAAAAGGAAAGGTTCTTTGTCCATATCTACTATCCACCAAGTCTTGCTCTGCAGCTCCAGGCAGCTTTCCCTCAGTTTTAACTGCAAAGCATAATGTCCCAAACCTCCTCTCAGGTGTTAAACGTGGTGGACTCTCCCACCCCAACAGATCGTGTTCATCAGGCCTTGAGTTCCCAGGGCTTTGAGATCACAGACCTTAAAGTGTTAACTACCCCCCTGTCAACTGAGAGCACCGAAGGACCCAGTGATAGATCTGGGATTGCCACTGATGACCACTTCATCATCTCTGAGGCTCACCAGCCAGAGAAAGGTGCTCGGGGATTAGAAGCTACTGGTCCTTCCAATACTGCTCCTTGTCACTGTGGTGGCATGGCTGTCCCTGATTGTCCTACCAGCCCTGTGAGCATAGGCTGGTCTTGCATCTGTTTGTAGAGCTAGGCTTTTGTCTGGCTGTGCCATCCTTGACAAGAAGGCAGCGAGCTCTTGGTCCCAGAACCCGTATCTCTAGCAGTATCCTTACCTGCCTTGCCTGCCTTCCAGTTCCCACCGTGTCGGCCTTCTTCAGAGACAGCCATGTCAGGAGTGTACCAAGCTACTATATTCTCTGGCTGGGCACAAATGGCAAGCCTACACCTGCATGGGCTCAGGATCTCTGGTATCTCACATACCCACTCCACTGCCCAGGGTATACCAGAGGCATCCAATCTCAGGATAGGCAGATGGGAGGACACGGCAGAAGACACAGTGTACTTGATCATGCTCCTCAGGTACAGCCTTCTTAGTCTTTCATAGGGCCACTAGGGTCCTCCTGTTAGTGACCAGATGCTAAGATGTCTAGATCAAAGGCTCTGAAAATCAGCAGCCCCTCCAGGAGACCAGAGAGAGGAGGGCTGTTCACATACCTTATTCCGTCAGCATCAGAGAGAGCAAGTCAAAAAGAAGGGGTTATCGCATCCTATGACCTAATAAGGGCCTTCCTCTTTGGGTCTTCCATCAGTGATACCGAAATATGTGCTAGGAATAAGGATCAGTGGCAGAACATCGGCCTGCCATGGGAGCCACTGGGTTCCATCACAGGCACCGTAATTGATCAATTACCAGTTGATAATAAAATAATACTGAAACATGCTGATTCCCCGTGACTCCCCGTCAGCCCACAGCGCACTCGTCTGTACTGTACACCTGGCTGTGTAAGTGCTCTTGTGCAGTGTTACAGATAACATGGAGACTGTTCAGCTTCTGCAGAAGCCTTTGCTCTCAGAGAAAGCTTTGAAGTACGGATTGCCCCACGCAATCAAATGCACCGCGGGTGTGAAATGGCACAACCGTTCTGGAAGGCAGCTTGATAATGTGTCAAATGCCTTGAAAATGTTCCTATCTGTTGACCCAGCAATCTTGCTTCTAGGAATTATCCCAATAAGATCCGAGCTGTATACAAAAATTACTGTGCCGAGTGTCATCCAGTTTGTCTTCAGAAGAGCTTGCGAGAATGTTTCTGAACTGACCACTGGCTGACTAAACAAAGCACGGTAGAATTCTTAGCCGGCCTAACAGTCATCCATTAAAAAACAAAAAGCACAATCTCCAAGGGCTAGGACTGTAGCTCAGGAGTGTGCAGGTTTAGCATATGAAAGGTCCTGGGCTCTAACCCCAGCACTGAAAACATAAAATAAAATTATATTCCCCAAGAACATTTTATCATTTAGTAAGCGATGACCTTGGCTTAGCGCGCGCGCACGTGTGTGTGTGTGTGTGGCGTGTGTGTGTGCGTGTGCACGTGTGTGTATGTGTGTGTGCGTGTGTGTATGTGTGTGTATGTGCGTGTGTGTATGTTTGTGTGCGTGTGTGTGTGTATGTGCGTGTGTGTATGTGCGTGTGTGTGTGCGCGTGCGTGCGTGTATGTGCGTGTGTGTATGTGCGTGTGTGTATGTGCGTGTGTGTGCATGTGTGTGTGTGTATGTGTGGTGGGGTAGAAGAGACATGCAAATAAAAGACTCAGGAATAAAATTCACTGTAAAAGCGATCATTTCTAGGTCATTGAGAAATTGAGAGAGCCTTTAAAGTCTTATTTTTTTTATTTTTCTGTTGCTTCTAAATTCTCTCCAAACAACCATATGCTATTTTCTATCAAGCCTCCGTTATGTCTCAGCAACATGCCCCAGGGTCTTTACGAGTCAGATAGGAAGACAGAAACATAAGCCATGGTTGTCAGAGCCTTTGCTGGGCTGCCTGTGCATAAAGAGGCAGTTCCTGGGCAATTCCTGGGCTGTGGTTCTTAACTGGGGTGATGCTGTCCCTGGGGACACCTGGCATGCTTAGAGATACTTGTCGGTTGCAGTAACTAGGGTAGGAAGATGCTTCTGGCAACTGGGAGAAGCCAGAAGTGCTGCTGAACACCCTACAATGGCCAAACAGAGCCTCACAGTGAAGCCTAGTCAGCCCCACGTGCAGGATCACCAGCCTGGAGAGCTCCTGCTCTCACAGGTGAGAACCATGAATCTAGCCCTGACTCCTGGACCATCAGAAAGCTCAAGCAATTGCAAGGCCTATCAGGAAGCTCCTGGCTATCTCACATCCTGAGCGAGCCCCAGCACCTTCTGCTTCAGACAGGATCTGACTTGACAGCTAATGGGCCCCAGGGTGGAAAGCGCCGAGGACTTTATTGCTTACATTAAGCAACCTTCCGCTTCCAACTGGAGGAAAATAAACTGTTCGTTTTGCTTAAGAGCAACCAACAGCACAGGGAAAATAGGGTTCAGGACCGAGAGCTTTGGCAGAGAGAGCCGTGGATGGAGGCTGCAGTGAGCAGGAGGCCTTGTTTGCATGTTTTTCTTCTGTATCCTCACTTCTCAAGCTCCCAAGTATCTTTAGGATACACAAAAGGGAAACTCCTACTGCAGCCTGAGAATGACCTTCTCCTCTCTGAAATACCCCCATCAAAAGCCTCTACTTGCAGGGCCAATGAATGGGATGCCAGCACTTCCCTTTGTCTGTGACCTTGAGCCAAACTTAGTAACTTTTAGACTTCGGAGCTGGAAAGCACCTTAACCCAAATCCCTTCCTTTTATAGGTCATGAGATTGAGTACCAGAGAGGCTAAGAGCCTGCCCCACGTCACAGAGCTCTAGCTGAGCCAGTATCTGAACCCAGATCTTCTGGTCTGGCTATCCCTGAATGGTGTCTCTCACCAAGGACCAATACTGAGACTCCCAAACCTCCAGGCCTGTCAGAGGTAACTGATACTCTCTGGTGACATTTTACAAGAACAGATTGCAGGACCATCCAGGAATGTGTGCACATGAGCACACTGACACTTGCACAGCCCTTTGGCCACAACCACCGAGGAAGAACTCTGCTACCTAACCCACAAATGTGGAGCCCTAGGGGTGCTATTGCCATGTCTTTCCAGCATCTAACAAGCTTCCATCTCCCAAACAGAAGGGTTGTTGTTGGCCTCTTCCGGATAGTGGGCCAATCAGCTGCTCGCTTCATTGATTCAACAGTTACTTATTAAAGACCCATGGTGTAGTGAAAACCAAACCTGACAAAGGCCATTTGGGTCTGAGCCTGCCACCTCACTGTCCAGCCCTGTTACAAACCTTCTGCAAGGGTTACTTCAAAATCCTTTTTTCCTTTCTATTTGGTTTCGCTGCCATGAACCCATCTTTACCTGAGCTACCTTGGGAAACCAAAATGTTGGCTTGTGACCAAAACAACATTAAAAAAATAAAAGGAAAAAAAAAAAGAGAATGTAAATAAAACTAAGTGGAAACCAACCTTCCAGAGTTGTTACCTGGCCTGAATGAAGTAGCTGAGCAAAACAACCTCGCACGCACGCAAGGATACACATAAGCTTTCAGTTCTTTTGGGTAAATACCAAAGAGCGAAATGGTTGAGTTGCATGGTCAAAGTAAGTTAGTTTGGTAAGATACCATTGAACCATCTTCCAAAGTGGCTATGCCATTTTATGAGAGATCTGGTGCCTCCAGTTCCTGACAGCATTTGGTGTTGTCAGTGTTTATTCACGGTTGCCCAAACTGGGAAACAAACGATAAACCCTTCGGTTGGGCTAGTAAGTTGTGATGTATCTGGACAAGGGGATACTTACTACTCAGCACCAAAAAGGAGTTAGCTTCCATGCCATGAAAATACCATTATGGTTTAGATGCGGGGTAAATGTCCTCCAGGACTGTCTTGGTAGGCACGGTGTTGAAATTGGCCCTCAGTCTGAAGTATTAAGAGGGCGGAAACTTAAACATTTAGAAAGGGGAATTTGGGGAAGTGATTAAAGTTAGATAAGGCCATTAGGGCAGGACTCCCATGACTGGATCTCGGTGGCTTTGTGAGCAGGGTCTGGAGAGAAGAGGGAGAGAGAAAGCAAGCAGACAGATGCTCACACATACCTGCAGGCACTCTGCTTCCTGTCACCTTGGAGCTTTGTCAAGAAGGCCACACCAAATGTGGTCCATAGCCCCCTCTAGATCCATGAGTCACAAACATCTTTTCTTTGTAAAGATGTTATCCTGCCTCAAGCATGTCAGTATAAAATGAAAAAAAATCTGGAAAAGGCCAAACCAGAAAGGCAGTAAGATCAGTGGTTGCCTGGGGTTGGAGGGAAGGGGGAGGGGAAGGAGGAGGGGCCAGATGGAGGGGAGATGGGGAGGTCAGAGGGAAGGAAGAGGAGGAAGAGGGAGAAGAAGAGGAAAGGCGAGGGGAGGAGAGAATTAGAACACAGGATTTTGGAGTAGGAAGAACATCTTAGAACAGTGAATGCGTGTCCAGATGTGCATTTTCCAGGATGTCTTATAGTTGGAATCATTCAGTGTGCAACCTTTTTGGGTTGACTTGTTTCGTTTCATAGCATGCATTTACTTGGGCTTGTCTGAATCCACAGAATGCACAGCACCAGAGTGGACGATGTTTTGATATAGGTTTTTACTTACTGTAACAAACCTACTTCTCTGGTGAGCAAGGCTAATTGGCTCTACAGTGTGAGAACAAGGGCTATATGGGGTATATTTACACCTTCTCTCAGTTTTGCTGTGAGCCTAAAACTGCTCTTAATGGTAAAGTCTGCCTGGCATCATGGCTTTGTGCGGAAGGGGACTTGCTAGCAAGCCCAAGGATCTGAGTTTAGTCCCAGAACCCATATGGTGAAAAGAGAAAAGTCATCCTCTGATGTCCACGTGTTCCCTGTGGGACATGTGTGTGCATGTATGCCCACACACACATATGGTATGTGTATATGTGTGTACATACATGAGTGCATATAAGCATGTACGTAAATGTGTGCAAGCATGTGTGTATATGTGTGCATACATGCATGTATATGTATGCATGTGTGTATGTACATTGTGTGTGTGTAAAAACTAGTATTTGGGGGTGTGGCAAAGCATGTTTATGACACCAGTACTAGGGAGGATGGTGAATTTTAGGCCAGCCTGGGTTACATAGATTTTAAAAAACAACAGCAATGATAATAATATTTTAAAAACCAACACAGAAAAAAAGTTGTTTTGAACTTCTTTCTTTTCTTTTCTTTTTTAAGGTTTATTTATTAAGCATACTATGTATTGCTGGCAAGGAAGGCACCAGGTCTCATTACAGATGGTTGTGAGCCACCATGTGGTTTCTGAGAATTGAACTCGGGACCTCTGGAAGAGCAGCTAGTGCCCTTACCCTCTGAGCCATCTCTCCAGCCCCCTTGAACTTCTTTCTTGTCAGCAACCAGAAACAGGAACTTGAGTTCACATTCACATATATGTGACATTTCACCCTGTTCATGGAGGGCAAGGTCTTATTCATGCCTTGGGTACCTTCGGTTCTAGTCAGAACATCCAAATGGAGGCCTTTGGAATCATGAAGACTCCTCCATCCCTCCACACATTCGGTCCCCATGGTCTGGGGAGTTCCCTTTTTTTTCTTAAACCTCACTAACCTGGTTATATTCTTTAAAGTCTCAACTCAAATCTCTTTCCTCCTGGAAATCCCCAGCTTCCTAGGTTAGATTTAGGGGTCCTTCTTGGTCCCTCACCTCCCAATTGTAGTTTTCCCACAGTGTCCTATAAATCCTTCCTTAAGTTACACAAGTTTAATTGTACTCATCCCGTGAACTCCTCTCCAAAACCAGTCCACTCTCTGATTCCTTCCAGGGCTCTTACACTTAACCTGTAGTCTTTACAATCCACAAATGCCTGTGTACTGTATAAATGTAATGCCTCCTGCTCTCCGACCACTTCCTCCTCCAGACAGGACCCAGTCCTCCGACATCACCATCTTTTGCTGGTTCTCACAATGAATGTAATGCCTTCTCTTCTCTGCTCTCCGCACTTACAAGCATGATCAGTGTTGAAGACTACCCCGTCTTAGGAAGGCACAATGGCTCAGGCCTGTAATCCTAGCTTCTAGGGAGACTGTGGTGAAAATATTTTGGATTTGAGGTTTGTCTGGCCAATATAATAGGACCTAGAATTTAAAAACAAACAACCAAACAAAAACCACATTTTAAAAATTCCATTTCTTCATTTGACATAATACCCATCTTAGTTAAAGCCAGTTGAGTCCGTGCAGTTGAGTAGAGATTGGGAAGAAAACCATGCGGGCAAGCAGACTGTTCTCACTTTAAATTAATGACCATGAGCCAACGCTGAGCTGTCAGGAGGCCTGATAATACTACCCTCCCCAGTGCGATTGCCCACCTACTTCCCAGGGTGACTACTCCACTCCCTCCTTCTCCTCTGACTTAAAACAACACCTCCTCCACATTTCCACTGGTGACCTGTTTCCTGCCTCACTGAGAAAGAGCCACAGCGAAGAGAGAATTTCCACAGACTCCCACCACAGTGTTCACGGACTTGGCAGCCTCTATACTTTACTTTGTCTTCCGTCTGGTAACTGGGATGAATGGTCCATGATCCAAGGGGGCAGAGTTTGCCCTCTCTTACCAAAGGAAAGCATTTTGGCAATCCCACCCCGCCCCCCCCCCGGCCTCCCTCATCACTATTTTCCTCCTCTCAATTGGGTCATCCCCCATCAGGATGTCAGCATGCGGTTCCATCTCCCATAGGGAAGAGAAATAATACAAGTTTAGTTAGAAAGATGAAACTGTTCTGGAGATGAATGGAAGGGAGGGTTGTACCAAAATGTGAATATACGTAATGTCACTGAACTCTACACATAAAGGGGTTGCAATGGCTAATCTTGGTGGCCAGCTTGACACCCTTGGAAAGAGGGAACCCCAACCGAGGAATTTCCTCCATCAGATTGGCCTGTGGGCATATTAGTAAGGCAATTTCTTGATTGATGTGGGAGGAGCCAGCCCACTGTGGGTGATACCATTCCTAAGACAGTGGGCCTGTGCTAACTTAGAAAGCTAGCAGAGAGAACCTAGTAGAGCAAGCCAGTAGGCAGCACTCCTCCATGGTCTCTTTTTCAGTTCCTGCCTCCAGGTTCCTGCCTTGGGCTCCTGTCCTGACTCCCCTCTGTGATGGACTGCAAGCTATAAACCAAACAAACTCCTTCCTCTCAAAGTTGCTTTTGGTCAATCTTTTGTCTCAGCAACAGAGAAGCAAACGAGAAGAGTGGTTGGATGGGAATTTGGCATGATGTGCCCCTCAGTAGAGTGAAATTTAACAGTCTCCCAGTTCTACTTTCCCCTGTTTTGCTCCCCTTTACAACATATTTGCAACAAATCACTTCCTTTCACTTTCTGATAAATCTACTCAAATAAGGTTCTACCCACATGGCCACACTGCAACTGCTCCCGTCGGATTCCCAGGGACATCAGCACTGCCCAGCCAGTAGTTAGTGGTATCGCTGCTCACCTTCCTGGGCTCCTCAGCAGGCCTGGGACCTGCCCGCCCCTTCTTCCTTCTCAGGGTATGCCCTTCACTTGGCCTCATCTCACCACACTCTTGTTTTCTTCTCCCCTCACCTTCTATTTCCATCCTTTCGCTGGCCCTCCTTCCCCATCCCCATGCCCACCCTCTCAGCATCCTCGTGCCCAGGACTCTGTTCTTCCCCTACCCAGCTCCACTCACTGCTGATCTCATTAACCTGGTAGTTTTCTTAGTTCTCAAAACTCACATGCTCACAGTCCAAGCCTATGTCTTCTTCTCCACTTAACAACCATTCCCCCAAGCCCAAGACCTTAACTGTTCTCAGTTATGCATCTTCAGTCAGACCAACCTCAGCGTTTCCAGTTGTTTGGGTCAAAGGTTTGTGTTTATTATTTTTTCTTTTTTTACGCCTCACTCTGCATTTTATTTACCTAGAAATATTTGGACTTTATCTTTTAAATGTGCCCAAAGTTCACCTCCTCTGTTTTCTCCTGTTTAGTGAGCTGCCATCATCCCTCACTTCAGTTTCTGGATCTTCCCCATGGCCTCCCTCTCAAAAGTCTAGTCTATTTTTCTGAGACCCCAAACCCTCTAGTGGATCGTTTCCTTCCACTAGAAGCCAAATCTTCGCAGAGACTCCCCCCATTACTTCTCTAATCTCAGCATATTCCACGTCAACCAGGGGGGCATTTTTGCCGTGACCCCAACATGCCAAGCATATTTCCGACCTTGGAGATTCTCCTGCTAAAATTCCTTTCACTAAGATATCTGCCCAATGTCCTCCTTCCTCTTGTGCTTTAACACCGCCATATCAACAGGTGTGCCAAGACCTCGCTAGTTAAAACTGAAACCCCTCCACCCATCCCATGGCTTCCTTCCAGTCTTTCTGTCTCCCCCTAGCTCTCACCGCTTTCCAAACAATACCTAATTTGCACACTCTTCACGAGTCTCCTATGTCAAGGGGTCTCCCCTCACCAGGAAGCCCATTTCCACGAGACCCACTCTGCTCGTGATTTCATGCACCTGGAAGTATATTCCAAGAGAAACTCAAATATTGCTGGATGGACAAATAATCCCAGTGGTGAATGCCTGGCATATACCCAACCTCTCCCAAATGTTTTATAAATGAGGGGATGAATAAACAAAGGGTCTATCGCTGGACTTTGAGCTTCTCCTAGGCAGGGCTGTGACTCACTCATTTTTATATCTCCAATACCAAGGACATTAATTGGGAACCAATAAGTGTTAGCTAGATTTCAAGGGAGTGAGGGGAGACTGGAAATGGGAGGCGCCAGGATTCTGAGGTTCTCTGCCGCCAGTTCTGACTCTTAGGATGTGAGTCTTAAGTGCTAGGATGGTGTGGCCGGGTAAGTGTGGTGGGCAAAGATGACTTCCCGAAGAAGGGCTTCCCTGCAGGCTTCACCAGAAGATTGCACAGGGAGGAGCATTTCCAGGGGCAAGAACTCTGCCTTTGGATGCCTGGATCTCAAAAGTGACCAGTGCAAGCCAGGGTCCCTCCATCAGTTTTAACTCCCATGTCAGACTTGCAGGCCCCAGATTTTCATAACCCAGAGATTTGAAAATCAAGTTGCTACAACAAACATACACCTCTCTTTTCTCCTTTGGAGGATTCGCATGTCAGTAGGTAAGGCTGGTACTGGTTCAGATGGTTTTACAGCCTGTCACTCATCCCACCCTGGGGGACAGGGGTGCAGTAGATCCTTAGGCTGCTCCTCTAGGTCAGGCTGGCTCCCACTCAACAGGACATACACCCATAAGTTAGGGAGGCAGCATCAGACCTTTAGTTCCAGAGCTTTGCTTTCTACCGAAGAACACAGAGCTATCACTTAAAGGAGAGGCGGGAAGGGGAGTGTGGGCAGAACAGGACAACTGTATGAAGCCTAGACCTCAGGTGAGAGGGATTATAACCTGCCACTCTGGCATTCTGCAACCTTGAGCAGGCGATTGTTACTGTGTGGCTCTAAGTATCTCATATTTAAAATAAATTTTGTTGGTTCTGGGCATGGTGGTGTAGCCTGTAATCCTGATACTTGGGAGTCTGAAGCAACAGTACTAGCCTGGGCTAC
>NC_022020.1:24701360-24711653 GCF_000317375.1 Microtus ochrogaster
CTCTGTGAGTTCAAGGCCAGCCTGGTCTATAAAAGCTAGTTCCAGGACAGGCTCCAAAGCCACAAAGAAACCCTGTCTATAAAAACAAAAAGAAAAAAAAGAATATAGCATCCTCTCCATATACCTTTTTGCAAATTTGTCTCCTCCAGTGCTCAGCTGCCAGTCACTCATAAAAACAAATCTATTCTATGCCACCCGTGTGCCAGATGCTGTGCAAACAGCAGGTACATGTAACGGACCCATCCTCTACTCTCAGGAGCGTATCATCTCCCAGGAAGTAGGCAATCACATCAAACAGGCCTTTGGTGCTAGAGGGATGTGGAAGGGACCATGTCTCTGTACTGTCTACTCTGGGATCCCAAACAACATTCCTTTAAGAAGTGAGTTCAGGACAGACAATAATTCTCTAGGTGAGGAAAAGGAAGGGCATTTCAGAGAAAGAGTCGTAAGTGCAAGGCTCTCAGGGTGGGATCATATCAAACCAACGTGGCCAAGGCTAGGAAGGAGCAGAGATGATGATGTGAGACAACCCAGGGCCTTGGAGGCAGGAGGAGGAGTCTGTTGTTTTGTATGTGGAGAAGCCTGGGACACACCAGAGTAAGGAGCATTTGGCTTCTGTTTTTAAAAGCTTTCAGCGTGGAGAATGAAGGTTCAGAGGCCCCAGTGGTTTTAGATGAGCAGGGAAAGAACATGGGTATGTACCATGGATGATTTCAGTAGACTAGCAGGTTGATTCAAGATAGATGCGGAGAGTTTGCATGGTAAGACAGGGCGGGCAGATAAGGAAAAGACCCTAAGAAAGCATAACCTAATGATTACACTTAGGTTGTTAACAATGGTTGGAAAACAATCTTGGGAGAGCAACTGGGAGATGGGCAACATTGGTCTAGTTCGGGTTCTGTGTGAGCTTCAAGACATCTGCTAACCACCAAGCAGAGGAGATGAGCGAGAAAGGAAGCCTGAGTCTAAGCTTGAAAGTCTCAAGAAAAAACAAACAAACAAACAAAAATGTGGGAGCAAGTAGAATAGTCCTTATCTGACCTCACTGGCTGGTCACAGTCAAAACACAGGCGGATTAAAGATGTTCAAGTCTGGCTGGAGAGATGACTTGGTGGTGAAGATCCGGGTTACATTCCCAGCACCCACATGGAGGCTCAGGACCCTCTGTAACTCTAGTCCAACACAGTCTTCTGGCCTTTGCGGGCACCCGCACACACAGACATAGACATACATGTAGGCAAAACATGCTTACACATAAAATAAATATAGCTGTGCATAGTGACGCACACCTTTAATCCCAGCACTTGTGATCATTTGATAGATAGATAGATAGATAGATAGATAGATAGATAGATAGATAGATAGATAGATACATACATACATACATACATAGATACATACATACATACATACATAGAGATAGATAGATAGATAGATAGATAGATAGATAGATACATACATACATACATACATACATACATACATACATAGAAAGATGAGAGATAGATAGATAGATAGATAGATAGATAGATAGATAGATAGATGTGTATGTGTGTATATGTGTCTGTGTATATGTATATATCTGCATATATATAATATAAAAATATGTAAAATTATGGCCTGGTGGTGGTAGTGCACGCCTTTAACCCCAGCACTCAGGAGGCAGAGACAGGTAGATCTTTGTGAGTTTGAACTCCACCTGATCCACAAAACGAGTTCCAGGACATCCAGAAGTGTGACACAAAGAAACCTTGTCTCGAAAAACATATGTGTGTGTGTGTGTGTGTGTGTGTGTATGATGTATATAAAATATGAAATCTAAAACACTCCGGATCCCAAGTATTTTGAACAATGAACACTGATACTGAACTTGCAGGAGACAGACTAAGAAAGTAACAAAACAGAAGTCAGAGAAAGAATACATTTCCAAAAGCCAAAATTGGTCAACAGCGTCAAAGTGCTGGGAGATGAAATAAATTGGGGGCTAGAACACGTTCCTTGGGTTAGGGCCTGGAAGTTCACTTCAGATGGTATTGATGAAGCTGGAGTTGGAAAGAAGCAACCGGAGTATAGGCTGCTCTTTCAAGAAATTTGATTATGAAAGAGAAGGAAAAAGAGAGGTGGCAACTTAGGAGGGGGGAGGCATGAAGGTGTTGAAAGGATTGGGTAGAAATGCAGAAATAAAGAGAGGGACATGACAACAGAGAGAAAGGAAACCACTGGTGTCAGATGCCTGAGAAGAAAGGAAGGGACAGACTGACTACAGGATTGGAGGGAGACTTGACCTCAGACAAGAGGGGGATGTCTTAGCTACTTTTTTATTTCTGAGAAGGCACCAGTGACAGAGGCAGTTTACAGAAGAAAGGATTTATGGGTGCTCACAGTTCTAGAGGCTGAGTCTATGACTGTCATGGTGGGGAGCATGGCAGCAGGAAGGCAGGCGTGGTGCTGGAGTAGCTGCTGAGAGTTACATCCTTAACCACAAGAAGGAGGCAAAGAGAGCCACCGGGGAATGGCATTGGGCTTTTTTTTCCCATCTTTTTTTTCTTTTATTTATTTATTTTTACTTAAAAATTTCCACCTCCTCCCTTTTCCTCTCCCTCCTCCATCCCCCTCCCCCTCCCTCTTCACTCCAAAGAGCAGTCAGGGTTCCCTGCCTTGTAGGAAGTCCAAGGTCCTCCCCCCTCCATCCAGGTCTAGGAAGGTGAGCATCCAAACAGACTAGGCTCCTACAAAGCCAGTACATGCAGTAGGATCAAAACCCAGTGCCATTGTCCTTGGCTTCTCAGTCAGCCCTCATTGTCCGCCACGTTCAGAGAGTCTGGTTTGATCACATGCTCCATCGGTCCCAGTCCAGCTTGCTTTGGTGAACTCCCGTTAGATCAGCCCCACCATCTCAGTGGGTGGGCACACCCCTTGCAGTTCTGACTCCCTTGCTCATGTTCTCCCTCCTTCTGCGGCATGGGCTTTTGAAATCTCAAAGTTTTCCTGCCAGTGACACACCTCCTCCAACAAGGCCACACCTCCTAATCCTTCCAAACAGCTCCACCAACCAGTAACCAAACATTCAAATATATGAGCCTATGGGGGTCACGGGGGTCACTCTCCTTCAAGTCACCGCAGGGAGGAGAGGATGCTGAACACAGTCTGTTCATACCCATCTCTCCAAGAACGCAACACTGAGAAGTTAGCTCTTCTGTTTTCAGAGTTCATCTCAAAATCTACAGACCCCAGCACTCGTGGTGAGCAACATCATCTCGGGAAGCAAACAGCTTTTCCTGGTCTCATCACCAGCTCAAGATGGCACTCCCTTCTCTGCACTGCTCCTGAGTCAGAACAAAGCAGAAGGAAAGCTGCCCCAAGCCAAGCTTTCGGTAGCGTGACAGCAGCTCTGGGAGTTAGCGGGTGTAACCAGGTCAAACCAGGAAAGTGGTGGAAACGCCGCTGAAGTGGGAGGCACCAAGCACCGGTATGCAGTAGAGACAGCTGTGTTAGTGGAACAGCAGCCCTGGTTCTTCTCGTGGTGACATGACGGGAGGACAGGCAGACAGACAAAGAAGTGTCAGCCTGCCATGCCTAGTCCCCTACTCTGCAGTCCCCAACGACTGGAATCCAGGGCCATGTCTCCCACTTGCCATCTCATGGACGGTGACTCTAGGACCAGACGTCATAAGCATCTCCTAGCCTGACCTGCAAAAACAGCCCTTGTGTATAAAGATTTAAGAGGGACAAGTGCATGCCAAGGTGACAGGAGCAGAACATCGAAACACAAAGCCTGCCAAATCCCAGCACTTGACTCCTGCAGATCTAAACCAACATCCCTGCTCAGCCCAGGCCCTCTCCCCTGTCTACTCTCTCTCTCTTCTACTCCAAGGAAGGAGGCACTCCTTCCTCAGCCCCCAGAGCAGCGGCTCTCTCACACACAGGGCCAGACTTCCTAACAGTCTATAGGGACTATCAGCAGAGAGGCTGAATTCCAAAGGAAGAAAAGAGAAGGAGCCCACCGAGAACACCGCCTCTGAGGTCCCTATCATCCTAAATTCCCATAACATCGGGGAAGACAGAAGGAGAGGAAAAGGCAGGGCACCACCGGGAGGTGATAAGTAACACTTAGCAGGCTGGCTATAATAAGCAAATGACATAATAGAAATAAACACAGCTCTGGGGAGAGGTGCTGCCAATGCTGCCCTCACAGGCTCAGGGGCTCAAGGGAGTCATGCTGGGCTAGAAACCCGGTTCTTTCTAGGGCACCATGCTGCATCTGACCTGAATCAGGAGCCACTAGAAGCAGGGCCACAGAAGGCCCAGAGTCTGCAAAACACAGCGCAGCTCCAACCAGCAGGCCCTGGAAACCATCCTGTTCCCAGAGTTGGAAAAAACGAGGAAAGAAACCATAGAACCCTTTAGGAAACCGCATCCAGCCATCCACATTGCAGCAGGAGACAGCCCAGTGCTCAGACAGAGCTCATCATCTACTTACGACTTCTTTGTTCTTATACTCACTCCTCCTAGGAAACAGGGCTTCAGAACCACTGCTTATAACTGGTAAGACCAGCCAGAAGCTAGTCCACCCATCTGGGCCTGAAGTTCATAAAGTTCCCAGATGTACAACTGGGAAGGGCAAGCCCTGCTCCCAGTGGCTGTGAGAATCAAATGAATTGACTAACACCTGTAAACGTGTTCAATACTTGATAATGCCCCTCTCTGGGTGCCCGCTGACCACTCACGAACACTTTGGCTGGGAGGGAATTTTGAGATAGAATCCTCACTGTATAAATATCCCTGGCTACCTTGAAACTTACTTATGGGGGCTAGGGGGCGCCATGTTGCATGCGTGGAGGTCAGAGGACAATGTCGAATCCTTCCATTCCCTCTACCACGCGGTTGGTTTCTCGGTGTTGAACTCCAGCCACCAGGCTCAGTGGCAAGTGCCTTTACCCTCTGAATCACTTCCTTGCCCTAGAACTCACTTTGTAGCCCATATTGGTTTGGAATTTGTAGTAATCCTCCTGTCTCTGCTTCCTGAGTAAAAGTTGGCATTTCAGGAGTGTGCCGCCACACTGGACATGGCTTAATATTCTTGATCATAAATTCTGTGTTTATATACAACAGCAAGAAGACCAGAAAGAGGGCAAGTAGCTCAGAAGGCACCGCCTGAGATCTGAAATGGGAAGGCCACACCCAGGCAGTCAATGGGAAACCTAACTGACACGAACTGGTCCCCAGTGAGAGGCTCTGGATTTGGATTGGCATCTGAGATCTTTTCAGAGGTAAAAAGAAAACAAGAACAGAATTCTTCTTGAAAGGACGCTGCATGGAAGGCTAGCTGGTTATCCTGTCCCTTAGGGTCTGATTTTCGGAGTTTACAAGACAGGGTGAGCGATCTAGCTTCCCAATAACACCCAGAGCCTCAAATAACCAAACCCGGGATGACAAAGTTACCTGTCATCAAGCTGCATTATGCCTTCCATTTCTAGTAGGACAGAGAAAATGACACTAAAATTGCCAATAGAGACTGTAAAAATCAATATACAGGATGCGTTCCGAGATCAGGACACTCGATGTACCAGGCAATTCTGCTTCCAGTACAGTGGGCAAGGGTGACCATGACATATTGCAAGACACTCAAAAGCAGACCGAATTCCATACTTACTAAGGCAATAGAAGCCTCCTAAGTGTGAAGTAAAATAGCTTCCAGTAATGAAAAGGAAGAAAGAAAGTTTCCATGGATGGCCCATTGCCTCCAAGAACAGAGGCATCTTAGTCCATCTCATGCCCCACTGTCAATTGAAAAGCCCATGGAAGGACTTTGGAGATGCCAACTTTGGGGGAGGGGCTAAGGCTCATCTTAGAGTCAATGGAACAAGATGCACCTGCTCAAGGGACTATTACTCTACCCCAAACTCCTGCTCTATGGCCGTGCCCTTGAGGTCTTGGCAGAGGGGCTGTGAACAGGTGATACAAATGCACTTCCTGAGCGCTCACCTTCAAGAGGGAGCCCAGTCAGCAGCTGCAAAGTTCATGTGCTCTGATATAGCACCCTGCAGTTGTCTGCCTCCTTCACAGACACTACCCTTCCGATCCTCCCAAGCTCCCTGTCGGGTAAGCAGAACAAATATTGTCAGTCCTACTGTGCAGGCAGGAATCAGGCTCAGGAGAGTCAGTCAATAGACTCCGAACCAATGACCTAAGCAGGCTCTGGGGTTTTGTCAAGTCCTTCTTGAGTCTAGACAGAAGGGCACCAAGATTCCTAAATATAGAGGTAACAAACTTAATGCGGCCTTGGTGTACCCCCAGGAGGCTGAAGACCCCTGAAAAAGAAAGTCTAGGAGGCAGAAGTGGCCTCCTGGTACAGCAGATGACCAAACATCCACCCAGAAGCCACAGGCCTTATTTGGGGACAGCAGGTTCATTTTGAAATAAAAACGGTATTGTTATATATCTACGTGTACAAGACAGAGGGCTCCTCCCCTCCCCGCTCTCAGCTCCCCTTCCTCCATCCTTCTAGGTGTCCTCTTTCCTGACACCATTCTCTGAACTTCTTGTGTCCAGTGAAGTCCCTTCCCTCAGACTCCTGCTCCTCCATCAAGGGGTCTCAGCCCTCTCTCTCCTCCTGCACCCCAGCTCACACTTCCTGTTGCAGCCTGACTAAAGCCAAGTCCTACCCTAGTTCACACCGACAGAGCAGGGTGCCAAGTCAGCCAAGCCTAGTCTCTAAACCCGTCTTAAGCTCCCCCATGTAACACGGTTTTATTCAGGATTTTTGTATCTCCCAGGGATGTTCTTCCCCTACCATCAACTATGCAAACTCCTCTTGATCCATCTCTCATGGTTTTCTTATATCCCACCTCCTGCTCCTTTTAAGCCTTTTCTGGTAACCCTGCCTGGATACATGTCTGCCCTCCAACTCCTCTTCACTGCTACCCTCCTTTGTAGTACACAACTTAGTACCCTTGAGCAGGATTGGACACATGCCACCCTGTCCATTTCCCATGAAGGGCTGTGCGCAGAGGAAACGTTCAGCTATTTCACCCTCTGTGGACTCTTCTTCCACCCGAGTCTCCCATCAACAACAGGGAGTGGAGCGTAGATGACCTGGCTTCAGAACCCTGCTCTGCTATGGACGCTGGTCTTGGAAAATTACTAACACGTCTGTACGTGAGTTTCTGCCTTTGTAATAAAGAAGATAATAGCAATATTCATTCCTCATGGCTATTATGAGAACTACCTGAGTTATCTTTTATGAAGTGATTTGAACGGTGCCGAGAATGTAACAAATGCCACATAAGTATTTATTAAGCAAACAAAGTCATCATTTTCCCCATAAAATTACCTTTCCTTGTAACTATTTCGTTTTCGTTAATGGTACTATTATCACTTTCATCTTTCACAGTCAGAGCCTTGACCTTTTCAGCTCCTTTGTGCCCACTGCTCAGCTCAAACTCAGATCTCCCAGTTCAGGAGAGAAAATACTAGGAGTGGTGGCACACACCTTTAATCAGGAGGCAGAGGCAGGTGGCTCTCTATAGGGCTGAGGCCAGCCTGGTCTACATAGGGAATTCCAGGATGGCCAGGTTACATACAGAGACCCTGTCTCAAAAAAAAAAAAAAACTAGGAAAGAAAGAAAATATCTAATTTACCCATCTCCTCCTCATGGCTTCAAGAACTTTATGACTGCACATTTAATCTCCAGGACACGGCAGCCGTTTGCTCAGAATTGTATGTATAAAGCATCATGAAGCATTCTTTTCTCCGTAAATATCTCGGCCCCAGTGCCTACAATGGGGTCCTATCAACTGCAGAGCCAGGCCTGAATTCCTCTGTCTGCCCCAAAAGACTCTCTCTTTAATCTGGCCCCACCCCACTGTCTTAATCTTATCTTCCTTTTCTTCACTTCAACCATGTTAACCTCCTCCTCACGGTCTTGTGAGGGTATCTTGCTGTCTCTACTGCTTACACGGTTCTCTCAGCCTGGCGGTGCTAACCCGGTTCTCCTAAGACCCTCTGATCCGATCATTCTCTAAGGCTAACCCCCAGTCCTAACTCCCTCCTGCAGACTTTCCAGCTGTATTTGCTCTCCGTTTCTCTGAGTTCTAGAGTCTCTTTCAACTTCGTATCTCTACTGTGCCTTGTGCTTTTATGCTACGTTGTTAGCCTGATATCTCCAAGTAGATTTTAAAGCTCTCAAAACAGAGAAATGTAAATAATGTAAATTCTAGACTGCCCCCCCATATCTTTCAAAACACTAGCAATCAAGGAGAAAATCAGAAAACAAAACGCCTCCTAGGCTAAGAGGTATTTGATTTAGAACTTGCCTTTCCCTTCTCTTTGGAGACAGGAAGTGCATGAGATCAAACTGCATACCCTTCTAGCCTCTCCTATATGCTGTGACCACAGATGGCATGGCACCTCTACCTGGGGGGATTTGCGATAGCCAAAAATCCTGTTCTCTCTGTGACAAACGCCAACAGTCTCTGTAATCTAGCTGCCATATGGTTCACTCAGCCCTGGAGCAAAATCAGTTTCTCGGGACCGTCGGAGAGCTCAGGCAGGCTAACTCTCCTGTCTACAGAGTACGCGGAGGTCACCTTGAGCTGGCCTTCGTGGAAACACAACCTCCAAGGACGAACCAAAGGCCAACCCTACAACGCACATCCAACAGCCACAGAAACACACATCCCCAGCATCTACCCTTTCTCTAGAATCCAGCCTCATGAACCTGGCAAATGCCCTCCTTCTACACTCTTGAGACTTCCCTAGACGAGGCAGCAGGCAAGGACAGAGAGAGGTGTGGAGAGAGCTGCCAAAGTCAGAGTTGAATTTCTGTTTTTCTAGTTTCTAGTCCTAAGGGCTGCAAAAGCATAAAACGGTTTTATTGTGGAGCCGGCTGCCCCAAATTAGGAGGGACTGTCCCCACTTTCTGATTTCCCCCATTCTCCCTCTTTTGTGGATTTTGCAGGCAGCAGGAGGTCATGCCCCCACCATCTTCCTAGATCGCCCCAACCCCTTCCATGCAATTATCACAGAAGGCTGCTTGTGTCTGATACTCAGAATGGAATAAGGGGAAGCCTGGAACAGAGAAGAAATGCAGCATTCCAGATATCCAGACTTCCTCCCAGCCTAGGATTTTGTTAAAATGTTCAGAGGAAAACAATGAGCCCATGTGGGCTCTATTTTGGTGCCATGCCACTTACCTAATTGGCTTAAAAACACTCTCTTCCCCAGTTCTCACAGCTGAAGAAGGAGCCACGATTTGTCTGCTGAAAACAAAGCCTGAAGTGTGAGTACAACCTGCACAAGGTCACAGGGAATGCAGTGGCTGAGATGGGGGCCCCCAGGAGGATGCTCGTCCCTTAAAAAAACAAACCCAAGCAACTGTCAGGGCCTGGTGCCCTACAGACATATGCTGCCACTTCTGATGGCCCTGATTCAGACTACAAATCTGCCACTATCCACTTGCTACCAGCCTCTGTTCACACACGTCCCCACCTCTGTAGCGAAGCAGGAAGTGCGGAGTCTCAAGAGGACCCTGGATAAATCGCCTGTGCTGAATGAGCCTTCTCTCACCTTGGACTAATAGCACTGTCCTCTCTCTCTCTCTCTCTTTCTCTTTCTCTCCCTCCCTCCCTCCCTCTCTCCCTCCTCCACCCCCAAGGTCTCAGCTGTATTGCTCTTCCTTGACTCAAGCGATCTTCCTGTTCAGTGCCCTGAGTAGCCAGGACCACAGGGATTGGCGGCTGATGTGAACCAGCCTCTTTGGCTTTGTTTCCTTGGGTAGGGAACAAGCAGGTGCCCCACGGAGGCACACCCTTCATTTCCCCATCAACTCATACTTACTGTGCTATATCTATATGTCACCATGAAGGTGACAGGGACACAGTGGTATACAAAACCAGGAAGTTATCATTGCCCCTGGATAAAATAAAGATGCTGCTCATAGGAGTAAGAAAAAACCTAAAACATATGTAGAGACATGGTGTTTAGCAACAGCATAAAGAGCAACTACAATAATGAAACAAATCCAGCACAGAACTTTGTACCCACTTTCATCGAAAGTGACTATCTCAACTGACATCACATATTACCTCTATACCAATCTCCTTCCATCTTATACCTGATGGCCAGTTCTGAGCCCAAGGTAAAGTTCTAAGGTAGCTCTTCAAGTCCCCAAGCAGTTGTTAAGATATCTTAAGGCTCAAGAAAGCAAAAATCCGCCGGGCGGTGGTGGCGCACGCCTTTAATCCCAGCACTCGGGAGGCAGAGGCAGGCGGATCTCTGTGAGTTCGAGACCA